>NW_027411644.1:126480925-127037554 GCF_047663935.1 Musca autumnalis | reverse complement strand
ATGCCCATATCTTCGTAGCTGCAGTAAATCAAAATGCATTCAAAAGTCATATAGTGGAGTCGTTCGCTCACTGTAAGCGATGTATAATAATTAGACATCGGATTTTGCATATTTGCATATTTTTTATTAATAAAGATACGAAAATTCTGATTGGACCAAAATTCGTTTTGAAGAAAACTGAATGCAATGACAGGCTCATATTTTTTATTTTTTTGCATATTTGCATATTTTGCATATGCACAAAATATGCAAAAAATATGCAAAATATGCAAAAAATATGCAAAATATGCAAAAAATATGCAGAATATGCAAAAAATATGCAAAATATGCAAGTAATTTTTTGACAAAAATCATCAAATTAAATTTGGAAAGTCATCAAAAAGTTTTCTAAATTAAGTTTATTGCTGCTAAACGTCGATTTCTTAGCAGATTATCATGTTATTAATTATTATTCCGCCACAGCAATAAATCTGGAATAAAAGACTTAGAAAATTTCCTATAACCCAGCCCTCTTATTACGACATAAGTTGCTTTCTAATACAAATTTGTTCAAAAACTCAATCAGAAATGTCAAAATGTACGTATCCAAATATGTTGATAGTTTCTGCTCGGTCAAAATTGTCTGACAGAATAACAAATGGGCTAGAAATTAAGACTAAGAAAATATTGAATATTACATAAAATCTTTTATATTTTATTAAAAACATATAAAAAATATATACGGTGCCACCATGAATATTTCCCTCTGAATTTTACACACGGAAAATAAATTTAAAAAGTGAAATTCTTTTAAAATCAATATTTGTTAAAAGTTGAAAACTACTAGATTCGCTTCATTATGGCGTATTCTAGTCGAATCGACAAAAATATTCCCTTTTTGGGCATAAATACGGAAATAAAAAATTGTGAAATTGGGGAAAGGAAACAAATTCTGCACGGAATTTTTATTCATGATTGCACTGATAACTATATTTTAATACCCTAAGGGTATTATTTCTTAGTGAATGAGTTTGCAACATGCAAAATGAAACGAAATAAACCCACAGTTCCTTTTGATGATCTGCATAGATTCGCACTTATCCATCTCGCCATGTCTTTTTGAAAACAAAGCACAGGTCACATTTATAGACCACTTCGCATAAAAATTGGGCATTTTTTGGCCCTAGAGCGATCCCTATTTTGATAAGAATCGATTCAGGTTTAGATATTGCTCCCATATATACAGTACTTTCGCGATAGTCTCTACACCACAGGTTTCGGCAGTGTCCGAATTATCAAATAATTCGGATTAAAGAATTGTAAAGAAAATAAATTATTTTATATGATTAAAACACTCGTGGAAGTTATATAATAATACTTTTTTAAATTGTAAATGCTAACAACGAACTCTTAAATAAAAGTGCTCTACGTGTAAAAAACAGTGAGATTTTTCTACTCGACAATCCGGAAAAAAAGGAAAAAGCCAATCAGATTGTGAAAGTAGTGCTAGAAATATGGCGTTTTTTAAGTTTACATCAGGATGTAAGCAAACCTAGAGACAGATGTGGAATTTCATCGTTTTGTAAATTAATATTCCTTGAAATCTTTGCCTTTTAGGTGTATAGTGCATTTGGCAACTTTAATGACAATATTGCGGCGAATATTTTTCTTAATATATTTATTTATATCCTATACACCAAGAATAATGTGTCATGAAAGGTTTGTCCTTGTACTCGATAATTTTTACTAAATGTTGCTAAAACAATTTTTTTACCAACTTCTCCATTAAACAACTGTCAAAATTCGAAGCATTGGTAATAATTAGTACAAATTATCGAGTACACGGACAGGTATAAATTAAACAATTGTGTATACAAAAGGGTTATGACTTTTCGACTATGTTATCAAAATTGTTTTCCTGTAGCAGGAATGAATGAACTATATTTTTTAGCATTCCAAATACTTTTCAAGCAGAAATATGTGAGTGGTTTTGCCATTTTAAAGGTTTTTGACTTATTTTACCACTACCACTCTATTGTGTGGTTTTTCTAAGTGATGTCATTTTGCACTAATCATTGGACGTTCTTCATTTTTCTTATTATTCATCGTGGATGGGTATAACAATAATGCATTACTTTTCGCCGAGGAGTGAACATTTTCCAATTCTGCATTATGCGTACAATATAGATCGATATTATGAAAGTATGTATTTTTAGTGCATTAAACTAAAACCATGTCATCAATATTAAAGCGGCAGTTAGATCATTTTTCCAAAGAAGCTTTTTGACCACAAAGAACAAAAATTGCCAATTTATGTCTGTATATACTGAATAAAGAACTAAACACTATAAAATATATTCAAATCTAATATGTGGATATTCAAAACGTATACTTCTAATTATAGTTCTATTCCAGAACCTGGAATCGTAAATGGTACTTTAGTACTTTTTCCCATTTTGCGCTAAAAAACGAACCTTTTTTTTAAAACTAGAAAAAATTGCGCTTTTATCTAAACAAAAATAGCTATGACTATCTCCAGCTCCTTTGTTTTTCTGCTAGACAATTTGGCCGATTAGAAACTATAACCATATTTGGACACGTTAATTTTGACATTTCTGATTGAGTTTTTGACATTTTTCCATTATCTATCTACATTTGTATAGGAAGCAAATTATGTTGTAATAGGAATGCTGGGTTATTTTACATTTTCTCACCTTGTGAAAACTGATTTAAGTCTTGTTAGTCCAGATTTATTGCTGTGGCGGAATATCTGGAGAGTCTCAATAACATAAACTATGTTAAACGTCAAAAAACTTAATTTAGAATGCTTTTTTGATGATTTTCCAAATTTAATTGACGATTTTTGTCAAAAAAGCACTTGCATATTTAGCATATTTTTTGCATATTTTGCATATTTTTTGCATATATTTTGCATATTTTTTGCATATATTTTGCATATTTTTTGCATATTTTTTGCATATTTTTGATATGACCCCAAATATCGAATAATTGACCCTCAAAACGTCTAGATCCAAAATTTGAGTCCAATCGGATAAGAAATAAAAAACATGCTAAAATCCGATGTCTAATAATAATTCAAAATTACTTCATACCAGCTGTTGAAGTCAGCTTGCTATTGCTGGGGCCTTGCTATCTCTACTACACAGAAACTTCGGTTTTTTGTCACACACGAAAGTTTCGGTTTTCTGTCCCACACGAAAGCTTCAGATTCCCTTACAGAAACTTCGGTATACTGCCCCACTAAGGATCCCCGGTTCCCTGTTGTTAGTAATATTTAGAAGTTTGTACGAGATAGTAGCAAAAGTGGAAGTTAGTATTACAGACATCGTATCCAATCATCATCAGCCGGTTTCCTAAAATCATCAATCAACAAGTTCCAGATCACCACTAAAGCGTAAATCAACCCTATCTCGAAAACTCTAACAACTCTCGTTATCAGCTCATGTCGTCACCACCAACTTCGTCAAAAATCGCCGTTCCCGAACAACTTGGGCCGTGTTCATCACCGAATCGTCGACAAGGATTATCACCCGACACATAGAATCAACACAGGTCCCGATTACCACTTAAACCGGCCAGCATCTATCCTATCAGCATTCCCACCTCTGAAGAAGGAAAAACATGATAACATCGCATTTCATTAAAATAGAAAATATTAGTGTTTAGATCAATATACATTTATTTTAACCCAACAAATGGGTGAAAAATAGTCTTTTACTTCATAAAGCTTGGTGGGTCCTTATGAAGACCCAGGACGCGACAGAACTTACCCAGCCGACGAGATAACAACGTTACAATAAAATTCTAGAGTAACTCATTTCGTCTGGGATTGAGCCAGACTATTTTGAAAAAAAAAAATAAATAAATAAAAACGCCACCAATATCGTAATTCATTTGGTTTATTTAATTTTTCTGGAAAATTAATATGTAGAAGTTAATATTTAATAAGAGTTAATAACATAGTGCTACAATTGTCGACGAAAAAAAATGCAGGGGATCTCATGCGCCAATTCGGTTTTGTCGGAGTCCATGAAAGACGAAAATACCTATGGTTTTTCCAGATCACTTCGTAAAGTGAAGTTATAAAGTTATAACGGTAACTTTAGAGAAAAATCAATTACTTGGATTTTCAACTTGAAACCGCACACTGGTCGAAACCACTGATCTAGCGGCGCGAAAGTCAAAAAGTCGAACTATAAAATTGTATAGATTACAGACACTTTACAGACAAAGATTTTGTTTTTTTAATTTTTGTTGTTGTAAATATTCACTCAGTTATTCATTATCAAATACAAGAGTTTTTGTTGAACCAGATTTTAAAAAATTGTTGCAAAAAAATTAACTTCATATTTGTTTAAATGTTAAATAAATTCGTAATGAAAATGGATAAGATATATTATAAATTAATAGCAGAGGGTGTGATTTAAATTATAAAAATTAGTTTGGGGTCTGGAGGTACTTAGTTATATAGCAATAAATTTTCAAAAAATTAAATTTTTTAGTGTTTTTATGGGTTGTACGCGCTTGTTACATAGAGTGCATCTTGTAAACTTGGCCGAACTTAGGTCCGATTATTTTTTGGGGAATGAAATTGGACTCTCTGGATACTGAATAACCACATTCGGGCTGCAAATATTTGCAAATCGTTTGATGACTGCACTTTTAAAATAAGGGATTTTGCATGGAATTCATAAAAATTTAGCTGGGCATTTGTATGGGAGCTAAATCAAAATATGGACCTATATTGAGAAATGTTTGCAAGGAGGAGTTCTACCCCCGGAGACACTATAATACCATATTATAGCTAAATATGTTATTAAATATGGGATAACAAGTAAAAATTCAACAAATCGGGGGTACCATAAAAGGGGCTACATCGAAACATAAATCCGTATTGAAAATGTTTTGCAAGAAGATTTTATACGCAGTGAGAACACGGAATGCAAAATTATAGCCAAGTTGTTGAATTACAGCTAATTTGCTACGAAATTCCGGCTTAAATCCTCGAACTACCGAAAATCGGAAGGTACCGTTACATGGGGGCTATCCCAAAACATTAGCCGATATTGTTCATATTTGCCCCATTATTACCTGAGCTGAGTTTGTGCAAAATTTCAGTGACGTATCTCAAATCGTTTGCAAGTTATGAATTTCGCGCCGCTAGATCAGTGCTTTCGACCACCGTGAACCGGCATAACTTCTACATTTTTTTTTGTTTTACGTTCGGTCCCACGCCTCTCACACCCGCCCCTGCCGACCGAGGGTGCCACCTCCCCATTCGTAGCGCGTACACACCATAGACCGGACCATGGTGGGTTAGTAGTGGTTATAAATGTCAGCTACAGAGGAATCATTAGCCGACAATATATATTTAAGAATTCAATTAAGATTTATTTGCAATTAATGAACAACCTCGCTCGTAGGCAAATTTCTACTATTTCCGCATAAGGAGTTGTAGATACGCCGATTAACTGAGCTCAAGAAGTTAAATTAATTACAGAGTTTAAATAATAAAATAAAAAACAGGAAACCGCACGCAAGATTACTGCATAATTCTACTGTTCCGTAAGAGGAGTTGTAGATAAGATGCCAGTATAGATTACGGGAAGTTAATAAGTAACTACAAAATTACAATGTATGTATATAATAAAATTACACTATAACACTACAATAGGACTAATAATACTTCTGGCAAACCTGCTGATCATAATATTACATGCGTAAGATAGCATTTTTATTACATGTGTTTGACTGGTTAGATCTACCGTGTTAAAAATGTTATTATATATTTCACATAAAGATCTATGTGGGTTACTTGCTTCATAATTAGTTTTCACTAGGGATAACTTTATAGGGAGGAAGTTACGTGTTAAACGTGAGGGTACATTGAACATTATTTCACCGACTAAAAATGGCGAATCAATCAGACCACGTATAACTTTTATTATGAATAGCGCTCTTAACATAAACCGTCTTCTCTCTAGAGAAGGAAGATCTATTAACATCAAACGACTTTCGTAAGGCGGCAATGATACTGAAGTATCCCAACGTACTCCACGTAGCGCAAACAACAGAAATTGAATTTGAACAGACTCAATCTTATCAGAGTGGCATTTATAAAATGGACTCCATAAAACGCAACCATATTCTAAAACTGGACGGACTAAACTCACAAATAAACGTTTGGTAACGTATGGATCATCAAATTCATCAAAGCCAAATCATTGTTAGGTTTCATAAAACGCTGTAAGTGAAAGCGTAGTTTAGGATTTAGGATAATACCCAGGTCAACAAATGATTCAACGTTTTCCAGTTTGTAAGAGGCTATAAAATAATCAGAATGATTTTGTTGTGACCTGAAAAATGACAACCTTTTGCATTTTTTAAGGTTTAGGGTCATTCCATTTGCAGAACACCAATTCGTTAGAGAATGTAAATCGTATTGTAAATTAGAGGATTGATTTATGGAATTTATTTGAGAAAACAGCTTTACATCATCAGCGTACATTAAAATGTTCGAAAATCGTATCGCCTGTGGAAGATCATTAAGATACAGGACAAAAAGGAGTGGCCCAAGATGACTACCTTGGGGAACTCCTGAAGACACTGTTTTGTCTCTGGACAAAAAATCATTAAAAATTACTTTTGTGTTCGACCTTCTAAATATGAAGCTAACAAAGATAAGAGAGACGATGGAAACCCCATAACATCTAATTTATAAAGTAAATGCTTATGCACTACCGTATCAAATGCCTTACTAAAATTAGTATATATTACATCAGTCTGATGTTTTTAATAAAACCTTTATGAATATGACAAACAAATTCCATAAGGTTAGTGATTGTGGATCTATTTTTCAAAAATCCATGGTGATAAGGCGAAACTACTGCTTTCGTAAAATGTAGTAACTTACGCGAAATCAATAATTCAAAAAGTTTAGGTATTGCACTCAACTTTGCAATACATCTGTAATTTTCAATTAAACATCTATTACCAGCCTTGTGAAGAGGAATAATATAACTTGATCTCCAGAATGAAGGAAAATAAATCTTTATCAACGAACAGTTAAATAATTTTGTGAGAGGTAAATAGAATTCATTCGCACACGATTTAAGAATGCAAGAGGGAATACCGTCAGGACCGGGTATGTTCGATATTCGTACAGATTTTAAACCAACTAATACTTCGTCTTCAGATAATACTATTTGGGGCAGGTGGTTCAGTTTATTAATCATATATTTGTACCGACCGTCTTCTATCGGTATATGAAGATTGAAAATAGTTAGCAAACATATTGGAAATTTCTTGTTCGTCAGACGATTCCTTTTCGTTGTGAGGTTTGAATGTTATCTATCAAACAAGCCATATGTTTAAAAATCGGTTCAGAAATGACTAAGTTACAGTGGTTTAGTTGTAAAAAAACGCAAAAAATTATAAAATTGATTTTCCTCAGGCTCTATGCTGCGTAGAATGCACCATACGGTGCAATTATTTATTTTCACCTAAAAGAAAATTATGTCGAAAGTGGCAGAAACTAATGAAATCGGTTGAAAAATAAATGAGTTACGATTTTTTGGTGTTTTAAGTTTTTTGTTCTTTATTTAAAAATATTTTGTATTTCTCTGTTGTTTTTTTTTTGTTTGTGTTGCGCTTTAAAGGCCAGCAGTAGTTAGAAAGCATGCTGATTTTATATTTTCCAACATAACGTTGTTCAATTTTAGATATTTCCTAATGAAATCTTTCACCTTGCTCATCACTCATCTGTCTGTCTGTGCAGGAAGTGCAATTTAATAGACATTTTGCAACCCATTGCATGGTAGGCAGACAGCATATTGGCCACTATCTGCTCATGATTTTCATGTTTTGTATTTCCGAGAACATTTTGGCACACTGAAACAAAACCTTTCCATGCATTTTTCTCTTCTAGATTCATTTGTTGTATAAAAGCGTAATCTTTACCTAATTTCCGCATTTGGGGACCAATAAAGATACCTGTTGATTTAAAATTAAATTAGTTTTTACATTGCATGCGTTCATAATATACAACTTACCTTTTTTAATTTTCCGCTTGTAATTCATGAAAAAATCTTTTCAAGGTATTTGAGTTTTGGTCAAGAGTCTTTACGAATTGCTTAATTAATCCCAACTTTATGCTATTTTTTCACCAACATTAGCTGTTGAACGCGGTTTCCACTCTGTATGTACGTAATGTTGAGAGCAGTCTCGGCTGTCCCATTACAAATATAGCAGGGATATTTCGTGTTCCACCTTGCAAGCCATTCAAAATAGTTAGTACCTTCAAATCAGCCACTATGACGCAATTATGTTTACTGTAGCCTATGGCATTTAGTGTAGCGTAAGCCAATGGCACTGAAGGTAGTAATCCATCATTATGCAAAAGTACCGATTTAAAGCCTGAAAATATACATACGTAAATAAAAATAAACTATATAAAAACATTTTTTTGTATATTATTCATTTTATTCATTTGATTTTTCTGTATACAAAGGTCTATGCGCCAATAAGGCATTATAGATGCAAGTTGGCAGTTTATACTTCAAAGCTATGAATAAATTACAATAGATTTCATATTCTTAAAAATACATTTTTTTTAATTTGTTAATAAGATTTTAAATTTTTTTCAAAAGGAGTTCTTCAACGTTTCGAATTAAGAAAGTTTTAATTCTTGACTTAAAAAGTGAATATCTACTTAGGCCTTTAATATCAAGTGGTAGATTATTAAACATTTTGCTATCAAAGTGTTGAATACATTGTTTTGTGGTCTCAGTTCTGCAAAGTGCCACATTCAACTGATCATTATTTCGTGTGTTATACGAGTTGTGACCACGTGAAAATGTGATAGTATGGTGACCCATGTTATTTAAAGATTTAAATACATACAGCAATACTTGCATCTTATGAACACCATACACAGGAAGCACTGTTGGAAATTCGTACTTATACAAATTTAGTGTTGAGTATGTTAACGGTAAATTTGCAACCGATTTTAGCGCTTTATTTTGCATTCTTTGAATTGACTTCACATTTGTATTTCGACTATAACCATAAATAATTGCCAAGTAATTAATTTGACTTTGGACTAAAGATTTGAATAATAATAATAATTTAGTTTGTTTATTAAACTTATTTCTGAAGATATATAACAAACCAATTGCAGGGCAAGTTTAGATTTAACATACTCAATATGTTGATCCCAAACAAGATTGTTTTGTATGCATAAACCTAAATATTTTACTTCACTAACTTCAGGAATCTCAATACCATCAACATAAATACAGAAAATTATACAGATGTCATCAGCGTATAAAAACAGTCTGCCACAAAGCTGAAGTCTGGACAAATCATTAATGTATAATAGGAATAAAAGTGGGCCTAAAACACTCCCTTGAGGGAAACCATAGGAGCGTGATCTTAATTCACTTTTAACTCCATTGATTAAAACAAATTGCTTTCTATTTTTTAGATAATTCTCAATCAACATTAAATTGCTTCCATGCTCTCCATAACGCTCTAACATTCCAAATAATATTTCATGATCAACAAGATCAAAAGCCATTTATATTACTTTTTGTTGATCCATCAATAAATAATCGCCAATCTTGGGGAACATGATTATATCCAAGTTCTTGAAACAATTTGTCCACATCCTTGCAGTAGGCCAAATTACTATTTTCGGTGCTTTCCTTGAAAAGAGATCCAAACACGCTAGTTTCCTCGGTCCTGCGAAACGTAATGTTTACAGTTTTTCGTAAATAGTTCCACTCCATCAGTCTGGGACCTAAAAGTTCTTCTTGGGATATGAAGTGTGGTTTCTGAAGTTCTCCTTGGGAAGGAACAAATTCTGATTCGGTGGTTACAGCAAGACTTGGAAATGATTCGAACTCTCTTAAATCTGGTGATATTTTTTAACAGGTTTCGGAGCAATGTCGTTTGCCTTACGCAGCACAGTCTTAATTACACTATCAACGTTTGCATATTTAATATTATGTCTTATTTTGAAATGAAATCCTCTTGTTTTTGTTGAACATAAGTAGCATTTATTTCATCTATGTACATGTTGTGGAAGCCAACTAACCGGGTTAACAAATGGTAAAGCACAATTATCATTTGGACAGTATTTCCAGGATCTTAGTTTTGAGTAACAATTTGAACAACAAACCGATGGTATATACCATCTCCCATATTCTAAGTGCCGACCAAAATATTGTTCATATAGTTGAAACATATTCCTATTTATCGACAAATGTATTTTATGTCGTTTATCCACGAACAATCCAAAGTTGTTATTTTTAATACACATTTTTCGATAATTTAATTGTATACATGATCTTTAGTAAAAAAACTTTCTATTAGTTCACTTGTTACTATTATTCACTTTTACTAAATACCACTACTATTTGAACCAAAATTACTCGGATTCTTATTGTTCACTTACTGAAATTATACTATGACAATTTCGCAACGGAGTCCTATTATACTGAATTTTTGTACCGTTACACTGTGGTCCCAACATGCGACCAAAATTTATATCAGCAAATGTCAATGACAATACGTCGAAATTGCTCCAATTCTGATTTGTCTCAGATTGGGACCGTAGTATAAAGCCGGGTACACACGACCAGTTTTGACTGTCAGTTTTACTCAAATAATCGGTATGGCAGTTCATTTTTGACGGTCATCAGGAAACCATCGGTTCAGAAATGACTAGTTTACAGTGGTTTAGTTGTAAAAAAACGTGCTGCGTAGAATGCACCATACGGTGCAATTACACAGCAAAATTTTATGGAAGTGGTATTTGCACCCATTCAAAGAATGTCGAGAAAGATCCAATCTTTTCATCAGCATTTGAACACATTCCATCGATCCAATACAGGTGAATTTTGTGTTTTTATTTATACACATGTATATTTTCTTTAATTATCTAAATCTAAAAAAGTTTCCTTGCCTGCTCTAGAGAACCCTGCTCTACAAGTAGATATGTAGATACCTTGAAAACAAAAGAGTATTGTTGTAAAATAAAATTCAGGAAATAGTAATTTGCAGTTAGAGTCCATGTTGAAATCTGTACTGGCGAAGGATGTCAGCATAGGTGAAACGTGCAGACCAATTTCGCTTTTGTCGCCCGTAGAAAAGACCCGTGGGGCTTTAGTCCTTCCCAGAACCAGAAATAGGTACCGGTCAATAACATGGGAACTGTAAGCAGCACAAGAACTGCGCTACACGCCATCTCCACACATATTAGTCGAGGACTCAATCAGAGCAAGCCGTGCGATAGAACAGTGATGGCGCTTGATTTATCAAAACCCTTTGATACTGTCGAGCACTCCACGCTGTTTGAGTTAATCGAGCAGACTACGCTCCAGCCAAGTTTGAAACGTTGGATAATAAATTATATGTTTCGACGCCAGTACTGCGCAGAATTTAGGACCAAGAAGTCCCAGACCCGTAGAGTGAAACATAGAGTTGTCTGGGATGATATTGCAGGAACTGTCTAACCTATACCTCTCGCGAATTCCAACCGCTGCAGACGGCATTGAGATCGTAACGTATGCGGATGATTGTACGATCTTGGTGTCAGGTGCCGTCCCTGATGACTTTTGTGAATGGCTGAATTCCTTTTTGTCTGATCTTACCACCTTTTTCTACGCGAGGAATATACAAATATCGCCAATAAATCTACGGTTACTCTGTTCACCACCTGGGCGGCAGAGTTGAGAACAATAGAGTTGAATATCATGGTCGATGGGAGCAGAACCAGGCAAATCTACTAACAAACTTCAATATTTAGCTTTCTGGTTACAAACCATTGAAATAGCGACATTCATTAAGCAGAAAAATGAACATACGAACATATACACTACTGTACAACAACAACAAACAGCAATTATAATTTTGATGATAATTAAATTATAGTTATTTGATAAATTGCTTTAAATTAATAAAAAAAACCATGAAAATCATATATTAATACCACATTTTCCATTTTCCCAACAAGACGTAAAAATTTCATGCCAAAGGGTTGGTGAAAATGACATGCCAAAGATTAGCGAAATTGCTATTCTAGGGAATTAGTTAAGATGACATGCCAAAGAATTGGTATAGATGCCATGCCAACGAATTGTTGGAGATGACATTCCACCGAGTTAGTGAAGATGACATGCTTAGGATCTGAAATTTAATTGAATCTTTTGGGCGTCACGCTCTTGTAAAAAGAATGAGTGAAGATGCTAAAAAAATGACATTCCATTTTACTTGCACCTATTCTTGAATAGCATCTTTGGCATCGAACATTTTGCATGAAATCGGTTGAAAAATAAATGACTTACGATTTTTGGTGTTTTAACTTTTTTTATCTTTATTTAAAAATATTTTGTATTTCTTTTTTTATAACCTTTGCCGTTTGTGTTGCGCTTTAAAGACCGGCGGTAGGTAGAAAGCATACTGATTTTATCTTTTCCAATATAACGTTGTTAAATTTTAGACATTTCCTGATGAAATCTTTCACCTTGCTCATCACTAATCTGTCCTAAACATAATGGAAATCTATATAAATGAGAATGCAGGAAGTACAATTTAATAGACATTTTGCAAACAATAGTATGTAATGTTGAAAACCTTCAAATCAGCCACTATGAGCCAATTAGGTTTACTGTAGCCTATGGCATTTAGTATTAGAGACATACTGTCATATGATTCTTTGATCTGTGTAGCGTAGGCCAATGGCACTGAAGTTAGCAATCCATCATTATGCCAAAGCACCGCTTTAAAGCCTGAAAATAGAAAATATACATATGTAAATAAAAAATAAACTACATAAAAACATTTATATTACTTTTTGTTGATCCATCAATAAATAATCGCCAATCTTAGGGAACATGATTATATCCAAGTTCTTGAAACAATTTGTCCACATCCTTGCAATAGGCCAAATTACTATTTTCGGTGCTTTCGTTGAAAAGAGATCCAAACACGCAAGTTTCCTCGGTCCGTAAATAGTTCCACTCTTTCAGTCTGGTTTGTCTTTTCGACAATTCTAAATCCCGAACGATATCATGAAATTCTTCTTGGGATATGAAGTTCTCCTTGGGGAGTGACAAATTCTGATTCGGTGGTTACAGCAAGACATGGAAATGATTCGAACTCTCTTAAATCTGGTGATATTTTTTAACAGGTTTCGGAGCAATGTCGTTTTCCTTACGCGGCACAGTCTTAATTACACTATCAACGTTTGCATATTTATATATTTATTATGTCTTATTTTGAAATGAAATCCTCTTGTTTTTGTTAAACATAAGTAGCATTTATTTCATCTATGTACATGTTGTGGAAGCCAACTAACCGGGTTAACAAATGGTAAAGCACAATTATCATTTGGACAGTATTTCCAGGATCTTAGTTTTGAGTAACAATTTGAACAACAAACCGATGGTATATACCTTCTCCCATATTCTAAGTGACGACCAAAATATTGTTCATATAATTGAAACATATTCCTATTTATCGACAAATCTATTTTATGTCGTTTATCCACGAACAATCCACATATACAGCAAAAGTTATTACTTTCAATACACATTTTTCGATAATTTAATTGTATACATCATCTTTAGTAACAAAACTTTCCATTAGTTCACTTGTTACTATTATTCACTTTTACTAAATACCGCTACTATTTGAACCAAAATCGCAACGGCAGTCCTATTATACTGAATTTTTGTACCGTTACACTGTGGTCCCAACTACGACCAAAATCGATATCAGCAAATGTCAATGACAATTCGGCGAAATGCCTCTAATTCAAATTTGCTGATATCGATTTTTCTCTGAGATTGCGACCGCAGTATAAAGCGGGGTACACACGACCAGTTTTGACTGTCAGTTTTACACATATAATCGGTATGGCCGTTCATTTTTGACCACTATCAGGAAACCACTAAATGTTTTGATGTTGCTTGACAGTTTGACAGTAATCGATATTTCCGAAAAATCGGCAATCTAAACTAATCGTGTGTACCCCGCTTTACACTGCGGTCGCAACCTGCGACAAAAATCGAAAAATCCATATCAACAAAGTACAATGACAACTTGGCAAATTGTCTCTAATCATATCATATTTCAATATTTCACCAATGTTTTTGTAATGTATAACGGTAGAAACGTTGTTTTGTTGTTGTTATGTGATTTAACTGTTCATGTTGTTTGTTTTGCTTTTCTTGTACAATGTTTCTATTTTTTGTTTTGGGATATACTCATATACTCTCTCTCAATTGCATATATTTTTGATATAGGGTGCTCCATACAAAATTAAAAAAAAAAAATAACAAGTAAAAATGTAATGTTCGGCCGGACCTCAAATGGAATAATTAGTTTCCTTTCCTGTCCACAATATCAATCGGCTACGTTTTATGACCACTGAAAACCCCATAACGGAATAACAGTCAATTTATGCCGAAAGTGTAGATAAAAACTTCAAAGAACCTGAAATCTTACTGTACCGTAATATGGGAGCTATACCAAAACCTGGATCTATTCCAACACTTTTTGATGGTTCCCCCTGATCAGTGGGAACTCCAAGTTCCAAATAACATAGAATTTGTGCCGAAAATGTAGATAACAATTTATTTCTAGCCTAAATCATGACTGTCTTAAGGGTTTTCAGAAAACGTTAAAAATTGCATAAAGAACAAAAAAGTAAAAACACAAAAAAATTGTAACATTTTGCCATTTTCGACAGCTAACATAATTTGCTCTTAGGTAAAAATAAATAATTGCACCGTATGGTGTATTCTACGCAGCATAGAGCCTGAGGAAAATCAATTTTCTGATATTTTTGCTTTTTTTTACAATTAAACCACTATAACTTAGTGTGGCTTGTTTGAAAGATAACATTCAAACCTCACATCGAAAGAAAAAATTGTAGAAATCAGTTGAAAAGTGTAGAAGTTTAAATTAAAAATCCAAGAAATTAATTTTTCTCTAAAGTTATTGTTATAAAATCACTTTACGAAGTTATGTGGAAAAACCATATAATAACTGCAATAACTGCAAATAAACCAAGAAAAGGAAACAAAATAACGGCAGTATAATTTTCGTTATAAGAAATAATTAATCTTTTATTGAATACTGTTCATATAAACAATATCTATACCTTTTAATTACAATTTTGTTGTGCACGAAAATCCAATAGTGGACGAAAATCCAAGCTATAACTTTAGTCAACGAAGATTGAATGACAACACTTTCATTTAACAAAGGAGACAAATAATAACAAACGAAACGATGTACACTGCAATTTTTAGTACATTCTCATTAGAATTTGACATCAATCATTTTGTGCGAAAGCACAAAGTTGCACTTTTGCTGAATGGTCAAATTCTAACGGAAGAAAATAAACATTGTGAATAATTTAATTTGTAATTAAACATTGCCGGCCCCCTTGAGATATCCAGCGATGTTACAACATAAATCCTAGTTATTATTATTGGAATAAGTATGAATTACTATTTTATATTAAATGGCGGAACCGTCAATATGTGAGAATTTTTGTCTTTTCTTTCTTTTTTAACATGTTGTCCGGAGGATCCATGCTAATTTCCAATACAACCACTCCTTCTACTTAGCACCGAAGCATAATGCACCCTCTGGATAGAAACGAATTGATACAATTACATCTCCCGTTTTGAAGCTACTTTAATTTTGCCGGATAAGAGCCTTAAGGGCAAAACCATCTATTGGAGGATTGTGTGCAATCTCCCGGATAGGAGCGTCAACCACTTTTTTGACTTAAGGGCACTACACTCTACTGGAGGACGGGGTGCAATCTCCCGGATAGGAGCGACCTCCATTTTTTCGCCACATTGGTCGGATCTGTATTACTACTACTGATCTACTTCCAACTACAGGTGGTTTATAAATATTTATATGTATATATTTACTCGTCAGACTAGTAATAGCTGAGAGTAGGTAGTCTTATAAAATGTTTCTACTATATGAAAACAAAAACCAATTTAAATTCATCACGAACATTTTCGTTTTGACCAGAATGATCAATTAAATCCTTGGTCGTCTTACAACACCGTCTTACTTTTTCACAATGTGAAAGGGCACGGTTAGCGCCAGAAAACGTTTTATTTGTTCGATCCGAAGAACCACGAAATCGCCCATTTGAAAATCCGATGTTCCGATGAAAAATAAATTTATATGTTTTGAAATATTATCACTTAATCGATTGTTATCATTAAAAAATGCAGAAAAGAAGAACTTAGATCATGAAAGAATATCGTCATCGAAAATGTCGATATCAGACGGTGGAAGGTTTAAATTATGGAGACCATTATCATTGTTTGAAGCGGATACTTCATCTGATGATCTAGTTAGATTCAAACTTTCAGAAACGGAAAATATTTCGCCAGAAGTGGGAGAAGAATTTTTCGACCTATCTCGATGTTCATCAATTTTGCGATTTATCAATGCAATGATATTTAATCGGGCTTATCAGCAGTTTTTAGGAAATGAAGACAGTCGTCAAACATATCTTTTACATTTTCCACATTCCCGAAAAATTCAGCAGCCTGAGCTTCAAGAATATAGATATCTATATCTTCATCTCGGAGAGAAGTGAAGTTGGAATCATACGTAATGAGAGCATCTGTAGCTCTGATGAAATAGCCTAGATGAGCAACCGACATTTCGATGAAAATCGAAATTAAAACTATCGAAAAATTTCCTTTCTAAAATGCACTAAAACAATTTGACTTTATGAAGTAGAATCACAATGCACGAAAATGCTATAATATAAATTGACTTGAATTGAAATACAAATTGAATCCTCAAACTAAGCTTTTGGAAAAAAGTATAGTAAACCAAGTTGAAAAATCTGTGTTTAAAATGCTTAAAAATGCAAAGACAGAATACATGTATCGAAAAATACCAAATTGTAGTCTTACTGTATCGAAAAATACACAAAAAATTAAAAACATTAAAAAAAATACGAAATAATTTTTGCAAGTGTGCCGAAAAGTCATTATTAAAACTATGTACTATAATTTATTAGTGGGAAAAATGGCGATGTTTACCAAGGGGTAAGGCAGGGAAGACTATAGTTTCAGATCTCGCCACAGATCTTCATCAGCTCCCTTGCTTCTTGTTTTTCAACAAGAAACTTTTTATACCCAAGTGTCAATTGCCCGCTCAAATAGATACGTGTGCAAAGAAACACTCTGATCGAGAATTTCTTTGGCACTACCTAAACTCGAGCAACTTCACTTGCAAACAAAAACAAATCATTCCCACTGCTATGCTTTCGTTGATTCTCAGCGAAAAACACATAACTAATTTGTTGGTATGTATTGCATACTACAGCAATAAACAACATTTCGACGGTGCCCGGTCTCGCAATTAGGAGGGTTGGCGTTTTTTTATTTGGGATGACGACTTATATTTTGTTTTTCCAAATAGTCAGGCTTGATCCCATAGTCGTTGTTTTAATATTTTTTTAAAGCAACTATAATTTATTAGTGGAAAAAATTGGCGATGTTTACCAAGGGGTAAGGCAGGGAAGACTATAGTTTCACATCTCGCCACAGATCTTCATAAGTTCCTTTGCTTCTTGTTTTTCAACAAGAAACTTTTTATACCCAAGTGTCAATTACCCGCTCAAATAGATACGTGTGCAAAGAAACACTCTGATCGAGAGTTTCTTTGGCACTACCTAAACTCGAGCAAATTCACTTGCAAACAAAACCAAATCTTTCCCACTGTTATGCGTTCATTGATTCTCAGCGAAAAACTTAGCTGGCCCATTACAGAACATTTGTTCCATAGGCCGAACTAAGAAAAGATCTCCATTTCTATCTATTTGTTGCTTCGCACTCTGGAATACCGCGCCTTTTCATCTCTTCATCCACTTATTTGCGCCATCTATTCCTTGGCCTGCCAATTCTGCGTGCACCGCCAAGCGGTCCGTATTTATTCGCCTTTTTAGCGGGTTCATCTTCGCTCATTCTTATGATATGGCCTAGCCACCGCAATCTCTGCATCTCGATACGTTTAACTATATTGATGTCGTTGTATAGCAGATACAGCTCGTGGTTCATGCGACGTCGATATTCACCGAAAAATTTTTCTCTCCTTGTCTGAAACCTCTTTTCGTACTAAACTCTTCAGAGAGGTTCTTTCCTATTTTAACTGAGGACCTCGTGTCAGTTAAAGTCATTTTACAAAGCCGGATGATCCTTGCGGGCATACCAAATTCAGACATGGCTTGGAATACCTTTGAACGCAGCGGGCTGTCAAAGGCTGCTTTATAATCGACAAAAAGGTGGTAGGTGTGGATCTGCATCTCTTCGATCTTCTCCAGGATTTGCCGCAGGGTAAATATCTGGTCAATGGTGGACTTGCCAGGTCTAAAGCCGCATTGGTATGGTCCAATTATCTCGTTGACCATAGGCTTTAGTCGTTCGCCCAATATCCCTGACACGATCTTGTAGGCAATAGGGAGTAGACTCATGCCCCTATAGTTAGAGCATACAGTCGTATCTCCTTTCTTGTGGACGGGGCACAGGATACTCAGGTTCCAATCGTCTGGTACGCGTTCTTCCTGCCAGATGGTGCTAACTAGCTGATGAATACACCTTATCAGCGTGTCGCCTGCGGTTTTGAACAGCTCGGCTGGTAAGCCATCGGCTCCTGCTGCCATATTATTCTTCAGCCGATTTATTGCTGTCTTTACCTCATCTTGGCTGGGCGGTATAGATTCAATACCATCTTCTGGGATTGGATCTGTGGTGTCATCGTCGTCTTCGCTGCTATTGGATACCAACAGTTTTGAAAAATGTTCTTTCCATATCCTGAGCACACTATCTGTATCAGTTACCAAATTACCTTGCTGGTCTCTACAGGAGAATGTGCCTGTACCAAAGCCATCAGCTTGATGCTTGACTCTTTGGTAGAATTTTCGGACTTCATTCTGGTTCCTGTACATCTCGATTTTTTCACACTCCCGCTTTTCCATCTCTCTCTTTTTCCTGCGGAAAAGACGTTTCTCCTCTCTCCTTTTCTCCCGATATCTCTCTCGTGCGCTACGCGTTGATACGGATTGTAAAGTAGCCCCATATACCGCATTTTTCTCTTCGGTATCAGCACGACACTCCTGATCATACCATGGATTCCTTGGTGGAGGTCTCTGGTATTCAAGTATGGATTTTGCGGCTGTTTGCATGGAGTGGGCAATACTTTGCCATTGCGCTGATATGTTATCGGGATGAAGAGTGCTTTGATTAAGCACTTGGGCTAGTTGAGTGGAATATGCTGTGGCTATCTGTTGTGATTGCAGCTTACCGATGTCTAACTTTCGTGTTGAGTCTGTTCGTACTTGGTTTGCTACGTTTAACCGAGTGCGTACCTTTGCTGCAACAAGATAGTGATCCGAGTCTATGTTTGCTCCTCGGAACGAACGCACATCCAACACGCTCGATGAATGTCTTACATCTATCACCACGTGATTAATTTGATTCTTGTTTTCTGATTTGGAGACAGCCAGGTGCCCTTATGGATGTCGAGATGTTGAAACCTGGTGCTGCTAACTACCATTTTTTTGCCGCTGCGAAGTCTATCAGCCTTATACCATTGTCAGATGTTTCACTGTGGAGACTGAATTTTCCGAATGTTTGTCCAAAGATATTTTCCTTTCCAATTTTGGCATTAAAATCGCCTAGAATAATTTTAATGTCATGGGCAGGGCAACGGTAATTTTTTTTTCTAAGCGCTCATAAAATATATCTTTGGTCAGTTCGTCCTTGTCTTCAGTGGGTGCATGAGCGCAAATAAAGCTGATGTTGAAGAATTTTGCTTTTACTCGAATTGTAGCAAGTCTTTCATTCACTGGTGTGAAGCTGGAGACCAGGTGTTTTAACCTCCGACCAACTACAAATCCGCAACCAAACTCATGCTTTATGTCATGGCAGCTATAATACAGTGCGTCACCTTTAGGTGTTGTTGTGACGCCTTTCCCATTCCATCGCATTTCCTGTATGGCAGTAATGTCGGCCTTGTACTTTTCCAGTACATCTGGAGTGCGAACATTCCATGTGCAGATTCGCAGATCATGGCCCTAAAAACGTTTGCGGGGGTCGTCAACTTTAGAGGGACTTGTTTTACTTTTCTTTTGTTTTTTCATAGTAGGCTGCTTTTTCTAGGGGGGGGGGGGGGTTACTAACCCTGCCCCCAAACCCAATTTTTTTACGTTCTTATGGGAGAACGCTCGGCACATTTCAGCTCACTACCCTTAACGGGTGTTAAAGGCAGCTACCCCAGGTCACCGACGTAGCCAGGGGAGGGGGGGGGGGGGGGGATATATACTTTTTGTCCAACATATTTGAAAATATAAAAATAATGAACAACTGCATAGTTGTTGTTAGGATTTAAGGCGTTTTTAAGCGTTTAATCGTAATTTTAGGCTGACTGTAGGTGTGACTGAGTTCAGAATAATACGTTTATTTGTATTCGTTGAACGTTTGTAGCATATTACGTCCAATACTTTGGCTTATAAACGACATGTAGAAAAAACATTCTTGCGATCTTTTGTTTTCGGAATTTTTTTTTAAGATAAGATCGTTGTTTAATCTCTGTAGTTTTAAATTTTTGTATATTTTCTATAACACGTTTTTGTAATGAACTATTTTGAACATCATAACAAATTACAAATTTATATGCTTGAAATTTGCAACAACAAAAAAACTGTATCAACAATTTTTATGATATAATTTGTGTTCCACCGCTACAAACTAAAATTTTTTCGACCAATATTTCGAAATTACATTAAACTTCATCCTAAGGGATTTCTCTGTCGATCAGTCTTTGAATAAAACCAGAAGAAAACGTCATAGAAACCCACAACAATTGTATTTTGGGAATTGCTTTTAATGGATAAACATTTCTATGAATATTTCGTTTTCCTTCTTCGGCAATGGACTTTGTGACGACAAACGAAATCTGAAAACCGATCGAAAACTGATTCTTTTTCGTCAAAATCTAAACAATTTTCATCCTTTAACCCAAAAACTATGTATTATGAGTTTTTAAGAATTTTATAGCCCTTTTCGGACGATTGAACCAAATATGGATTTGTATCATTGGTCACAAGTGTTGCGGAGGAGGTACCTGAAGAAATGGACCAGACCGACATGGTTCATTTTGGAAGTGGTTCCTTTTAAAATATATTTTAGTTCTTCACAGTATAGTTTTCAGATTTTGTATCATTATGTCAGGAAATATGGACTTGCAAAGTTTGGGCCAAATCTGTTGCTCCGTTCAAGAAAAATCGCGCATAACATTTTGGATAAAATTTTTGAAATTTGGGGGAAATACCAGAAGGAGTGGACCAAAAAGCACCATCTTCGAACTTTATATAAGGCTCACAGAAATATTGAGATATACAAAGTTTGGACCAATGTAGTATTCGGTTCGAAAGTTGCGCATCAGCCACTACACATGGTGGCCCTAGGCGTTCTTTACACCTTTCGGGCCGTTTTCTCTGGAAGTATGTACTTGCCTCTGAAAAAACTTGTACTGTAGTAATAGGGGTCCCGAGAACACTTGTTGCAAAAAAACAAAGTGTTCCCAGAGAGATCTTTTTATTTACTAATTTATATTTTTACTTATAACTTAATTATTAGCATAAAGAAAGTGAAGCCATGACTACTGAGGTCATAAGCTTACACTGGTATAATTACTAATTATCCAGAGAGGTCTTAAACTGGACATCTCTAACAATTGTTGGAATACTCTCTGGAAGGTTACCGAAGGCGTGGATCGATATGGCCCAAAATTTGTACAAAATATCACGAATGCCAAATTTTGGACCGAATTGGTTGATCTCTTCGATAGCTACGGTGCTTTCCAGGCAGATACCCAGACGAACAGACATAGCTTAGTCGACTCCAAGTAGTCTGAAAGAGATTTCTTCCAAACTAACTTTGGTCCTTAAACCATTATTTCGATGAGGCACATTTTGGCTAAAAGCTGAGAGTATACAAAATGTAGATAGCGAAAAATTGTGTTTATGGATTTTTGCTAAAAAATGCATAAATGTATACACCTTGAATTGGATGCCAGACTTTCATTTTAAAAGAATTCAATAATGGTTGTCAGTGTTTTCCTTGTTCCTGTTCAATTTATAAGAAGATCCACGATAGGAAACCAGATTTTCTATAAGAGAAGTCCGACGATTGGAATTTGTTATTTACATACCCGTCATTGGGTGCTAGAATTTCATGATGGATAGACGCACTATTGCCCAGCATTAGTTCTATATCAAGATAACCACTATCGACCTTCTTTGTGATAAGATCAACGATTGGGCACCAAAAAATATTCAGGGAAATAACTACAATTGGTTTCTTTATGAAAATAACAACTATTGGCCATCTGAATTTCCGAAAATGAAATATTGACCATTTTCTGACACCGCAACGTGATAAAAGACAAAGAAGACACGTGTCTCGTCGTTTTTTTTTTATTTATATAACTCCTAAATTCTACCAGTAAATATAAAAAAATACTAGTGGATAACGCCATGATATCCAAACGTTCACTCTGCATAAATCAATTCTCTACTAATACTATTTTCTTTCCATAAATTACTCAATAAATTCGGAGTGGAAAATTGAAGCCGTGATTTTAAAATTTTGTGAAGTAGGAAACAAAGGAAAGGATCTCAGCATTCCATGTAAAAAATTAAAAGTTAAGATATTTCTAAGGTTTTCCGATTGTATTCTCTTTCTTTTGATCTTACCGAAGTGATATCACTGAATTACATAACATTCACTGTAGTTGTGAGATATCTAATAAATGATACACCCAAAAATATATACGATTATTAATATATCCATTGTTTTGCACATATATTAAATCTAATATATTGCCTAAAAAGTTCTAAAAACAAGAGCCATTTTAATTAAAAAGTAATAAAAATTATTTCATCAGTAATATAAGTCTGAAATAAGGTTTTAATCATTGCTAAATAAGAAATTTTCGCTAACATGAACTTTCAAAATTTTGGTAAGGTGGGCCCTCCCCGAAATGAAATCCTGGCTACGTCCCTGCCCCAGGTGACACCACGGGGAGGTCAGTGTCCACTTGAGATGAAAGAGCGACCAAGATAAATCCTGGACTTTGCTATGTTAAAGCCGGTCAAGAACGTTCCTTGGTATCTTTCATCCCCTACGTCACCATCTCAGCGAAAAACACATAACTAATTTGTTGGTATTGCATACTACAGCAATAAACAACATTTCGACGTTGCCCGGTCTCACAATTAGGAGACTATGGGATTAAGCCTGACTATTTTGAAAAACAAAATAGAAGTCGTCATCCCAAATAAAAAATAAAAAAACGCCAACCCTCTTAGAAAATATTTTAAGTTAATTATTACACTTTTCACGCAGCCCTCGTATATTTATAAGTGACATAGGTGTGTGTGCATAGGGATCGAACGATCAACAGAACAGATGAGTGCAGTGATGCATATTTGTTGTTATAACGGTTAGTAGTCAGTAGTGTTAGTGTTTTTTCTTCTTTCTTTATTTCTTTTATTTGAATTGAATAGGCATTGAAAAAAACACTAACAACGATATTAATATTTTTTCTCTAATAGAAAAAACACCAACAAATACCATCAATCACTGCACTCTTTAAATTTGAATATTATTATTTTGAGTACTCTTGCAAAGTGATATTATGAGTAGATATTATTCCTGAAGAGAATAACAACAACAACTATAAAGACGTGACGGCGTTGTAGTGCGAAATGATTTTTTTTTATTTTACAAAAGGAAAATAACACCAGCGGATGCTCACGTTTTTTACGGTACTCACCTTACTTGAAATAATGAAGTTGTTTAAAATTATTATGAGGAATCATGCTGCTTCTTAATGGCTTCATTGGTAGCTGACGGAGTCAGAGCGCCTTTGTACGAAAAAACGAAAACACCAATTGCTGTTGCTTCACTAGTGAAGAGAATATGATTTTTCTTTTTGCTGGAAGCAATGTATCCGGCTGGAAGGACCAATGTTTGCTGAGGCAATAAATGAAAATAAATCAATTTCCTTATAAAAATAATTAATTTATTTTTTTAACCAAATTATAGCCAACTCGGTCTGAAACGCATCTAAAAACGTCAAAATAACCGACCAATTTATAGCTTATTCGGTCTAAAAACGTTGCCACAACTGTCACAATACCTGAAATCGGGCAGTACGAGATCACAACCCATATTTTTTGTTATATTTCCTACATGTGGATAATTTTGAATAAAAATAAAATATGAACAAAAATTTTTTATTTCTTTTTAATTTATTTTTTATTTGATCATTTTTAAGTCTAGAGTATTACCCCAATGGTTTAACTTCATCATTACTTTTTTTTTACAGAGATTAATGTTTTTCAAAACGAACTGACAGTGTTGCAAAATTTTACTGATCGCTACCAATATCATGATTTCATCCCGGCGAAGGGAATAATCAATTGGCTTTTCAGTTGTTGAAATGATGCCTTTTTAGGGAAAACCGAACTCTTTAAGTGTCTAGTATTCTCATATGAATGAGAATCACACCCACTTTTCGGCTTTCCCAAAAAACACCAAAACAAAATATTTTGCTACGTATCTTTGCGTTAATGTTTTTTACCAAATTACACATTTATACTTATATTGTTTGCTACGAAAAAGAGCGGAGAAAAAAGGAAAACACATGTACGCTTGTGTTGTTTTTCGGTGAAATTTATTTTACAAATATATGTATGTATATATTTTAGAAATAGGGGGCGGTATTATAAATTATTTATTCTCCTTTGCGTCGGAACATGCATTAGAGGAAGAATCACCTCCGTCTAATAATGGTACCACAGAAAAAGAGGTTTAAATGTCACTCAAATATAAGAAGCAGTGCAAGCTATAATCTATATATGGTAAAAACCAAACTTCTTTTGCAATTCCATCCGAAAAAAAATTAAAAAAAAAATTTTAGCGGTTTTCAAAACAAAACAAAAATTAAGTAAATCCGAATTATCCTGTCCCAGGATCCGCACAAACCTTAAAAAATAAATTAAAAATATCTACAGAATCGATACAATGCGTAGAAAAATATGAAACCAAATTGATAAAGATTAGGCATATAAATTTCATATTGTAGCAACAGCAAAAGGGAAAAC
This sequence comes from Musca autumnalis, assembly GCF_047663935.1. Classification (NCBI taxonomy): domain Eukaryota; kingdom Metazoa; phylum Arthropoda; class Insecta; order Diptera; family Muscidae; genus Musca; species Musca autumnalis. Next base: position 127,012,326 of record NW_027411644.1, on the reverse strand, counting down.
CGTATTGTAGAAATATTATTTCAAATATACGATTTTTGATTATTTACTTCGACCTTTATTTGAAATATTCTAAAACAGTCTGGCAACTCTTGTTGTGTTATTTTTGTGTTCTGCAAGGTGAATAATTTATTATAAAATTTTATTAGTTTCAGTGGTTTTTCGTGTTTGATTTACCGAAATAATAAAAATATATAATTAATCGCTTAAGTGTTCAGTGAAGTTCAGTTTTATAACACATTAGTTTAAAACATATAAGTAAAATTTAATTTGTGTCTGTCTCAGTGCTTCTTAGTGATTATTTTGTTTGTTTTATTTTTGACATTTGCTATTTCTGTCTTGTGCTTTTATTTTTTCGTAATATTTTATTAGACTCAGATATAGAGCGTACTTTCAGGCAGTTTAAAAATTAACAAACTTTAAATTTTTTTTTTACTTTTTATTGGCTTCTGGTATAGCATACTTTTAGGCATAACCATTAATAATGGATTGTTTAAATAAAGACTGTAAAGTTACAAGTTTGAAAGAGCGTGTGATGACTTGTTTGTTATGTGAGAAGCTTGAACATTTGATATGCTTAGTTTTTACTGGCAAGCATTTTGATATAATTACTGATTGCAATAATGGATTTCCTTGGGCATTAGCCAATTGCAGGTCCCTGCCAGTAGATTTTTACCGTCTCTTTAGGGAATCTAAAATGGAGCTTGCTGCCATGAGGGAGGATTTTAAAGTCGTTTTTCTAAGCTTGAAATTTTTGAAAAAAAAATTAAAAATTTTGATTTCGCTCATGGCTCTCCGAAATGTAAAAAATCTCAACTTTTGTTCCTGGTGATGACTTAATTAGCCTTAATTCACCAGCTGTGGTTCCGCCACGCAAGTCTGTTGAGACCTTACCTTCGGAAAATTGCCTGACCCTTCCGGGGCAGCGTTCATCACTTCCAATCACTTCAAGTTCAAAGGGAAATTCGACAATTGAAATGCCTTCTTCAGAATTGTTACCCATATGTTCTCTAACTAATTCTGTTCCTCCAGTTACTGTTAATGCACCATGTTCAAATGTTAATGCTTCAGTTCCAATTACACCTCAAATTCAGCAAACTGATCCAACTTTAAATTCCAATCCTTCTTGGTCCGGGGGTAGTTAAGAACTAACCGTAATTCCTCCCAGAAAAAAGTATTTTTATTTCCAGTTTACATCCTAATACAACCGTAAATAATATATTCTGAACTGATTTGTCTTGGTGATTTTAATTTACCAAACTTAACATGGGTATCAGGCGACAACATAGTAGATTATGTACCTGTTTCATCAACAGAACTGTCTACAGACATGTTTTCCTTCTGGGAAAATATTTTTGATCAATGTCTCTATCAAATAAAAGATGTAACTCCACTTTAAATTTTACCAATTATGCAAAAGCTAGAAATGCCTTCAACAGAGAAAATTCAAGGTGTTATTCAAATTACTTTATTAAGATGCGAAATAATTTTCATAGAAATCCTAAAAACTTTTATAAATTTGTAAACTCTATAAGAAAAGTACGTGAATTTCCCAGTATCATGAAACTTGGTTGTAGAGAATCATGTGACCCTAATGACATTGCAAATATGTTTGGTGACTCTTTCCAAAATACCAACTCCAAATTTTCAACTAACTCCCTTAATTACCCTTATAATATTCATAAACTTAACCAGTTTCCTCGCTTTATTCTCGCAGAAGATGACGTATTAAATGGTTTATTGTCATTGAAATATTCAAACTCACCAGGTCCGGATGGTGTACCGACTTCTATTTTAAAAGCATGTGCATATGAACTTTATCGTCTCCTAACAATTATTTTCATTGGGATATTTCCCTCTTGCCTGGAGATCTAGTTTTATTATTCATTTTGGTAAGGCCTTTTACACCGTTGTACGCGAATTGTTAATATATAGCTAGATTGTTTGCATTTCCCTTCAATACTCTTGTCATGGATACGTTCTTATTTACAGGACCGTACCCAAAGAGTTTATTTTAATGATATTCCGTCAAAAAATACAAAAATATAATATATAGTATCAACGGTATGTCATTAAGCTTAAAAAAAATTTAAAAAGTTGTCATTTTATAGATCTCGTCCTGATTCTTGCGATTACTTCATAGGTTCGCACAAATTGTATAATGTAGATTCGTTTGTGGACCTTGGAGTTATTTTAGACAGTAGGTGCGTTTCAACTTACATATAAAATAAAACCAAATCAGGTTATTGACCTTCCAACATTGGAGAAAAGACGTTTAATGCTGAGATCTATATTCATTATTAAACTCCTGCGTGGACAAATTGAATCACAGTTTTTAATAGGCGAAATAAATGTTAATGTACCTTCACGTAGAACTCGAAACTACATACCACTTAAATTGACGTTAGCGAAATCTTATTATGAAAAAAGTAGTCCACTCCGTCGAAATTGATTTTCTCATAAATACACCAGTGCGGGTAATAAACCGAGAAAAACAGTATTAACTGTTCTTTTTGGGGAAATATTTGATGGGCAAATATCCGAGTTGGGTACTTATAGAAAAGTAGTTAAGCGGGACAGTTTGAACTCATTTATATGAAAAAACTTTGGGGATTCAGATTGTGAGGCAATTAAACGGGAAAGGCAGTTAAGCAGAGAGGTAAATAAGCGGGGTGCAATGTATAATAGGATGTCTTTATCCGAACCTCTGCATGCCATAAAAAACTTCATGTTAACAGCAGTTGCCAGGCAATATGTTAGATTGCACCTATTTATTTCTTGATGTGTTCGTGTTTAAAATGTAACTTTGTAACCGGCTGATGTTTATCTGTAGCTGGTTTTCCCTAGTCTACTAACCCCCATATTCCAGAATATGAGGTATATGCGCTCCCTACGTTAAGGGGTGGTGGCCCTCTTGGTCGGCCGGGGCGGGAATGAGCGGCGTTGGGAATGGTCGAAAAAAAATAATATTAATTAATAAAAACGAGCTCGATGTCTTAATGTTGTTGCTTTTTTATTTATTATTTTATTCATATGTAGATCCTGATGATGTCTTTCGAAGAAAGACGAAGTATTGAATAAAATAATAAATAAATAAAAACAACAACATTAAGACCTCGAGTTCGTTTTAATTAATTAATAAAATTAGCATATTTAAAATAAGGTCAAAGTAAATTATCAAAAAATCGTAAAAATAAAAATGTTGCCACAACTGTCACAATACCTGACAGTACGAGATCGCAACCCATATTTTTTGTAATATTTCCTAATGTTGATAATTTCGAATAAAAATTAAATATGAATAAAAATTTTTAATTTTAGTTTTGAACCGGATCAACTCTAAAATACCATGAACTATTTTATTTTTACTTTATTTCATATGTTTACTTTTTACTGACTTCCACTTATGTACATATTTTATTTATGATAGTCTAAACACTTACGTTTTCATTTAGCATTTACATATTAAGAATACAACCCTGATTTAAATATTAGAATTTAACAGCTAAAAATACAACCATGTACATATTTTGTAAACATTACTATTAATTTAAATCTTTGATCTTAATGCCTTTTGTATACAACCAATACTAGTTGAGTTACTCGCTTCTCACGTTGAGTACTTAAACGAATCCAAATTTCAATAAAGTCACTCTAACTTGTTTAGCCAACATTGAAAGTTTATAATCTACCACGCTTGCCCAAGTTGATGGATATAGATTCATAAGCTGGAAATAAACACTAAACAAAGAGCAAAAGTATTCATTCAAAAGAAATCTTGTGTTGTTCTTTCGTAAGAAGCCATATCAGCTCCGCTCACAAGCTGCTTTATTGACGCCCAACGAAGTGGCCACGAACAACGACACCAAGATTGAAGACGAAGAAAAAACCAAAGCAGATAGCGACGAGTACGTGTCAGGCGAAGAAGCAGAGATGGCGCAGTTTACAGACAGCCAATTCAAACAACTGATCCAGGCAATGCAAAACAATAACCGGACGGGTTCGTTTTCGCATTGTACTTCGCGTTTTCGGGGGGAGAGAGATGCCGCCGCAGTTGAGGAGTTTGTAACAGCCATATCGGTTTACAAAGAAATTGAATCGATCTCTGACGCTGACGCAGTAAAAGGGTTGCAGTTGCTTTTTGAGGATTATGCTGCTAACTGGTGGATAGGGGTGAAAAACACAGTGACCACATTTAGCGAAGCAATAAAACTCATAAAAAACACATTTTTTCCGTCACTACCTGACTGGCGCATATTTTCGTCGATTAATGAGACCAGACAACAAGCAAAAGAGCACACAGACACATTCATTTGCAAGAAAAGGTTGCTGTTTTCGCAGTTGAAAGTTTCTGTCGCCGAAGTGGTGCAATTGAATATCGTGTTTGGTTTGCTCGCATATTCGTGTTATGCGAGAGCGTGTGCGTCGAGAAAATGTAAACACATTTGAATAGTTGTTGTCTGCCTGCAGGGAAGCAGAATTAATGTTATTAGAAGCGCACACGAAAGAAGAGAAGCAGAAAAGCGAAACAAAATCTGTCCGTTGCAATTTCTGTCGAGAAAAAGGCCATACAGTGAATGCTCGTGTGAAATTGAAGAAACGGCAAGAGCAGAAACAACAACAACAGTACTCGCAGCAAGATCAACAACAACGTCCGCAGACGTCAGCTCAAAGTGTGCAGCAGAGAAAACCAACAGTTGCTTGTTATGGATGTGGTGCGCCTGGTGTATACAGAGCGAATTGCACTACATGTAGCAACAACAACAAGGACAACCCTCAGCCACTTTCATTCAACACCATTGCCGCTGGTACTATTGGTCGCGCTCTTCCTACAACGCATGTCGAGGTGTTTGGTTTATTGGGAGAAGCCGTTTTCGACACCGGCGCAAAAATTAGTGTTGCCAGCATGAATTTAAGAAACATACTGAGAGAAAATGGTTGCAATTTCCAAAAGGTACGAGCCGATGTCAATTTGGCAGATGGCTCATCAACAACTGAAAGCGTTGAATCTACGATATGCGACATACGTATTGGAAAGAGGACACGAAAAATTAGATTTGTCTGCTTACCCAATGCCACAAAAAACAGAACACTCCTTGGTGCAGATTTTATGGAGCAATCCGGCATCACACTGAATATGGCGCAACGATATTGGTATTTCGAAGATGAGCCGAAGACAAGATATTCGTTTACCAATCCATTGGAGATGCAAGTCTTTTCATTGGATGTCCAGGGCATGAAGACTCACCAACAACTAAAGCCGTTGCTGGCATTTCGAAATTCATCGAGTTCGTGGAAGGGCAGAAGAAGATTTGTCCAATACCACCAACACCAAGAGTATTGCGGGAAACTCAGAATCTTCACCCTTCTCCTCTCGCAAGCAATGCTCCTGCTGCTGCAGTATCATCAATGTTCAATATGCAGAAAAACAACGAATACTCGCCTCATTCGATTCAAAGAATATTTTGTGGTGCCATCCCAGCGGATCAAATAACTCCAGGAGATACGTCAAGGCTGTTTGGACCACCGGTAAAGGCAAGACGTAAAGAAGACGATGAGTACATAGACAGCATATTCCTGCCGTTGTACAGTATTGGAATTCGCATGCCGAAAGAAAATGTTGTAGTTTCTCACGAACGAACAAATGTCACCATACCAAACATTGATGCTCTTGATGCAGTTTTACTCCAGGGGGAGATGCCCATAGAAAAGCTAACTAGGATCCGCCAGAGAAAAACCCCAAGACTCAGAGGAAGGCGAAAAGTAGATGTTCTGATGCTTAATCGGGACGATTAGGGCATCAGAGGGGGGAGACTGAAGCGGATCAACTTTAAAATACCATGAACTATTTAATTTTTACTTTATTTCATATGTTTACTTTTTACTGAATTCCACTTATGTACATATTTTATTTATGATAGTCTAAACACTTACGTTTTCATTTAGCATTTACATATTAAGAATACAACCATGATTTAAATATTAGAATTTAACAGCTAAAAATACAACCATGTACATATTTTGTAAACATTACTATTAATTTACATCTTTGATCTTAATGCCTTTTGTATACAACCAATACTAGTTGAGTTACTCGCTTCTCACGTTGAGTACTTAAACGAATCCAAATTTCAATATAGTCACTCTAACTTGTTTAGCCAACATTGAAAGTTTATAATCTACCACGCTTGCCCAAGTTGATGGATATAGATTCATAAGCTGGAAATAAACACTAAACAAAGAGTAAAAGTATTCATTCAAAAGAAATCTTGTGTTGTTCTTTCGTATGAAGCCATATCAGCACCGCTCACAAGCTGCTTTAGTTTTTATTAATTTTAAACGTATCTTTGCGTTTGCGTTAATCTTACTTAAACTGACACATTTATACTTATGTTGTTTTCTACGAAAAAGAGCATAGAAAAAATGAAAACACGTGTACGCTCGTGTTGTTTTTCGGTGAAATTTATTTTACAAATTATTACTCAATCTTCATACAAGCAAAATCAAAATATTCATTCCGATATATTTTAGAAATAGTGGGCGGTATTATATGTAATTTATGTTCGTTTGCGTCGGAAGATGCATTACAGGAAGAATCACATGCGTCTAATAATGGTACCGCAGAAAAGGATGTTTAAATGTCACTAAAATATAAGAAGCAGTGCAATCTATATATGGTAAAATACAAATTTCTTTTGCATTTCCATCTCAAAAAAAAACTTTGCGAACACATCCACCATTTTTGGTATAGAGGTAAAGGAAAAAATTCTGGTTTCAAATTTGTTCGCGCTCACAAAATAGGCCGATGCGCGCAAAAGTTATAGCGGTTTTCATTCTCATATAAAGAAAAAATATTTAAAAATTTCTTATTTGTATGCATAAATCGTTAACAACATTCCATATCTATTTACAGATGTTCAAATATTTACTAAATTTATTTTTATTTTCGCGGAAATCTACAAAAGATAAAAAATAAGTAAATCCAAATTATTCTGTCCCAGAATCCGCACAAACCTTAAAAAATAAATTAAATATAATAATTGAATTGTTCCTGATGCTGTCTTTCGAAGAAAGACGAGGTATTGAATAACATAATAAACAAATAAAAACAGCAACATTAAGACCTCGAGCCCGTTTTAATTAATTAATTAATATAATTAGAATATTTAAAATAAAGGTCGAAGTAAATAATCAAAAAATCGTAAATTCAAAACAGAGCACACACCGTAATCGAAATGATTTGCCAACATCTAAAACTAAAACACAAAAACATTGGATTAACAAATATAGAAGTGAGTGTAACAAACAACTAAACACCAACTCTACTATAATCTTTTTAATAAAATGCGGACGATCTGGTATAACGCCAAACTTTATAAAAACGCGACCAAAAACATTTACAACATATTTGACACAAATGAAAAAGTACCAACAGAAATACAAACTACATTAGAAATCCATTTAAGAAATTTTCATAAGAAGATCCTCAATTTACTTATTCTTATTTTAATTAGTTATATTAATTAATTAATTAAAACGGGCTCGAGGTCTTAATGTTGCTGTTTTTATTTGTTTATTATGTTATTCAATACCTCGTCTTTCTTCGAAAGACAGCATCAGGAACAATTTAATTATTATATTTAATATATTTTTTTAAGGTTTGTGCGGATTCTGGGACAGAATAATTTGGATTTACTTATTTTTTTTGTAGATTTTCCGCGAAAATATAAGTAAATTTAGTAAATATTTGAACTTCTGCAAATAGATATGGAATGTTGTTAACGATTTATGCATACAAATAAAAAAAATTTTAAATATTTTTTCTTTATATGAGAATGAAAACCGCTATAGCTTTTGCGCGCATCGGCGTATTTTGTGAACGCAAACAAATTTGAAACCAGATTTTTTTCGTTCACCTCTATACCAAAAATGGTAGATGTGTTCGCAAATTTTTTTTTTAATTTTTGTTTTTTTTTTTTGAGATTGAGTTGCAAAAGATATTTGCTCTTTACCATATATAGATTGCACTGCTTCTTATATTTGAGTGGCATTTAAACCTCCTTTTCTGCGGTACCATTGTTAGACGCATGTGATTCTCCCTGTAATGCATGTTCCGACGCAAAGGAAAATACATAATATATAAGGCCGCCCACTATTTCAAAAATATATCGGAACGAATATTTTGATTTTGTTTTCGTCATTGTTCATTATTTGACAATTGCCTGAAAAAACTGATTGCTTTATTTTTTATTTAATTTTTTTTGCATGAAGATTGGATAATAATTTGTAAAATAAATTTCACCGAAAAACAACACGAGCGTGCACGTGTTTTCATTTTTTCTCCGCTCTTTTTCGTATAAAACAACATAATTATAAATGTGTCATTTTGTAAAAAAGATTAACGCAAACGCAAAGATACGTTTAAAATTAATAAAAAATAAAGTTATGAAAATTATTTTTTTTTGTATTAATTTTAAACGTATCTTTGCGTTTGCGTTAACCTTTTTTACAAAATGACACATTTATACTTATGTAGATCGAAAAAAAAAAAATGAAAACACTTGTACGTGGCATTTTGGAACCTTAATTACATTTTGAAAACATTTTCTTGGCACCTTGCATTACGTGTTAGTTATTCTTTTGTTTATTATTGTTGAACTATAATAAACAAAAGAATAACTAACACAGAATATATACAATGCGTAGAAGAATATGAACCCAAATTTATATGGATTAGATATATAAATTGCATATTGTATCAACAGCAAAAAAGAAAACCGTATTGTAGAAATAATATTACAAATATAGATTTTTTGATTATTTACTTCGACTTTTATTTTAAATATTCTAATTATATTAATTAATTAAAACGAGCTCGAGGTCTTAATGTTGTTGTTCCTGATGATGTCTTTCGAAGAAAGACGAGGTATTGAATAACATAATAAACAAATAAAAACAGCAACATTAAGACCTCGAGCTCGTTTTAATTAATTAATATAATTAGAATACTTACTATTTGTATGTAAGTTAAGCCTAATCTCATATTTGTTGTTTTCAAATTTAAAAACAACAAGTTTAAAGTGGGATGTAGTTAAAATTGATTACTTTTGGGGATGGCAGAGAAGACTAGTTTCGTCCAACGCCACTTGGACTCATCAGTTCTCTTAGTTCTTTGTATTGAAACAAAGAACCCTTCCCCAATTTTATGACGACTCGAGCTCAAGAATAAGTGTGACTGATGAATTCGTTTAAATGCGAATTCAACCGAAACCCCTAAAAACTCTCGTAACCGCATATGTAAAACAAACTACTACTCCCACTGCCATGTGTCTCCACATTGCAGAGAATGCACATAACTATTTTGATAGTTGTCGAAAAATAACAACAACCAATCGTCCACGGTGTTCTGTGTAGTATGTCACCAACACATTATGTTGCCATACATTTAGATCAGACGTGACCAAAAAGAGCGAGCAATATTTTTGCGAATGTATGGGTAATATTACACTGACAAAATGGATGGGTCGATTTTTCATATCGTGTGCGCAATGAAGAAAAATATTAACATGTATATAGCTTTAAATAATATGCAGATACAGCTTTTAATGTTTTATTACAGACAAGGCATTCTGCATCATTGAAAATGTTGATGCAAAACAAGAATTCATCTTCCCATTCTTGCCTCCACATATTTTGTATACAACCCCAAAGCTTCTCAGTGTATCAACAGTTATAAAAACAAGCGACATCAACCTGTTTGCATGACATTCAGCACAAAACTAAAGCGAGATATCAAAACATTTATTCTCTTTGTTATGTTCATCGTCTGCATTCGGGTTGTGTGTGTGTAAATTGCCGAAAAACATCGGCAACGCGGTACCAAATGTGAACATGTCTGATTTAGATGTTCGGCGATCCTGCCAAATCTACTTGCTTTGTAATCAGCAAGAGTTCCTGCGTTTTAATCCGCAGAAGAAGGACATCCTGCGTCAAGTCGCAGACGGGTTCCTTTGGAATTTTTTTTAAGAAGACACTGTCATATCCCGGCCTTCCGATCCAAGCCGGGATCGTGGATAAAGGATATCTGATGACGGGTCCGCAATCACTTACGATAGAAGAATATAGGAGAAGGAATGGAAGAAGGACTCAGGACGAGGACCAACACACCAGGATTCCTATAGTGAGAGCGCCTCGCCGCAGAGGAGGTTATACGTGGAGGTTAAAAAAGAACTGTCGCTTTTATTGAGGGAAATTAATTCGGAGCCGCCACTTACGTGGGACTGTGCCTCTAAGCTGTCGTTACGTAAAGACGAGATAGAATTCCTTATAAGGAATTATCTCGAGAACAGAACAGAAAAAAACGCTGCATCAATCTGCAGACGTTTAATGTGACGATGCGATAACCAAATATCCAGTTCCAAAGAATGCAAATGATGTTAGAAGATTCGTAGCATTTTGTAATTATTATAGACCTTTCATTAAAAATTTTGCCGAAATAACTACATGTTTGAAATCATTAACTAAGATGAACACTAAATTTGAATGGACGGAACAATGCCAAAAGTCATTTGAGACACTTAAAAATAAATTGATAACACCACCAATTTTACAGTATCCAGATTTCGATAAACCTTTTATATTAACTACAGACGCTTCTGATTTTGTTCTAGGTGCAATACTGTCGCAAGGAGAAATTGGAAATGATAGACCAAAATCTTATGCAAGTCGTTCTTTGAATAAGCATGAGAGAAATAAGCCAGTTATTGAAAAGGAATTATTGGGTATACATTGGGGAATTCAATTTTTCCATCCTTATCTTTATGGTAGGAAATTTATAGTGGTTGCGGATCATCGTCCACTAGTCTCATTGTTTTCTTATAAGAATCCAAGTTCCACTTTAACAAGAATTAGATTAGAACTATCTGATTTTGATTTTGAAATTGTGTATAAGAAAGGAATAAATAATACTAATGCTAATGCACTTTCGCGTATAAGAATAGACTCCGATATATTAAAAACAATGATACCTCAGAGTATTGACGAAAAAGTTAAGAAATCGCTGGTGATAACACGAGGAATGAAAAATAAATTGCGCAATATGAATAAAGATAATGAGATGGCATATCCCGATGAGCCTGATCAACGTAGTGGAATGTACATCCATTAAATAGATAAAGCTAGCTAAAAAATTAAAATTTATAATTGATGTGTCGACAAAAGAATTCACTTTTCTTTATAATCATTCTGTGAACGAATTGGTCACAAGATGTAGTGATAATCCTTATTATCTAGATAATAATTTGGAGAAGCTATCATCTGAGTTACGCAGATATATTTGATATATTTGAACTAATAACCCATGGGAAATTTAAAAAAAAAAATTATAAATATTTGAAAAATAATGACGTCAGAATTCTTTTATGTGAAAATCCTCGAAAAATATTTAATGAAAAAGAAAAATATTAATTGATAAAATTATATCATCATACACCATGCTGAGGTAATTTTAGAGCAAGAAAAACATTATTAAAACTTAAACAAAAATATATATGGAAGAATATGTGCAAGATGGTAAAGAAATACCTATCTACATGTGATTTGTGCCAAAGAAATAAACAAATAAAACATACCAAAGAACCATTAATGAAAACTGATACACCGGTAAATAGCTTTGATGCAGTACTAATTGACACTGTAGGACCCTTAAGACCCTCAGTTAACTATAGATATATATTATCTATGCAATGCGAATTGACGAAATACATAATTGCAGTACCAATGGAAACAAAAGAAGCCAAAGCAATAGCTAGAAATTTAAATGAACACTTAATATTGAAGTATGGAATATTCAAGACTCTAAAATCTGACAGAGGAACAGAATTCGTAAATGAACTGATGAATGAGATGTGTAAACTGTTAAATACAGAACAGAAGTTCTCAACACCTTACCATCATGAGACAGTAGGTTCAGTTGAAAGAAATCATAGAGTTCTAAAAGAATATTTTCTTTCTTTTGTGAATAATGATAACTGGAATGAATGGATACCGTATTATGCTTTTGCATACAACATAACACCACATGTTGACACAGGGTATTCACCATTCGAATTGATATTCGGGAAATTAACAACAATGCCAGGCGAAAAAGTAATGAATAGTAAACAAGTATATGACACAGAGAATTATGCTAAGGAATTGAAGTGTAGGTTAAAAATTTCGTTAGAAAACGCTAGAAACATAATTGAACAAACTAAAATTAAGAGAAGTTTAAATTCATTAAATAATACGAATAGAATAGATCTTAAAATAGGAGATTTAGTTCTAGTTAAAAAGGAGAATAGAAGAAAAAATTAATCACCTTATCATGGTCCATATGAAATAATAAATACTGATAATTTAAATGTTACGATAAGAATTAATAACATAGAAAAAATATGTCATAAGAATTTATTAAAGAACTATCATAAGTAATCCTAAGTCAAAATATTTTTTTATGAATAACAATCTTACTATAAGTATAAACGTAAACAAGATATTATTTTATTGTCAAATACAAAAAAAGAGAAAAATACTTAGCCCACTTAAGATCATATTTCGCAAGAAAATTTTTTTTAATTTTAAGTGATCCGCAAAGGAACTACTTGACACCACCGTAAAGAATTGTCATAAAATGTACACAATTTGATTAGAAAACCACAGAAATTGTATTCACTTCTTTTAAGGGTGAAGGTGTAGTATGTCACCAACACATTCACATTCATGAATATTTCCCTCGGAATTTTCCGCACGGAAAATAATTTTAAAAAGTGAAGATATTTTAAAATCAATATTTTAAAAAGTTGAAAACTACTAGAATCACTTAATTATGGAATATTCTTGCCGAATCGACAAAAATATTCCCTTTTTGGACATAAATATGGAAATAAAAAATTATGAAATTGGTGAAAGGGAAAAATTCCGCACGGAATTTTTATTCATGATAACCCTGATTATGTTGCCATACATTTAGATGTTCGATATTTTGTTTTGTTATGCTGATCAAGCGCCACAGCGAGTTCATTACTTACTCATATGTAGGGCAATGGCTTAGATTTCCAATGGGAATTCAAGACTATTGTAATGAGTCAGAAGTTGGCCAATGGGAATGAAGAATATCAAAATAGTAAATTTGAATTGAGTAAAGTTCTAAAATATGGATAAGAATGCAAGACTCAAATGTATGACAACATATGTGGAATATTACATACACACATACATATGTAATTGTAATGATATTGAACTCTTTTCCTATTGGTTCGGAGTAACTCAATATCGAGTATTATTGTAAATATTAGAGATTACGACTCAATGTTAGACTTAAGAATTTTTATATAAATATCAGATGAAAAAATAAAGAAGTCAGTCTTGTTCCTGACATCAATTTTAGACTTGCTCGATTAGCAAGTGAAATCAAAAAGTAGTTTTTCTTTACATCTGTTTCTATTTTTAGATTCACTTTGGCAGTTTTGTTGAGATGTGTGTTTTACTTACTATTTGTATGTAAGTTAAGCTTAATCTCATATTTGTTGTTTTCAAATTTAAAAACAACAACTTTAAAGTGGGATGTAGTTAAAATTGAAAGTGAATCTAAAAATGGACACAGTGAATCTAAAAATACACATAGTTATGTGTATTCTTTGCAATGTGGTGACACGTGACAGTGGGAATAGGTAATTTGGTTTACATATGCGGTTAAGAGAGTTTTTAGGTGTTTCGGTTGAATTCGCATTTAAACGAATTCATCAGTCACACTTATTCTTGAGCTCGAGTCGTCATAAAATTGGGGAAGGGTTCTTTGTTTCAATACAAAGAACTAAGAGAACTGTTGAGTCCAAGTGGCGTTTGACGAAACTAGTCTTCTCTGCCATCCCCAAAAGTAATCAATTTTATCTACATCCCACTTTAAACTTTTTGTTTCTAAATTTGAAAACAACAAATATGAGATTAAGCTTAACTTACATAAAAATAGTAAATAAAACACACATCTCAAAAAAACTTCCAAAGTGAATCTAAAAATAGACACAGAGCACCGTGGACGATTGGTTGTTGTTATTTTTCGACGACTACCAAAATAGTTACGTGCATTCTCTGCAATGTGGAGACACATGACAGTGGGAGTAGTTAATTTGGTTTACATATGCGGTTACGAGAGTTTTTAGGTGCTTCGGTTGAATTCGCATTTAAACGAATTCATCAGTCACACTTATTCTTGAGCTCGAGTCGACATAAAATTGGGGAAGGGTTCTTTGTTTCAGTACAAAGAACTAAGAGAACTAATGAGTGCAAGTGACGTTGGACGAAACTAGTCTTCTCTGCCATCCCCAAAAATAATCAATTTTAACTACATCCCACTTTAAACTTGTTGTTTTTAAATTTGAAAACAATAAATATGAGATTAAGCTTTACTTACATATAAATAGTAAGTATTCTAATTATATTAATTAATTAAAACGAGCTCGAGGTCTTAATGTTGCTGTTTTTATTTTTTTAATATGTTATTCAATACCTCGTCTTTCTTCGAAAGACATCGTCAGGAACAACATTAAGACCTCGAGCTCGTTTAAATTAATTAATATAATTAGAATATTTAAAATAAAGTTCGAAGTAAATAATCAAAAAATCGTATATTTGAAATAATATTTCTACAATACGGTTTTCTTTTTTGCTGTTGCTACAATATGCAATTTATATACCTAATCTATATAAATTTGGTTTCATATTTTTCTACGCATTGTATATATTCTGTAAATACAGTTTTCCAAGGAAATGTTTTCAAACTGAGAAAACGAATACATTTCATGCATTAAGTAGTAAATAATTAAGAATAGTTGTTATAAAAATGTCGTTTTTTTTTTTGCAAAAAATAGTTGGTCGACTTATTTAAGTCTAAATTGAATAGATAAATAAAACCCACTTAGTTCAACAATAATAACCAAAAGAATAACTAACACGTAATGCAAGGTACCAAGAAAATGTTTTCAAAATGTAATTAAGGTTCCAAAATACCACGTACACGTGTTTTCATTGTTTCTCCGATCTTTTTCGTAGAAAACAACATAAGTATAAATGTGTCATTATGTAAAAAAGATTAACGCAAACGCAAAGATACGTTTAAAATTAATAAAAAAATGTAATTTTCTTAATTTTATTTTTTTTATTCAGTCTCTTTCGGCAGTTCGATCATAGCACATCGTTCACGCATTGTTTCAAAACGTACAGCATTTTTGTTACGGTGAATTGCACCAACAACGATTGGATGCAAAAAAACAAAAACAATTTACTTTTTCTATTACAAACAAGTAATTAACAACAACAAAAAACATACTGAGTGTCAACAGTAAAGAGCACGTCTCTTCATTGCTCGAATATGGGTTCGGGCAAACGAACGAGAGAAACTGATAACGTTGCGAGTATATCGAAGAGAACATCACATAACTATTATCTCCCACTTCAACTACAAGAAGACGGTGAAAAAGAAAACAATGATAACTCAACCAAAACCAGTTCTGTTTCTACGAAGAAACATATACCGCCCATTACTATTGTGAAATGCTCCTCTGAGCAAATTCATAAAATCTGCAATGAGTTAAAAATTGTTAGATACTCTCTGAGAAAAATGTCAATTGAACATAAATTGTTCTGTGAGTTTCAATTTGAGTATGATAAAATTGTTAAACATCTCAAAGAGTCAAAGATAGAGTATTTCTCTTACACATCCAAGAATAATCGACCATATAAAGTAGTATTATCAGGGTTGGATAAAAAATCCCCTGAGGTTGTAAAATCTGATCTGACCAAACTTGGTTTGTTGTGCACAGATGTCAAACTTGTTGAACGTAAAACAAAAGAAAATAAGGATTTTGTTCTTTACATTGTCTACCTTAGAAAAGGTTCTATTACAATTAAAGAATTGAGGGAGAAATATCATAGCATTAACCGCGATCGTGTGAAATGGAGTTACCAAATTAGATTCCCAAACAAAATCACGCAATGTTACAATTGCCCAATGTTTGGACATGGTTCAAACAACTGCAATATTAAAACATTTTGTGCTAAATGCGCTGGGCAACATGCAACAACTGATTGCAATGTTAACACTGTTAAATGCGCCAACTGCAACGGAGAGCATAAATCTTCCGATATTAATTGTCCGAGACGAATCTCGTACATGGAAATGAGAGAACGGTATTCTAGACCAAAACTCAAATACGTCAACGGATTGTAAATAAAACTCACATCCCACAACAACCGATGCCCAATGCTTGGAACAACACAGTTCGTCCGGAAATAATGCAGACCCACAATGATTTGTTCACAATTGAAGAACTTCAAATTATTACCTTAGAGTTAATAACTTTACTGAAAAATTGTAAATCTAAATCTGATCAATTTCAAGCGATCACAAGTATTGCCTTTAAATTTTTACCATGAATTGTAGTCCTCTTAAGATAGTTACGTGGAATTCCAGAGGAATTCGTAAAAAATTAGATGAATTTTTTGATTTTTTAATTAATGAAGATGCAGACGTCGCTTTAGTAAGCGAAACCTGGTTGAAAAATGATATCTCCATGAAGCATGTTAATTTTAATTGCTATCGCTCAGACCGCGAAGGCCAAATAGGCGGCGGAGTTGCTGTAGTCATTAAAAACACTATTTGTCATGAGCCTTTGGGGAAAATTTCAACAAAACTTATTGAAAATGTCGGTATTAAAATTTTTTTAAACGATAATTCCTATCTTAGTGTATTCAGCTGTTATTTTCCTGGTGGTAATGCCGGGCCAAATGATGATAGAAAAAATGATTTTAAAGCTGACCTAGGGAAACTTTCTCTTATTCAAGGGCGTTACATACTAGGTGGTGATTTTAACTGCAAAAATCAACTTTGGGGTTGTGTGAGATCCAATTGCTGGGGTAACATACTGCACAACCATCTTGCATGTAATAAATTTGGGATTATGTATCCTCCTGAACCAACATTAATACCGTCTAATGCACGTACACTTCCCTCTGTACTAGACTTTTTTTATCTAATGTTCCTGAAAAACTGTCAGTAGCATCAACACTTGACAAATTAGGCTCAGACCATTTACCGGTTGGAGTAATTTACAATTCGTATTGTAATTTAAATAACAATTTAAAGTTCGACTACAAACATGCAAGATGGAATATTTTTAAAAGACATATAAACAATAATATCTCAAATATTATTAACGATTCAATTTCAAATGTCGAAGATATAGATGGTCTTATATTGAAGTTCACAACGCTTATACAAGATGCCATTGAGGCTAGCGTTCCGAAAAAAGAGGAGTCGAATTCCTTTGTAAGTCGGCTTCCTAGACACATTTTGAATTTAATTACAATTCGAAATAATTCAAGAAGAAATTGGATTAGATATAGACTCTCTCATTTCAAAGCGGAAATGACATTTTTAAACAGAGTCATTGAGAGTAAAATTTCAGAATACAAAAATTCAAAATGGAATAATATGCTTGGTTCTATTAATAAATCATCTCCAAAACTTTGGAAACTGACAAAAATTATTAGAAAGAAGTCAAAATGTATACCTTTTTTAAAAGATGGTGACAGTATTTATGCCACCAATACAGAAAAAGCAGAAGTTCTGGCCAAAAAATTCTATTCAAACCACACAGTTTCAAATGGTTTAACCGATCAAATAACGAAAGATACTGTATTCGAAACAGTATCAAATTTTACTAGTTCAGAACAATGTCATATAACAATAACGGAAAATTATATTAAAGATATTATTAAGAATCTTAAATCCAAAAAAAAGTCCAGGTGTTGATGGTATTAACAACAATACCTTAAAAAAGCTACCACCAGTTGCAGTTACTCTTCTTTGCAAAATCTTTAATATGTGCTTTAAGTTTGGACATTATCCTACGGATTGGAAGACCTCAAAAATCATTGCTATTCCTAAACCTGGAAAAAACGAATGCTATCCTGATTCTTATCGTCCAATTAGTCTGCTTAACTCTTTAAGCAAAATATTTGAAAAGGTTATTAAGGAAATGATTGTCAACTATATTGACTATATTGAAGATAAGAATATCCTCCCTCAACAACAGTTTGGCTTCAGGGCTGAACACAATACAATCCAGCCATTAGTAAGAATTAAGAACTCTGTAAAACACAACTTTAATCAAGGTAAATCAACTACCATGGTATTATTAGACATTAAAGCAGCCTTCGATTCCGTCTGGCATGACGCTTTAATTTATAAACTAATAACTGTAGGTCTAGACAAATCTATTATCAAAATTATAAAGAGTTTTTTAACACAAAGATACTTCAAAGTTTATGTTGGAACAAAATGCTCTAACAAGTACTTCATACCTGCTGGATGCCCTCAGGGATCTTGTTTATCTCCGATTCTGTACAATATTTTTACTTACGATTTCCCTTGCCTACCTGGTTGTGAATCATCAATTTTTGCCGACGATACAGCGATTTTAAGTGCTGGTACTCTTGCTGTTGACATGTTAAATAACCTACAAGAATCTGTGAACGTAGTTCTACGTTATTTTAATAAGTGGAATATACTTGTGAATACTTCTAAATCTAATGCTATATTTTTCACCCGCAAGAGAAAATCGATATATTTACCTCAAACTATGATAAAGGTTGGTCACACAGAAGTCAAGTGGGAAAAGAATGTGAAGTACCTGGGTATGGTGCTTGATATAAAAATGCTTTTTAATGAACATGTATCTTACATAGTAAAAAAAAAAAACATCGCCACAAAAATTTTATATCCTTTTATAAATCGTAAATCTAACTTACTGATTACAAATAAACTATTAATATTAAAGGTTATATTTCATCCAATCTTATATTACGCCGCACTTGTTTGGTGCGACTCATCATCTTGCCACATTAAAAGATTGCAAATTGTTCAAAAAAGCTTCTGAAACTAATGTATAATCTGCCATATCATTTTTCAACCAATCGTCTACATTCTTTTCACAACATTCACAAAGTAATGGAAAAAATCGGTTATGTTACTTTAAAATTCGTTGATAAATGTTCCAACTCACAGTTTGATCATATAAGGGCTTTAGCCCTTTAATCTTTCCCCTCCTTTCTCCCTTCCACCTCTTTATCCTTCCCTTTTCTTCTCCTTTCCTTTTATTTTACATACCTTACCACTACCTTTTAAGTTTTTATCTTAATATAAAAAACAAAATTAATGAGTTTTTTGTTATATTTTTCTCAAAGCAAATATGTCATTACTTGGTTATTATAATATATTACATATTATATATATTTAAGTAGTAAAGCCCAAGTCGGCTGGTCTCTTTACATATAAGTTATTATTTATTGTATACTCCAAACTGTTAATATTTGCAATAAAGGACTAATTGAATTGAATTGAAAAATTATTTTTTATTAATTTTAAATGTATCTTTGCGTTTGCGTTAATCTTTTTTACAAACTGTAACATTTATACTTATGTTGTTTTTTTTTAATTTTGTTTGTATGCAGAGTACGTAAAAATACTTTAAATAAAATTTCCAATCGTTTCGTTTCGTATTTTCCATAGGAACAATACAAAACGAAACATAACCCTCGTTGGCCGAGCTCGCTGTTTAGTTTCGTTTTGTTTACATTCGTGAGTACGAACAAAACGAAAAGCGAAAAGTACTCAACTCCACAACAACAGATAGAAAAATAAAAAGTACTTAACACATGTGAATAAATCAAAAACGTTTGGGGTTGATAAAATTCACTGTGGTATGCTGATGCTAACTTATAGGGTTGTTAAGAAATCACATGTGTGTGTGTGTGTCTGAGTGTGTCATTGACCATAACGCACGGCAAACGTTTCCCAAAAATACTTGTCTTTTCGGTGGTGAATGAAACAACTTGGCAAAGCATAGCCGAAGTTACATTTCACCAATCGTACGGTTCCCATCTTTTTACGTTGAAAAGTTTGTGTTTTTGTTTTGGTTGTGAGAATGAAACGATTCAGAGAAGCTGAAAAGTTTGTGGCGTTGTGTGATTGGTACGGGAATCGTTTTGTTTCTTTCCGTTCATTGTTTGTATGTCTACGAAAAAGAGATGAAAACACGTGTACGCTCGTGTTGTTTTTCGGTGAAATTTATTTTACAAATTATTACCCAATCTTCATACAAACAAAATTAAAAAAAAAAAAGAGATGAAAACACGTGTACGCTCGTGTTGTTTTTCGCTGAAATTTATTTTACAAATTATTACCCAATCTTCATACAAACAAAATTAAAAAAAAATAAAGCAATCTACGAAAAAGAGATGAAAACACGTGTACGCTCGTGTTGTTTTTCGGTGAAATTTATTTTACAAATTATTACCCAATCTTCATACAAACAAAATTAAAAAAAAAAATAAAGCAATCAGTTTTTTCAGGCAATTGTCAAATAATGAACAATGGCGAAAACAAAATCAAAATATTCGTTCCGATATATTTTTGAAATAGTGGGCGGTCTTATATATTATTTATTTTCCTTTGCGTCGGAACATGCATTACAGGGAGAATTACATGCATGAACAATGGTACCGCAGAAAAGGAGGTTTAAATGTCACTCAAATATAAGAAGCAGTGCAATCTATATATGGTAAAAAGCAAATATCTTTTGCAATTCCATCTAAAAAAAAAAAAATTAAAAAAAAATTTTGCGAACACATGTACCATTTTTGGTATAGAGGTAACGAAAAAAAATTCTGGTTCCAAATTTGTTCGCGTTCACAAAATAAAATAGGCCGATGCGCGCAAAAGTTATAGCGGTTTTCATTCTCATATAAAGAAAAAATATTTAAAAATGTCTTATTTGTATGCATAAATCGTTAACAGCATTCCATATCTATTTGCAGATGTTGAAATATTTACTAAATTTATTTTTATTTTCGCGGAAAATCTACAAAAAAAAAGTAAATCCAAATTATTCTGTCCCAGAATCCGCACAAACCTTCAAAAAATAAATTAAATATAATAATTAAATTGTTCCTGATGCTGTCTTTCGAAGAAAGACGAAGTATTGAATAATATAATAAACAAATAAAAACAGCAACATTAAGACCTCGAGCCCGTTTTAATTAATTAATTAACTAATTAATATAATTAGAATATTTAAAATAAAGGTCGAAGTAAATAATCAAAAAATCGTAAATTCAAAACGGTGCGCACACCGTAATCGAAATGATTTACCAAAAACTAAAACACAAAAACATTGGAAAACATATTAACAAATATAGATTTAAGTGTAACAAACAACTAAACACCAACTCTACTATAATTTTTTTTAATAAAATGCAGACGATCTGGTATAACGCCAAACTTTATAAAAAACGCGACAAAAAACATGTACAACATATTTGACACAAATGAAAAAGTACCAACAGAAATACCAACTACGAGTACATTAGAAATCCATTTAAGAAATTTTCATAAGAAGATCCTCAATTTACTTATTCTTGGATTCATCTTGACCATCGTTGAAACGCTTTTGGTTGATGATGGTATCAATAGCCAAAGCGGTTTTGCCAGTTTGACGATCACCAATGATCAATTCACGTTGACCAAAACCAATGGGGACCAAGGAATCGACAGTCTTGATACCAGTTTGCATAGGTTCGCGTACAGAGACACGGGGAATGATACCGGGAGCCTTGATACCGACATGGAAACGATCCATGGTGTTGATGGCACCCTTACTACCCTTACCATCAATAGCGTTACCCAAAGCATCAAGGACACGACCCAACAATTCATCACCGACAGGGACATCGACAATAGCA
This sequence comes from Musca autumnalis, assembly GCF_047663935.1. Taxonomy (NCBI): domain Eukaryota; kingdom Metazoa; phylum Arthropoda; class Insecta; order Diptera; family Muscidae; genus Musca; species Musca autumnalis. The sequence goes on along the minus strand of NW_027411644.1, from coordinate 126,990,492 downwards.
CCGGTTCTCTTGACAATATCAATTTGATGAGCTTATCATTACCGAATACGACAACACCAACGTTATCGGGTTCCAAATTCAAAGCCATACCCTTCAAACCAGAGGAGAATTCTACCATCTCATCGGCTTGGTGGATGTTGTTCAAGCCACAGACACGAAAGATACCATCACCAATGCTCAACACACGGCCAGTCTCTTCCAAATCGGCCTTGGGGGCAAAGCCCATAATGAGTTCTTCCAAGATGGAAGAGATCTCAGCGCTACGTTGTGTGCTGGAGACATGGAGTTTACATGTCTGTTAAGCGGCCTTTGGCAAATTGCGGACCACAGATGTAGCCAAACGAGCAGAAATCATCGACATTTTGACTTAAAATTAATTTATTCTTTCTTGTCGCTTGCAGAAAAAACGGATTTACTTCTTATACACCCAGCCCTGTTATTGACTTATTAAACAGAAACATGAAATAAAGAAAATACATAACAACAAAATAGAAACAACAACTTATTCAATCAAGCTCATTTTGTCAGCAGAAGATGCAAACAAACTCTTTGAATGCGAAAACAATTTGTCTAAAAATATATCGAGAGACATAAGAGAGACACACAAACAGGAACAACAGAAAAATGAGTTAGAAATTAATCACAACACACATTGGTTCGTAAGCTTAACCGAGACAGAAATACCAGATGAATTAAACTGGCTACTATCGCATGGCAAAATGTTTGCCCTTCCACACACAAAAGAAGTGTTCCCCTTCTCTATGGTTTACCAAAAATTCACAAGGAAGGACATCCACTCCGTTCCATTTGCTTATCAATTAACGCACCCTCTACGAAACTGTGCAGCTATGTAACGTCCATACTTGCAGCTATATAACGTCCACTTGAGCTGAGCTCAAAACTCAAGAGAATTCAGATAGCTGATAAAGGAAACAGAAATAAAGGATGACGAGAGCTTCTCGATGTGGTGTCCCTTTTCCCAAGCTTTCCAATAGACTTAGCCTTAAAAATAACAGAAGAACAATGGAAGTACCTAGAAACAGTGGCAAAAATATCAAAGAGTATATTTATAAAAATACTAAAATTTTGCATCTGTGAAAACAGATATTTTAGATACAAAACTAACTTTTACCAACAAAAGAAAGGTCTGCCCATGGGATCCTCAGCATCTCCGATAGTAGCCGATATTGTAATGGAAGAGCTATTGGATAGATGTACCGACATCTGTGATATTAGACCTAAGTTTCTGACAAAATACGTTGACGACCTTTTTGGAATAATAAAATCAAGTGCAATAAATAATCTACTGATGACTTAGACATATTAATGACGAGGAAAAACAACAATATATTGACAAATTGGTACCAAAAACCCACGGCTTCGGGAAGATTGGTTAATTTCCACTCGAAACACCCAAAAACAATAATAATGCATACCGCGGCAAACTTTATTAGTCGAGTTCTAAATATAAGCGATAATGAATTTCACAGAGAAATTAAAAAAAAAAAAATTACATCAATATTAAAACAGAATAGTTTCCCTTCGAATGTCATAAATATTTTAATAAAACAATACTATAATAAAAATCAACAAAAAAACGGAAAACCCCAGTAAATATTATAAATCGGTGACATATGTACCCGGCCTTTCGGAACGCTTCACAAAATCTAAATGCTATGAAAATGTAAAATATTCAATAGCACCAAAAACATCCAATACTTTGCAAAAAATTTTCACACAGTTAAAATCAAAAATAGTCATTATGGACAAATCTAATTTAATATACAAAATAAAATGCAATGGCAATGATAAAGAAAACTGCAAAAAATAATATATCGGGACCACAAAAAAACAAATTAAAAACGCGGTTATCAGTAGTGGGATTCTGTAACTTTTTTTCTACCAAACAGAAAACGTTAATTAACGAAAATGTTCGGTTGAAATACCGAAAGTGCTATTCTGTATTTCAATGTTATCGATACAAAAATTTTACCGACGAATATCGGTAGAATGACGGAATTTTAAAGAAGATGTACGTCATTTCAAAATGAAAAGCCTATACGAAGTATATAAATTATTCTAATTTATAAACGTTTCTTGTTATTTTTAGGAGAAATGGAAAAAATCACACTTGAAACGACATAATGCTTATTCAAAATTAACATAATTCAAATTTCTAATGAAATAATTTAAATCACAATTGCATATAAAATGATTATGTTTCAAATTACATGTAGAAAATTTCAACCTAAAAATTAAAAATCATAATTAAGACTATTACAGCCTGTTTCTGTATGTCGAAAGAAGAATGTATGGGAAAGAAACACGTCCAAACTCTTGTGTGTTTTTCAAATTTGTTTCTTGTTTTGAAGCAAAGGCAAAGGTAAAATTATTTCGAAAACTAAAGTTCGGTCGTGTTTCATTCACACACATTCTTCTTTCGACATACAGAAACTGTCTGTTCATGTACGTTTACATATAGCTATATTTATTTTATTTTTTTATTTATTCCAGTGGATTTTTATTGTAAAATCCATTGGGTGTACGTAAAAATTCTTATAACCCGACAAGTTCTAATGTAAACGTGGTGTAATACGCGACAAATTGGTTGAATTGTTTTTTTTTCCAGAATTTGTATGATGTGGAGGGGTATTTTTAATTCGATCGAATATAGAGTGAAAAAGAAGATGTAGAATCCTAACATTCAATATGTATATTTTGAGAAGGATTTTTAAAATTTTTTTATTGATGTAATTTCAGAATTACGTATTATCAGGGAATAATTACCGACATAAAAATCGGTAGAATTTGTATACAGAATAGCACTTACCGACAAATATCGCTAACTATCGACATTTGTCGTCAATTCCATCGGTAGAGAGTTACAGAATCCCACTACAGGACATAAATCAGACATTAAAAATCAATTACCACAACAAACAACACTGCACTTTCTACCCACTGTGCCACTGAACAGCAACATCCAGTATTAGAAAGAGTGAGAATGTTGCAGTGCGAAAACAACTACCAAAAGAGACTTATGTTGGAAACTCTCCACATTATGAACACTACAACATCACAACGTATAAATTGCAAAACATACACAGAAAATTTGGCACATAGCTATAAACAGAATACTCCAGTGACGAAATAATGACAGCGACACTAGATCGACTCTTGGCAAAACTATTATTATTGTTGTAATATCTTTAAATATTATTTGTAAGTGAAACAACAACAACAAGTTCATGCATACAAAAAGTAACCAAAATGTTTTTCATATGTAGATCTATCGTGTTGGGGTCCATGAACAACGAAAATACTTTTGGTTCGTTTGGGTCACTTCGTTTTATTGTTTAATAGCGGTAAAAGTAGTGAAAATCGGGGTTTTTTACATTTTCAATTTTAAAGGGCATATCTTCGGATTTTCGTTGATCTTTTTTCCTTTCGAATAAGCAATTACTTCTTTAAATCGGGTAACAAACGACTAAGTTATAGTGGTTGAAGTGTAAAAAACCGGACCAAGAATAGCGGGAACATTATTTTCATCGTGCGCTAGTCTGCTTAGAACATACCATACAGTATAATTATTTATTTTCACCAAAAAGGAAACTAAATTAGCTTCCGAAAACGGGAAAAACTAATGAAATCGGTTGAAAAATGGAGGAGCTATGAAATTTTTTGTGTTTCTGTCCGTCCGGCTGTGGTAAACACTCTAGCATGCTGAAATTTTGGAAATATAGGTTTTTTGTGTAAGGGCATGTCAAGTTGAAAGATGAACTACGTTTTGGTATAGCCCCCATATAACGGTACCGCTCGTTAGCTAAATTTTTTGGGCGAATGAGGTATAATTTGACATTTAGGGTTCCTTCTCCCCCAAAAATTGTGGACAAAGTTCCATTTTTTCGTATAGCCCCATATAGCGGTACCGCCCGATTTGAGATATTTTGACGTTTTTTGCTACATTTGTTTTGTGAATGAGCTATAATTTGACACTTAGGGTTGCTAGAGAACAATAAACTTCTCCGCCAAAAATTATGGACATAGGTCCATGTTTTCGTATACCCCCATATAACGGTACCGTATAGCCCCCATATAGGCAGATTATGGAAGTACAGCTAAAAATATGACCCACAGCGTTCTTAAAGTTGGTAGGCGGGACAAGGGAATATTTTGGGGATCTTTTTGGTTCTTTTTTCGATCGCTCAAAAACTCCATAAAAATGTGATCATATCAGTTCAAAATATTCTGAAATTGTTCGTCATAAAAATTTACAAATCTGTAAATCTTATCTAAACGCCTCGTTTTAGGGTCAAAGTCGTACTTCATCGTACTTATTCTTAATGGTCCCACAAATCATAATTTCAGTGGGATGACTTCAAAGACAAAAATATTCTTCGTTTTATAGATCGCGCGAGATTTTGACTCAGTATGGAATCATGTAAAATTAAGAATCCGAAATTTAAACAAATAATATTATCCTACAAAGTATTAATTTGTACATAATGTAATTTTCTTTTGGCACTTTTTATCTAGAACTAATGACCTGTTTCTCTAAGACAATTCGAAATGAAATTCGTTCGAGTTACTACCAAACTCCTGTTGATGTAGGAAATGTTTGTTTGATTGAAATAAAAATCATTCAAATATTTTTCCAAAAAATAAAAGTTTGGTAGTAGTTCGAACGAATTCGTAAGGCCATAAGTTTCATGATACTTTCTTGCATCAACTCAGAAAAAATGGAAAATATTTTCGTGTTTTTCCAGCCAAACTGATTCTGAAGTGAAGGTTGGTTGCAAAAACAAAGTACACTATGGTCATGACTTTTTGACCTTTTTCTCAAATATGATTTCCTGTACCAGGAATGAATTAACTTTTGCCTATTAATGGCCAAAATAACTTTTATTTTATTTATATATTGAACAAGTAAGAACGGTGTTAAGTTCGGCCGGGCTGAACTTTTTATAGCCTCCACCACCAACTGTATTGAAGTAAATATGAACAATTAGTAACTACTAAGCTCTTCATAAACATTGAGTCTAATTCCTTGGAGGAATTAGCGAAATTACGGCTCCTATATTTTCAAATTTGCCCAGAAGAAAGCCGTTGGAAGTGCTTCTTTTGTACATAGTACTCTAAAAGACAATTTTATAATTTTTCTACTCACTTGTTTTATACTTCCGATTACTGTGGATGTATAATGCTACGGTAGTATAAGACAAGTGTGTAGAAAAATTACATATAAAATTGTCTTTTAGAGTACTATGTACAAAAAAAGAACATTTCCAACAAAAGAAAACATTATACTACCTTCTTTAAAAATTGTATTATGACACAAACCATTTCTTTTTCAGGTGACGCTATCAATCTCAATTCTTATCAGCCTTCACGTGTTCTTCCTACTGGTTGTTGAGATCATACCACCTACATCATTGGTAGTTCCGTTACTGGGAAAGTATTTAATATTTGCAATGATTCTGGTGTCTATAAGGTAAATACAATATTTATATACTTTAGGGTGATGACTTTTCGCCTTGCGTTTTATATTTTTCCTGTAACTTTTGCTATGTCCCGGTCCACACTAGAGTAATTCCACTGACATTTTGACATAAAATTTTGAGTTTTTTGGGAAAAAAGAAGAAAAGAATGAAAAGAAACTAGTGTACACGGTTTCACGTGTACTTCAATTTTGCTTTGTTGCAATATTCGTATGAAACAAACAGTCCTATTTTATATTTTCTTTTACTTTCATGTCAAAATGTCGGTGAAATTACTCTTAGTGTGGATCGGGACTTATTATTTACTTAAATAATGTTAATTCCACTAAAATATTGAAAAATTATATTATTTTTATGTCCCCTGAAGGGACAAGTTAGACTTCCTTCATATCAATGAGTGCACCCCGACTCTTATTAGCTCAAAGATATGGGACGTTCTTTTTATAACCGAACGGCGTGTCTTACGATGCCACTTGTAGAGAAGTATTACATGGCTGAAATACTCTGGAAATGTTGCCAAAATTAGCTGAGGGCTATTTCTCCACCGGGGAATCGATGCCGCATATATGTATGTGTCCAACCAATTTGTGGCGGCCAAATATCAGCGAAAATGTATAAAACACATTTGCATTTGAAAAACGAAAAGTTCTAGGAGAGAGAAGCCATTACATAGTCGATACGTCAGAAGATCTGCTTTACCACCAGTGAAACCAGGTAACGTAATTTGGTAACTATGTGGGTTCGAGTCCTTGGCGTTCCTTTTTCACTTGCAAATAATTTCCGATCATCAAGTCTATTCATCAAAAATTGAGCGATTTATAGCAAAATCGGGGAAAGATATATATAGGAGCTATATCCAAACCTGAACCGATTTTACGAAAATCGGTGAAACTACTCAGGAGCCTAAGAAAACATTACATATTAAATTTGAAGGCTATTCGATTAAAATTGCTCGAGTTATAGCAAAATCGGGGAAAGATATATATGGGGGCTATATCCAAATCTGAACCGATATGGACCAAAGTTGATATTTTTCATTCCTGTGTCCTCAAAAGTACTTGTGCAAAAATTCATCAACCTTGGTCAACGCCTTCTATTTTTGTTCACATTTGTATGGAAGCGGCAACACTGTGCGGCGTGTTAGCGTTCAAAGCCAAAACTCATAACTTCAAAGGCAGCGCAAAAAAGCGTTTGTCGTGAAGAAAATACATTTCAGCGGCCAAATATCCGCGAAAATTTATAAAACACATTTGCATTTGAAAAACGAAAAGTTCTAGGAGAGAGAAGCCATTACATAGTCGATACGTCAGAAGATCTGCTTTACCACCAGTGAAACCAGGTAACATAATTTGGTCAATATGTGGGTTTGAATCCTTGGCTTTCCTTTTTCACTTGCAAATAATTTCCGATCATCAAGCTTAACTCTAAACGAGAAAATTAATAAAAAATCATTAAAAATTATCTTCGCCCTAACAGGCAAAATTTCAAAAAATAAAAAACAGGCTGAGCCCTGTTGGGATTTGAAACCACGTCCTTGAAAACATATCAAAAAAAATTTGTCACGGCGTGTTAGCGTTGGAAGCCAAAACTCATCACTTCAAAGGCAGCGCAAAAAGCGTTTGTCGTGAAAAAATACATTTCAGCGGCCAAATATCCGCGTAAATGTATAAACCACATTTGCATTTGAAAAACGAAAAGTTCTAGGACAGAGGAGCCATTACATTGTCGATACGTCTGAAGATCTGCTTTACCACCAGTAAAACCAGGTAACGTAATTTGGTGATTATGTGGGTTCGAGTCCTTGGCTTTCCTTTTTCACTTGCAAATAATTTCCGATCATCAAGCTTAACTCTAAACGAGAAAATTAATAAAAACAAAACTTCGATCGGTTCAGTAAAAAACAAAACGTTGATTTATTGTAATGGCTGATTGGCATCATCAATGTATGTGCCAAAAGGAAAAGAACCTACACAAAATGGAATTAAATGTAAAGGCTGCATTGGTTACTTCAGCGCAAACCTGCTGGTACCAATAACATCCACCCATTCAAGCGAAAGAGGACAATTGCAGGGACTGTGTTCATTCTGATGCCGACCAAAGTTATGCAAGACTTATACTCCAATGACAATTTGAGTATTTAACTTTATCGTAGTCTTGTTTCGTCATTTGAATTTGTAATTTAGATAAAGCAGTCTATACATCCCCAAAACTTAGAAATTAAAATATAAATTAATTAAAAACAAAAATGTTCTACTTTTTATGAGTATTAATTTCACTTTTTCAAACAAACATAAGAAATAATTCCAATAAAACACACTTAATTCTTGAAAATAATTGTAAATCAATTACACTGTGACACAAAATGGAACTCAAAGTCTGAGGGTGGAAAGTTCCTTTTGGAAATGAAAGCCCTTGGTGAGTATATTAAGAACCCAAAAGGAAATTTTTGCCATAGGCCAAGTTTTTGATATATCGCGTGATGAATTTGTTGATATTTCCCCTATAATAGCTTCTTATCTATGTTTGGCATTATTGTAGCTTCGTTTTGAGATTACATGTCTTCAGTCAAATCGAATCTTTTTGTAGAGCATTTCATTCGTCTAACTCAATTCCTTTCATATCCTTTTCGTCCTTTATTTCTTGAACCGTAGCAAAGTACCACAATATGAGATTATTTAAAATTCAATTATTCTATAAAAATGTTGCAAGCAGATTTTAGGTACGGTTCTCATTGACAACTAATCGATATTGTCCCTTTTTCATGGTCATTTTTGACATTTACCCGGACTTGGTTCAGAATAAAACTATGTTTTGTTTTTCTGCATATTCGTTATTGGTTGTGCAGAGATGTACAATATTCTCTAGCTGTGTAAACAACTGAACCCATCGGGCTGTCATATAAGCAAGCCACGCAGCCATTATTCATCGATTTGCTGCCACCCATATTCTTTCGTCGATACTCATCGGGCCGCTTTATTGTCGAACCAGTACCGCCGCCGCTACGAATCATTCACCGTGGTTGCTGAACGTTCTTCGTTCGTCGACCCCCATTAAACATATATCATCATCCCTCATCGATGTTCCTGCTCACATCATTGTAATACAATGGTCACACAATACTTCGCCTTTGATTAATTTAATGGAGATTGGATTATGTGTTATGTGTAGTGTAGTGATAAATTTTTTTTATTAAATAAACTGCTTATAACGTGTTATGAGAAAAATTGTGCTTCTCTCCTTCATGTTCCCAAATCAGAAATAAATTCTTGTGACGACCCTGGCCCCAGCTGAACCTACACCAGCTTCAAAGTGAAATCACGTCGTCACAATATTTTGGAAATATAAATTGCCTACTACTCCCCCTGTAGCCTAAAGTTTGCACGGTACGAATCGTAGGGAAAATATTTACGTATGAGAAGGATACATTGGGATCCAGTGTTCGTTTGATGCGCAAGATTTGTGGTATGCGTTTTTCAAATAATGCTGATATAGCGGAACACATCATGAAGATGAAAATTTTGATTGAAAAGCTTGAGTCTTTGGGTGACAGTTGTCTGAGAAGTGGTTAGTCGCTATGCTGTTGAGCAGTTTACCCTCATCTTATGACACTTTGGTCACTGCTTTGGAAGCGCGAAAGATGGCTAAGCTGACTTTGCAAGTCGTTGAGACTAGTTTGATTGAAGAATATCAGAGACAAACAATGAAGGAGCTAAGAACGCAGCTCTCAAAATAACGTCAGGTGCAAACGATAAGAAGCAGAAAGAAAAAGTGTGTCACCATTGTCACAAGAAAGGATATATAATGAAGAATTGTTGGAAACTGAAAAAAAAAACATTTAATAGAGGACACGAGACAAAAATAGATCTTTTTTTATTTATTCTTTTTATTTGCAATCTATTTACAAGAAACATTCAGCAAATTTAATAATTGCTACAATATAACAGAATTGTTAAACCCCAGTGGATTTAACAATAAATACATATTAAAATTTTAATTTCAGATTACATATTTTATGAAACTCATTAAATAAATGGGAGGTCTAAAACATGTCTTCGTTTTAGTCTTCTAATTTCATCTGTGTCATCTAATAGATTAATTGCTAAGACATTCGAATGGTTACTTAATCTGTTGAGATACGTAGTACTAATTTTTTTAATTTCATCTGTAATTTTATTTATGTTTAAATCTCTATAAATCGCGTTATTATTAAGAAACCAAGGAGCCAGCACATTCTTTTATGATTTTTCCAGTTAGGTTTTCTATCAAGGTGCAGACCGAGATATTTAACACAATCCGGAGAAGGAATTGTAAGTCCATTCAATTTTGGAGGACAGTTTCCTTTCCTCAAGGAAAATGTAACATGCACATATTTTCAGTATTGACTCCAATATTCCAGTTATTAAACCATTCCTCGATATCATTCAGATGTGTTTGGAGTAAATCAGTAGCTGAAGAAGAATCATCGTTAATAGCAAGAACGGCAGTATCATCTGCATAAGTAGCGATCATAGTCTCATTTCTTACGGGCATATCTGCTGTATAAAGCGTATATGAAGCAGGACCTAAAACACTACCTTGTGGCACACCAGCTTTAATGACGCCAAAATTAGATTCTTTATCATTAATGTCTACATAAAATGTTCTTCCATTCAGATATGAATTTAATAATAAATAAAAAGGAGCAGATAATAACATTTTTAGTTTATATAACAAGCCTTAATGCCAAACCCTATCAAACGCCTGTTTGGCATCCAGAAAGGCAGCAGAACAGAACTGCTTACATTGCAAACAATCTCTTATAACCTACACCAGTCTATGACACTGCTCAGGTGTCCCGTAATTTTCTCTGAATCCAAACTGATGATCTGGCATAACATTTATATTATTTAAAATCGGAAAAAGTCGCTTTCGAAACAATTTGTCGAACAGTTTAGAAAATATGGACAATAAACTTATAGGCCTATATGATGATAAAAGGTTTTCCAGGTTTTGGTATCATAATTATTTTAGCACATTTCCATTGCACTGGAAGATGGGACAGCCTCATAATAGAAATATAAATTGTTGTTAGGAACACCAAACCCTTCTTTGGAAGCAATCTTATGACATAGTGATCAACTAAGTCTGACCCTGATGTTATTTTCTTTAGATTTTTAATTTCCTTACAAACTTCACTAAACGCAACATGTTTAATAGGGCGACTCATTTGGCATGGAACATCCAAAAAATCGGAAATTAATTTATTTTGTTGGGGACTACATAAGTCAAAAGGTGTAGAGGAATTCTTCAAGTGGTCTTTAAACGCCTCAGCTTTATCCTTGTTTGATCTACACCAATTTCCATTTGAATGTTTTATAGGCACATTTCTCTCATGAGTTCTCTTAAGATATTTTGTTGCTCTCCATAAACTGTGGTCGTTACTTTCATCTGGGCTTAAATTACTTAAGAAGCTTCCAATTGATTGATTTTTGTAGTCACTTAGAAGGGTTTTAAGCCGATTTGAAGCTCTGTTTAAATTTGTTTTGTCCATTGGGTGTCTCCTATTTTGCCAAATTCTGCGCAATCGTCTCTTTTCTCTTATCATTGATCGTATTTCAGCCGTAACATAAAAGTTTGTGGAATTTAAATCAATTTTATCGGGAGTTTATAGATTTGTAGCATTGTGTATGACTTGTGTTAAATGTTCTACAGCATTTTCCAATTCATTTCCGGATTTAATCGGGATATTTAAATTTAGGTGTTGTTCAATGTGATGCTGTACCTTAGGTATGTTGGTTTTTGATGTAATTAATGTTTTATGTTTATGAGCATTTCTTGTACTAAAGTTAAGAATAATTGGAGTGTGATCTGACTCTAAGTCATAACATGCGTTTATACTTAGCATTGACTGGCATATTCCTGAGTAGATGAAAAAAATCTATTAGATCGGGAATTTTATTTGGGTCTGCAGGCCAATGATTTAAAGCTATGCATTTATACAGTTCTCTTCCTTTGGGGTTTGATAGCCGAGATCCCCACCAAGTATGTTTGGCATCGCCACCGACGATGAATTTGTTTCCAAGATTTTTGAAGAAATTTTCATATTGTATGTATACATTTTAAATTAAATCGAGGAGGAAGATAAACGGAGTAAATAGATCCTTTGAATTGTCGCATATTATATTAACACCAGCTGCCTGCATAAAAGATTCTAAGATTGGCTCCGCTTCTTCGTATATAATTTTAGATTTAATAATTATAGCTGCACCTCCATGGGCTCGATTATCTGGATGATTCGCTGTTATAATGTCATAATCTTTTAGTCTGAAGTATGATTTGCTTGTAAAATGAGTTTCAGAAATAAGTAGAATATCTATGAAATTTTTATGAAGAAATAATTCTATTTCATTTTTATGATTTGAAATGCCATTGGCATTCCACTCAGCAATGATCAAATCTACTTGCATAATTTTGACATTAGCCATGTCACCATATTCATTAAAGAATTTGTCATTTTTATTTGTTTTGTTAGCAAAGATTCTATCTTAACAAATTTATTTCTCCCGTGCTTTGACCTTTTACGGCTTGGGCATATGACCCAAAGTTATCTGAAGTCTGGTTGGGCATGGTGTTATCTTCATAGGCAGTTTCGTTACGTTTAGAATACATGGGAGTAGACTTCTTCTGAACCAGTTTTTGGTTAATCGGGCATCCTTTGTAACTAGCTGTATGGGTGTTCAAGCAGTGCAAACATTTAGGTGCGGTATTATCTGGTTTATTACATTCTAATGTGGGATGACCTAAACCACATTTAACGCACCTAAAAGCTTTGCGGCAGTATGATTTTGTGTGTCCAAATTCTTGACATCTAAAACATTGCACTAAGTCATCAAATTTTCTTGGGGGTTCAATAGTAACAATGTTATTGAATATACCAGTAATATTATAAATCTCTTTATTGTTATTTTTGGGGTCCAAATCAACGAAGAACATGGGTAAAGGCTCCTTGGCTTTTCTGCTAATTATGTTACGTACGCTCCTTACATCGTGACCCTTGCTCATTACAAAGGCTTTTATATCCGATTCATCGGTGGTGTAGTGTAAATTTTTCATTACTACCCTGTAAGCTCTTTCTGTTTTCAGTTGATAAGTATGATAGCATATTTTGTTACTATCAAAGTGCTTAATTACTTTTCGGTACGAATCAAAAATTTTTATCATTGGACGAACTTCACCTATTAGAAGAGATTTAAAATTAAAATATTCAACTGGAATAATTTTATTTATGCTATCCAACATTTTAGTAACATTCTTGACGCCCGGAATAAAACTTGGTGGCGGTTTTTGTACAGCTTGATTTGGTTCTAGTTGATTCGGTTCAGCTTGATCTGCTTCATCGATGTTGTTTTCATTTTCCATAGTTGATAATACACTAAATCTGTTGGATGTGGACGGCTGGTTGTCATCAACCACTTGCTTCCTTTTTGGCGAATTACCCAAAGGTGGGGACACAGGTATTTTTCTTTTAATTGACATTTCCTGCCACTTTTCTTCTCGATCATCAATGCAATCAGTTGCATTACTTTTTGTTTTAACACTAAATTGCGGCTCTTTTTTTAATTATTGTTATTTTTGTGTTGTGGTTAGTTCACGTTTTGCAAGCAATGCAATTCATGCACGCATGCAAAAAATTGGAACACTGCAAGAAAGTGCACTGTCTTTTTGTTTGTTAAAATTATAGAACAAAAAAATAAATAAACCGTTGCAATCTTTTATGAAATTGTTGTTAACGAAATATTGCCTTTTTAACCAGTAACACGTCTGGCTAGTAGCAAAGTTAAACAACGACTCTGAAAGTAGATCTGAAAATATATGTTTTGGTTCCGGAAGCAGTTATAGAAATTGGATTTTGGATTCTGGTGCAACGTGTCACATCAGTACGCATGCAGAAGATTTCACTTTTCATGATAAAGCCGTAAAAGTACGTTTATATAAAATCGGATTTAACAAACCCCCTGGCTTATAAATGTCAATTATATTTCTTATGTTGCAAATAAATCTTAAAAAAGATATATAAACATGGCCTAACGGAAGAAGTGACTGTGGCCAATAGAGAAACAATTAAATCTAACGGCAAGGGTTCGTGTAAGATTAAACTTATAAACAGAAATGGAAATGAAAAAGTGGTGGACGTGAAAGATGTCCTCTTCATTCCATCCTTTCATGGAAATCTGCTGTCTCTCGACAGAATATTGAAGAACCGAAATCAAGTAGTTTTCAGCGACAAAGACTGCTGTATACGTACAAAGAATGGAATGGACGCAATAGAGAAGATGCAAGAAGGGAAAACCGAAAGTGAATTCCATATTATTGATTGCGGTGTTAGAAAGCATTGAAGTATGCATTCAGAGCAAAATGGTGAAAACTCCATTCGAAAAGTCAAAAACTAAATCGTCCGATGTCTTGGATTTAGTGCACACTGACGTTGTGGTCAAACAAAAACAAACACCAACTGCTAGAGGTTATAGATATTTCCATACGCTAATAGATGACTATTGCAGATATAAAGTGATTTATCTTCGCAACAAGTTCGAAGTTGCAGAAAAATTGGACATTTACACGGAAATTACAAAATAAATTTATGCGATATCCAAGAGATTGAGGTCGGACAACGGTGGAGAGTACATGGGTCAACATTTGCAGAAATACTTGGAGAAAAGAGGTATTAAACATGAGCTAACCGTTCCCTACTATCAGCAACAAAATGGAGTCGCAAAGCGGAAAACAGAAATCTGGTGGAGATGGTTAGATGTCTTTTGAATGAATTTTAAAAAACTAAATCAATTTTTATAATTATTTTTATAATTCCCTCAAAATAAAGTGGAACATTTTGGTGCCGAAATCCGGGATTGTAAAGTGACTTTGTGCTTTGTTAAATTAATACAAAACTAATTTGCAAAGTTTCTGCAAATAAGGTTCTTGAAAAACTTTCATAATAAAATTTACTTGTTGTGATCATTTCTGCTACAATCGATCGAGTGTTTCAGATGCCCCGATTCTGCGACTGCCGTCTCTGCAAATCCAAACATAATCAGGAGAGTGATTCTGATTTCTAGGTAACAGCGTTGGACATAGTTTGTGTGAATCCTAAATTGTAAAATAAACAGTGTTAGAGAATTAGTAAATTATTAAAATTTTTGTAGTTTTGACACAATTCACACAAATGATCACTTTTCGCCGCATCTATTTAAATACATTACATTTTGTTAATCGCTTTGACATTAAATGTTCGCGCAAAATAACACAAACTTAATTATCGTTTATAAATTAAGTTTGTTTTTCTTTTCTTATTCCGCTTTGAACCACATTAATCCGTGATTAATATTGATATGTATATTACGCGAGTGAAGTTAATTAATCACAATACATTTTTCTTTAATTTTGATTTATTCTTGACCATTTATTTAATTTACAATTTAATTTTTAGAAATTTCACTATAATTCCATATGTCTTTGTTTTGATATTGAACTTCATTAGAGCCACATACTTCGTGATTGAGTACCCATATTCGATTATTCAATTTGATCAATTGTGTCATCGGTGTTATCGATATACACAAAATACTTAAGGGTGCAGTAGACTACGCGATTTGACAAAATTCCTAATTCATTGGAATTTTTGTGTTTCAATTGTTGAATTCAAATTAATTAATAGAGAAAGTATTAATATACTATTTTAAGGCTGACAAGTTAAAGTGTGTAGAGTTTTCCTGTTGCTTAAAAATCCTTTATACTTATTGATTTACATCAAAATGGCTGGTGGTAAGAAACACCAAAATAATCCTGTTACGGAAATAGCCAATTTAAAGCAACAGCAGGAAAAAATAGTAAAGAATATCGAAAGAATTAAAAGTTCTTTCAGAGAAAAGAAAATTTCCTTCAATACATTTGAATTGGAATGACGATTAGATATTTTAAACAAATATGTTGATGAGGCAATGCATTTGCAATCCGAACTAGACAGTCTAGATCCCGATAATGATGATCGTGGTGAACTTGAAGACTTATGTGTGTCGTCAAAGTCCCTCTTTTTAGGAATTTTATCTAAAAACAGGAGAAGTAGAATGCTTGAGACTTCTTTTTGTGGTCAATTGCATCAGGCTATTGCCAAATATGAAATTACCAAAGTTCAGCGGAAAATATTCCGAATATAAAAATTGCATAAGTCTTTTCGAGAACATAGTTCACACAGATCCGACATTAACAGACATAGAAAAATTCAACCGTTTAATATCATGTTTGTCCGATTAAGCATTTGGCACTGTCAAAGCTTTCCAGATTTCAGAAAGAAAATCATTAGCCAGCTTAAAGAAGGATTATGATAATGATTTCTTGATTTTTTTTATAATATTGCTAAGCTTTTTGATCTTCCGGAGATCACCAAACATTCGGCTTCTGCTTTGCGAAGCATGATCGATACTGCTTCTGCCATTTATGATTCTTTGTTGTCTATTGGTGATGACAAAAAGATTACAATTTCCATTTTAATCCACTTAGTTATGTCAAAGGTAGATCCAATCACTAAATCGAAATGGGAAGAACAGGTTGACTTCGAAAAGCTCCCATTATGGTCTGATTGCGAGGCTGTTTTAAATAAAAGATACCAGCATATTTCTGCTGAAGAATCTTCTGGTGCAAGACTAAAATTAAACAAACCTAAATTCGATAATCAGACTAAGAGGAATTTCAAGACTTCACCTTCGGTTTCTGAACAGAAACAATCTCCCGAAAAGTGTGTCTTCTGTAGATCTTTGCAGCATAACATAACAAATTGTTATTCGTTTACTGCTGTACCAGTTGTCCAAAGATTTGTATTTATTAAAGCCGTCCCTGCTTGCATTAATTGTTTGAAGAATTGCCATACTGTGGCCAAATGCAATTCAAGAGTTAAGTGTAGAGTATGCAGTGGTGCACATCATTTCTTGCTGCATCGATATGCTTCTGATTATCCAAATTCAAATATGTATCAACAGCGGCAATCTACTTCCAGCGCTTCGGTCAACCATTGGGCGTCGAGTGAAGGGAAAATTTTGGCCACAGCATTAGTTCACGGGAGAAATAGTTTTGGGAAATATATTTTGGCTAGAGCTCTTTTAGATTCCGGTTCTCAATCTAATTTAATTACTGGGGACCTGGTACAGAGGCTTAAAGTAAAGCGAGAACCCAATTTTCTTCTTAGTTCTGGGTGTTGAGTTCCATAACAAATATTGAATCTGATAAAAGAATATCAATTTCTGAACGGAACATTCCTAAAAATAATGAACTGGCTGACTTTAGTTTTAATGAGCCTCGGATAGTTGATTTATCAATTGGCGCTGAAGTTTTCTTTCAACTTATTTGTGTTGGCCAAATCAACCCAAATCCGAGTCTTTAAGTTTTACAAAAAACTTCGCTTGGCTGGATCGTAGCAGGAAACTACGATGAGTCAAAGGGGTCCACTTCAAGTGTATGCCATATAAATTGTTCAATAGGGAATAAAGAAACGATTGATGCAATATTTCAAAAATTTTGGGAGTTGGAAGAAATTTAAACAAATAGTAAAAAAATTGGTCTGATGAGCGAAATAAATGTGAGGAATATTTCCAAAAATACATTCGACGTTTACCGTCAGGACGCTTTCAATTGTCTTTACCTTACAAGAAAGATGTGAAATGCTTAGGATCGTAATTTTAAACTGCAAGAAGGCGGTTTCTTTCTTTAGAAAGGAGACTTTCGCATGACGACACATCGAATGAAATGTATAATTCCTTCATGCAAGAGTACCTTGACTTAAGTCGCATGGAAATGACAAATAATATTATTCCAAATTCGCCACATTATTTCATTCCTCATCAATGTGTTTTCCGACCGCAAAGTACAACTACGAAACTTCGCGTCGTTTCACACGTTTCGCTCAACGATCTCTTGATGGTTGGTCCAACTATTCAAGAAGAGTTGTACAATACTCTACTTAGTTTCCGTCTACATAAATATGTAATTACTGCAGACATTGAGAAAATGTACCGTCAAGTTTTACTTGACGAGAAAGATACAGATTTTAACTTAATCCTTTGGAGAGAAAACGATAGTGATCCGTTACAAATTTTCATGTTGAACACGGTCACTTATGGCACAACTTCTACGCCATTTTTGGCAATTCGTTATCTAAGCCATTGAAGCGATTCATCTAAAGAGACTTTACCAATTGGGGCTGAAGTTATTCGCAACGATTTTTATGTGGATGATGTTCTTACTGGCGCTGACGATTTGAATAGTCTTTTCATTATTCGAGATCAAGTGACTATCATTCTCACTTCAGCAGGACTCAAATTATCGAAATCGTTTTCAAATCATCCTGATTTTAATGAAACAAGTTGCAGTGAAAAATTATTGCACTCAGATTCTGAAACTGCAAGATCATTAGGAATGCATTGGGCTCCAAGAAATTATTTCATTATTTATATTTCAAGACATTAAGTCTACAAGAATACACATTTTGTCAATTTCGTCAAGGTTATTTGATACCCTAGGTCTCTTGTGCCCTATAATAACTAAAGCCAAAATACACTTGGAAGAGCTTTGGATTAATAAATTAGACTAGGATGAATCGATTTCCATGCGTTTGAATTCAGCATGGGAAGATTTCAAATTTAACCTTTCGAAATTAGATACGATTCAAATACCAATATTTGTAAACACTTCCTCGAGGATTAAAATTCACGGATTCTCAGATGCTTCAAAGCGAGCCTATGGCTGCTGATTTTATGTTCGTGTTTTAGACTCCAGTGGAGTTTCTTGTCGCTTTTAACAGCGAAATCTAAAGTAGCACCGCTCAAGACAATGTCTCTTCCGAGATTGGAGCTCTAAGCAGCGCATTTAATGGCAAACATGTGATTACAAATTAAACCAATGATTCTCATGTGATTACGAATTAAACCAATAGGCTCGTTTCTGTTTCTGTGAAAATGTGAAATGAAAAATTTTATAAAGGAAATAAATGTCAAATGAAAAATATTATAAAGGAAATATTTTTCATTTCAAATTTTCATAGAACTAGAATCCAGCCCCAGGTCCGATTCGGAAATCATTCTTTAGTGGTTGAAAACTCATCCTTCCACGTTGGCTACTTTCGTTTCAAACAGAGTGTCAGAGTGGTCGGAGAAGTGTATTTGGCGCCATGTGCCCACTAAACAGAACCCAGCCGACATAGTGTCGAGAGGATGCCGTGTTGAAGAACTTAAATCTGCAATATGGCTCGAAGGACCCAAGTTTCTATTTGACGATATGTCTAAATGGCCTGTCAACAAACATTTTGAGTTAACAGAAGAAAAATCATTAGAAATAAGAAAATCCAAAGTTTTAGTGACTACAGATAGTAAGACAGATAAGGAATGTCCTGAGGACATTCTTTTGAAATTGATTCATGATCATTCTTCTTATAAAAAGCTTCTTAGGGTGGTCTCATATATCTTTCGGTTCGTTGGTCGAGTTAAGAAGCGATAGATTACAAATTCTATCTGTCTTACAGTTCAAGAGTTGAATTGGTCTTTCCTGAAATTGGTCGAAGTAGTTTAAAAGTCCAGTTTTTTAGAAGATGTTTCTAAAATAAAGAAATCAATCTGCCTAAAATCGAATCTTCAGAAATTAATGCCGTTTATACACGATTTTTCTGAGTGTAAAAGAACATTTTCTCTCCTAAGAGTAGGTGGAAGGTTGCTTAATACAAAATTTCCATATAATACCAAGTTTCCTCTTCTACTTCCTATGAAGCATAATGTCGTTTCAATATATTTGAGAGACTTACATTTCAAAAATTGTCATGCTGATGCAAAAGCCTTAGTAGCCTTGTCCCGTGAACAAATTTGGCTAATAAATGCCCTTGAAGAATGTAACAGAATAGTTCGGAATTGTATTCATTGCTACAGATATAAGCCAAAGCTGATGACCCAAATAATGGGAAATGCACCTACTGATAGAGTAAAAGCCTTACGTCGTTTTTAATAGTAGGCGTAGACTTTTGTGGTCCCGTTGATATTACATTAAAAATACGTGGACGACTACTTACCAAAATGTATATTGCCGTCTTCGTTTGTTTCACGTCTAAAGCGGTTCACCTTGAATTAGTATCTGATTTGTCCTCTGATGCTTTTATTCTTTCTTTTAAAAGGTTTGCCGCAAACCGTGGACTCCCATTGAAGATATGGTTCGAAAACGGGACGAATTTCGTCGGAGCCAACCGAGAGCTGAGGAAACTTCAGGAGAGGTTCCTAGCAAGCCGCGGAATACGCTGCACCGCTGAACTTGAAGTTCAGCTTTATTCCTCCGAGGACTACGCATTTTGGAGGCCTGTGGAAAGCCACTGTAAAGCAAGCGAAGTTCCTCCTTCTGCGAGCTGTCGGCAAAGTGCTGCTAACTCAAGAAGAGATGGTGACAAGAAGTGGAGGTGGTGCTAAAAAGCATAGCACCGCTGTCTCCATAGCGCCCCTGTTTCCAGACCCAAAGACGAGGAAGCTCGTCAGAGTCACCGAAGGCAAAGACGGAAGAGTCAGGGTGTTCGAAATAAAGACGAAGGACGAAATTTATAAAAGGCCACTTGCGAAGCTGGCTCCACTACCGATAATTAAAAGTCCTGCGGTCCTTCAAAGGAGCTGGAATGTTGCATGTTATTAAACATTTTATTTTGAATTTAAATTATATCTTTATTTTTTCTTAGTTTCATTTTTATATTTTTATTTGAATTTTCCTTAATGTAAATTAAAATAGTATAGTATGTAAAATCTCCATTAAGTTAGCTGTAATAGAAAGAAAATAGGAATAAAGGATTGAATAATAAAAATGAATTAGTTGTTGTACTTACCGCCAATTAACCGCATCGTCTTCGACTTCTTTTTAAAGCCGTCCGCAATCTCTAAAAATTAATTTCAAAATTGTAAGCAAAGTGTTTTTATAATCATTTGTATACTTCTTTTAAAATAAAGTGGAACACAAGCTGTAAGCAGTCCGTTGGGTGGAAAGCTGCAATGGAAGGGGAAATGGAAGAGCTAATAAAGAATAAAACCTGGGATTTAGTAAAAGATCCACCAAATGCTAACATAGTTGGATCAAAATTGACACAAAAGATCAAACGTGATGAAAATGGAAATGTCAGCAACCATAAAGCACGCCTAGTAGCTAGAGGTTTCAGTCAAAAATATGGTCAAGACTATGACCAAGTATTTGCCAGCCACCGGGATTTGAGAAAAAGGATCCTGAGTATGTATGTAAGTTAAACAAAAGTTTATACGGCTTTAAACAATCGGCAAATGTGTGGAATAAAGCACTTCACTTCAAGACATTAGACCGCGTCTGGTTTTAAACAAAGTTCTGCCGATAATTGCCTCTATACAAAATGTCAATTCGAGGAAGGGAGTAATCCAATATACATTTTGGTTTACGTGATGACATTTTGATTGCAGCCAAATCCAAACAAGAGATGCACGAAGTCGATCAAATTCCGAAGGAAAAAATTTTTGAATTTAAGAACCTTGGAAATGTTCATTACTATATGGGTCTTGAAGTTAAGAAAGACAACGGTCACTTTTGCATTCGTCAGAAAAATCTTATATTGACTAACTTCTAAAGGAGTATGGTTTTCAAGATGTCAAAGTTTCAAAATTCCCAGTTGATCCGGGATATGGAAAATCTAACTCAGAGAAATTAAAAAGCAATAATGATTATCGGAAATTAGTTGGATCTTTGTTATACATTTCCGTAAACTCCAGACCTGGGGCTGGATTCTTGTTCTATGAAAATTTGAAATGAAAAATATTTCCTTTATATTTTTTTTTTCATTTTACAGTTTTTTTCCTTTATAAAAGTTTTCATTTCATATTTTCATAGAAACAGAATTGAGCCCAGATGTAGAAACGAGTATATCAATTCTATCTAGAAAATTTAAAGTCCCACAAAAGAAGATTGGAATGAAATAAAGGGAGTATTAAGGTACCTAAAATGCACTTCTGAACATTATCTTTCGCCCTAGACGGGATTTTGGCATTGCCATAGTTTTGAAAAAGAGAATCCCACAAATGTCAAAAGTTTTGATTTAGCTACTCACATCTCCACAAAATGGCCTAAAGAAGACAATGAATGAATTAAAGGGAGTATTAAGGTACCTAAAATGCACTTCTGAACATTATCGGAAGCTAAGCTGTAATGATTCGCAAGATAACTCTCTTATAGGATATGCAGATGCAAGTTGGGCCGAGGACAAAGAGGATCGCAAGTCCAACACAGGATTCGTGTTTCAACTTAATGGCGGATCTGTGTACTGGCGTTGCAGAAAGCAATCTTGCGAAGCTTTCTCATCTACTTGCGAAGCTCTCTCATCATCTGAAGCATGTATGGAAGCCATTTGGATACGAAAACTTTTTACAGACATGACGATTCCACAAATAAATGCTACAAGAATTTACGAAGATAATCAAGGATGCCTTCATATAATGGCAGAAGGAAAATTTTGTAATAGAACCAAGCATATCGACACTAAGCATTTCTTAATCAAGCTCCACATAAACGTGACATAGTCTGTGAATATTGTCCAGCATAAGAAATGTTAGCTGACATGCTTACCTCAACTCAATCAAGATACAACACCACCGAATTAAAGCGGGAATACAAGTCGTTTGAGGAAGGGTGTTGAAGTCAACTGTATGGCGGATCTGTTTACTGGCGTTGCAGAAAGCAATCTTGCGAAGCTTTCTCATCTACTTGCGAAGCTCTCTCATCATCTGAAGCATGTATGGAAGCCATTTGGATACGAAAACTTTTTACAGACATGACGATTCCACAAATAAATGCTACAAGAATTTACGAAGATAATCAAGGATGCCTTCATATAATGGCAGAAGGAAACTTTTGTAATAGAACCAAGCATATCGACACTAAGCATTTCTTCATCAAGCACCACATAAACGTGACATAGTCTGTGAATATTGTCCAGCATAAGAAATGTTAGCTGACATGCTTACCTCAACTCAATCAAGATACAACACCACCGAATTAAAGCGGGAATACAAGTCGTTTGAGGAAGGGTGTTGAAGTCAACTGTATTACACTTTACCAACACCTGTACATTAATTTTATAATTTATATTATAGTAGTCCGAAATCATAGTAACCGGAATTTATATTGTATGTCTTCTTGTCAAATATTTTCATTGTTCTGAATAATAGTCTTCAATAATATTACTAATTATATTTTATTTCTGAGACTGCTGAGGACATTTCTTAGGTTCTAAACTAATAATAAGAATGCTAGAATTATAATAACTTATTCTAGTTGATGGCACCCAATACTTTCAGCAACCAGCTTGGACAAGGATCTTTCTTCCATCAATGTGTAGTCCCCACTATGGAGCCAGTACGCCCAGTGCGTGCGTCAATACAAATGTAAGGAGAATAAGAAATAAAAACACGAATAAAACACGATAGTTTAATAAAGAGTTGGCTCAATTGCCTCTGTTTATTTATTGGTGAACAATATTACCTTTGCGAAATAATTACAGGGAGCCTCAAAATAAAGTTTACACCTCTAAACATTTTTTGATTGAATTATTACAACGACATAGAGATATTATACGTATAAGGTATAAATGTAACTTTAAGTATATAGTGGTGAATTAAAATCCATAAAATATTTGGCACTTTCTACGTTTCATAAGGCAATAAATGAAGATTACCAAAATAAGTCAACATTTGACGCGTCAAAATAAAATTTACACTTTTGCTATTTCTAAGATTTGTTATTTCTTTAACAAAATCAAGGGATATTTTGGCTTTTGAGCTTAATTTCATTATATTCGTGCCTCCAAACAATAAATTAATGAGTGTTTTGGTGTAATCCGGGTGTTACTGCTTTGGATTCAAGCCGATGTTCTAGTTATTCTAGTTGTTTTGTTAGTTTGTTTTGTTGACATCTGCATTGATGCAAGTGTCAAAATTTGAAACAATGTAAATTTTTGGACAGCTATTTTCCAGAGGCCGGTGTATATTTGTGAAATAACATGATTTCGAAAGAGTGGATAATTATCTTAACAATCATTTACAAATTTGCTCATTTAGGCGGAAAATGTTCTCAAAATTTTTGAAAAATATTGTCTTGGAACTTTGCGTTTTCAAACGATCTCGGCTGTACGGTAATGGTTGTATCATATCATCGCACTACAGGAACTGGTGCTAGCAATGGTCTTGAAAGCGTTTCTGGTTGTGAAGGTATAATCAATGAAGATGGGATGTAGTATCCTACAAACAGAAAATCGATATATCATGAAATTCGCCCCTGGAAGAGAGACCCACGTCCTAGTTGGTTGCCATCACCTAGAAATAATTTTTTGCTTGGATATATCATGAAAGTCGTCGCTGGAAGAGTGATCCATGTCCTATTTGAATGCTGAGAGTGTTGGTTGTCATCACCTAGAAATAAGTTATCATAATCACGATGCGTCTGAAGTAACTTTAAATGAAAGGAGCTTACACCAGAAAAATAAAAAAAATCTACAGAGAAGGTTGTTGTAGGTTTTCAGGTTTTTGCTTGGAAACCGCAAATCCTTTCTACATGTGACTACAGAAAATGTTGAAGTAGGGAAAATTCTTGCGTGCGGTCTTGCGGTTTCCCAGCAAAATCCTGAAACCATAAAAACTCGGAAAGTGTAACTTTTTACTGCGAACTAATTAAAAATACTTCCGATCATTTTTTTGTTTTTGTTTTAATTTTCTCATAAGCTCCTTTCATTTAAATTCAGTTCAGGCGCACCGTGTAATTCTTTGTAGTTATTAGTTTAGGAACTAAGTAATGCCCACAGCCAGAGCTCCGAAATACTCGCGAGTGAAATTCGAGTGAGTTCGGACGGGAGTACTCCCGCGAGTAGAAAAAATAAATCGAGTATACTCTACATTTACTTGTCACTCACGAAGCATATTTCAGACTTGTTCGTTTTTACTCGCGAGTGAAAAGTGTTTGCGAGTACGAGTACTTCAAGAGCACGAGTTTTGCAAAAAAACGAGTGGGAGTGAAAATGCTCGAAATAGAATACGAGTTTACTCAAAGGGTAAAATGGAGTGAAAAAATATTTTTTTTTTGTCTTTTGTGTGTTTTTGCGTGTGTAGAAGCGAGCAGGTTTTGATGTTCCTGTGAACTGAATATGGAGGTCCAGAGGAGGTTGTTCCGATGTTCGAAGGTGGGAGGTCGAAGATCCAGAGTATGTTGTTCCGAAGTTCGGAAGAGGCATGAGGTCATAGTGTGATAAGGTCTGTGTTTAAAAATAACAAAACTTTATGCCATAAATTATGTATCTTCTTTTTAACACCCACAGCATATTATGATTGCTGTGGACGTAGCGTGCATTTGTAAATGTACGTCTATTTATGTTTAGTTTAGATTGTCCACTTATTTTATATTTTATTAAGATTTTATTTTCTTTGAAACACATACATACACATAAAAAATCTAAGGAATTATTTTACCATAAATCAACTTGAACGATACTTCAATACATTTGTACATACATATATGTCGATACATTTAAGCAAATTACTTTATTAATAACTAGATATATTTGTACTTTAAATAAATATACACACATATATTTTTATTAATATATCTAGACACAGTGTATTTTTTGTAAAATTACTAAGTTAGTCTCTAAATAGGTTTTGAATTCCATACAATCCATATCAAAGTTACATTTTATTGTTACAGGTGATTCTAATGTGGCCAATTTTAATTGACATTTTCCTGCAGTCCATATATTATTGCTAGTAGAAGCAAATCTTTGTTGGTGCATTCCATGCTGGCAAAGCAATCTATTTTTAGTTTTAACATATTTTCTTACCAGCACTAACGTCGGATTTCTTCCATTATTTCAATTTATCTTCATTAACGTAAATTTTAATGAAAATTCATCAAAAAGGTCGTTATTATTTTTATTTAAGTCACTTATAATTTTATGAAAAGAGAGCCCGACCAATTTCCAGGTTTAAAAGAATTCAGCTGTAAACTTCAATTTCTTTGAATAATTCATTCTACTGATTTATATAATCAATTCGGACCCAATTTCGTTTTTCTTGCGTAGAATAAATATGCTATTTTATTTCAAATTTATTAATGGGTATTTTACACAATATGATTTTTACATATGGGTTGTTATTATACCCTACACCACACAGTGGTAAGGGGTATTATGTCTTTGTGCATTTGTATGTAACATACAAAAGGAAACGAAATAGACCCATAGTTCCTTTTGGGGATATACATATAATCACTTTCTGATTCGATTTATGCATGTCCGTCCGTCTGTCTGTCCGTCTGTCCATGTATTTTTGTTCGCAACGTACAGGTCGCATTTTTTGTCCGATTCAGCTGAAAATTGGGGATTACAACTTTTTTAGCCATAGGAAGAACGCTATTGCTTTTGGTGAAAATCGGTTCAGATTTGGATATAGCTCCCATATATATTTTCGCCCGATTTCACGTATTTGCTGCACCAAACACGCTATATACCTCCAATTTTGATGAAATTTTGAATGTGTGACTGAATTCGGTCTACAAAGAAGTGTGCAAAATTATATAGAAATCGGGTCAGATTTGGATATAGCTCCCATATATATTTTCGGCCGATTTCACGTATTTTCTGTACCACACACGCTATATATGTCCGATTTCGATAAAATTTGGAATGTGTGACTGAATTTGGTCTAAAAATAAATGTGCCAAATTATATCGAAATCGGTTCAGATTTGGATATAGCTCCCATATATATTTTCGGCCGATTTTACGTATTTTCTGTACCAAACACGCTATATATTTCCGATTTCAATGATATTTCACAAGTGCACAGGGTTGTGCATACGATCGAAAACGCGTTCGAAAATAAACAAACCTGTTCGGCAGTATTCCTGGACATTTCCCAAGCATTCGACGGAGTTTGGCATTGTGGACTAGTACGGAAAATAAAAAGTCTCTTACCCTCATTCTATGTGGACATCATCTCTTCGTATCTAGAAGATAGATTTTTTAGAATCAGATATGAAAATGAATATTCAGAATTATTCCCTATAACATCAGGAGTCCCACAGGGAAGTATTTTGGGACCAATCCTTTATCTTATATACACATATGACATGCCGGTTCATGAAAATTGCTTTATCGGAACATTCGCCGACGATACAGTAATCATGGCAACAGGTCACGATACCACAGAAACGGTAGAGAAGCTTCAGTTAGCTCTTAACAAAGTGTATCAATGGACTATCAAGTGGGGTCTAAAACTCAATAGCACCAAGTCAATTCACGTCGACTTCTCATTGAAACCAACGAACTACAAGCCTCTGTATATAAACACGAACAAAGTTCCATTTGCGAAATCAGCAAAATATCTTGGTATAACATTGGATACAAAGCTTACTTGGAGAGAACATATAAATAAAAAGAGAGAGGAACTGCTTATGAAGTACCGAAATTTAAACTGGTTAATAGGAAGAAACTCTGTACTATCAATAGACAATAAATTAATGATCTATAAGCAAGCAATGAAACCAGTCTGGACATACGGAATCCAGCTATGGGGATGCTCCAAAGACCAACACATTGAAAAAATACAACGCATTCAAAATAAGGTGCTAAGAAATATTGTAAAAGCGCCTTGGTACATCCGAAACAGTGATTTGCACAGAGACCTAAATCTTAACACCGTAAAAGAGGAAATATACTTCATCACCAAAAATTATTACTCACGTCTTAATCAACATGACAACATTGAAGCTACAAATCTTCTCCAAACATCTTATCTACCTAGAAGACTTCAACGTAAAAAGCCATTCGATTTGCTGTCACTTCAGAATTGAAATACCCACATTCTTTATTATTTTATCTATGCATCATTCTTAATAATACGAATTAGTTAAGTATTGATATATTTTATTTAACAGAATTAAACTACTAGTTAGTCACTTTTACTCCTGGAGACTAGTCGTAGTATTAGTTAAGCATACATTGTAAAATTTGCTTAAATAAATAAAAAAAAAAAAAATGATATTTGGAATGTGTGACTGAATTCGGTCTGGAAATAAATGTGCCAAATTATATCAAAATCGGTTTAGATCTGGATATAGCTCCGATTTATATTTTACAGTGGTGTAGGGTAACATATAGTCGGCCCCGCCCGACTTTGGTCCTTTCCTTGCTGGTTTTTTATATACAAGATGTATATGCAAAGTGACCACACGTATGTAAAATAACATATCGTGTAAAGCACCAATAAAGATAACTGCTTTTTGGCTTACATGAACAAAACTATCCGCAATTTTTCAATGTGCAGGTAAACGAAAACTACTGTACTATAATAATTGACCATTTACTTTTCCTACTTCCTTCAACGCTAAAAATATATTTTGGGCCGTTAATAACAAAAATATTTTTTTCTTTAAGTCATTTAATAATACGGCTGTCTCTGGCATTAAAATGTGTTGTGATTCTAAACGCAATAAATATTTGTGAAAACTTGTATTATCGACAAAGAAATGTATCTATTGTTTGTTTCACACCTTCTATAACAATATCAGAAGTTCCACCAACAAGTTCATTGACTTTTAGAATTTCGGTTAATTCCCTTTTCTGGCAATAATAACGCACTAAAATCCGACAAAGCTTTATACGTCCATGGTTTGAGCAATCTAAATATTATACCCATGTTTAAGGTCGTCCCTCAGAAACGTATCACAAATTGCATTCTTAAAGTAAAATCTACACACTATACTCACCAAATTATAGCACTTCTTTTTGATCTTCATTTTCAATACTATTTGGATTTCACAGAGACCTTTACGCACATAGACAAAACAGTTAAATCATGAATGCATTAATCAAAACAAAGAATAAGGAGACGTTATCATGTGTTCTCTCAAAGATCTATTTGGTTCGCTCTTTCTCATGCGAAATGATGTTGCCAGATGTGAAATATATGCAATTTATATTTGGTGAAGTTAACTAATTACAGTAGCCTATACATTTAAGCCGAATTTACACCAAATAAAACGCGTAATTTAAGTTGAAAACTGTAATTATGTGCCAGTTTAAATAAATTATGAAGTATGTTTAAAAACAAAATGGCACTATAGTGAAAAATATAATACATAGAGAAAGAACAAAAAATAGCGGACGAAAATAGAGTACTGTGCTCTGTAATGGATTACGCTTGGTCACCGTAGGTATAGTTGTAAGAAATTATTATATGTAAATAAAATGAGTTCCTATTCAGCCATGGGACCGTCAATAACATCTCACGATATTTTTATTTTCATTCTTCTAGTTGAATGTTGAACTTTTGTGAGGAAGGTACGTTAAGGAGTGGTCCGATATGGCCAATTTTCAAACTTAAAAAAATGTCATCCAAAGATTGGAAAAAATCGGTTTCTCTGTTTGAGATGTATAGCGCGTACCATTTTAGGGAACATTTTTGAACTTCTGTGGGGATGTAATGCAAGAAGTAAGCCGATAAAGAGTACTTCATTGGCAATATGATACCAGTGTACCAAGCAACACAATTGCATAGGAAAGCACGGAGGAAGTAATCATATAGATGTGTCTCATTTACGAATGAACTATTCAAAACAACGATTCGGTGAAAAGAACGAACGGAACCATATCCACAGCACATACATACGTTATGTCGTTCGTTTAGATTATGTTATTCAGTTAGCTTATCTCGTTCAGTTAGTTCCTCTTGATATTTTTGTTTTTCTCGTTCACATAGCCAGGGACGTACGCAGGGGGGGGGCACAGGGGGCCCGGGCCCCCCCCGAAATGGTTTGGTCGAACAAAATTTGTTAAGCTACTGTAAAAAAATTATTACATATCTTCTTTCTCATAAACATTTTTTTATGATTGAAGATTTTAAATGAAATGAAAACTTATATTTTTTCTGAAGTTTATTCAGAAAATATGCATCATTAGTAAGTTTTTTTTTTAAGAAATGTTTTGAAAATTTTGATTGGGCCTATACTTTTTTTGAGAGAAACTTCTAATGAAATCTGAATTATTTCTTCATGTCATATCATTCCACTATTAAATACGAATTCCGTAATGAATATTAAATATTGTTATGTCATATTCGAGCTATACAGAGTTCTCGACGCATTACACTCAATGGATGTGCATGAAAAAATATCTATTGGACAAGATGTATGAGGTGTTTTGCGTGAATTATATCTTAAAGCTAATTAGAAATTTGTTTCACTAGCTTCACCAAAATATTGTTATTCTATTTTAGATAAATTTGTTTCTAAACAGTAGAAGAAAATAATGACGTGAATTTAATTTGGATGAGTCAAAAACTGCTAAAATCTGCCATATTTAGCAAATCCACTTAAATTTTTTCCCTATCATCAACTTCGTGTGCAAACAACTTCTACCGAGGATTTAGTTGGCTATTGTTTTGTCAGATTAAGCTAAGATTTTATGTTCTCATCTAAAAATTGCTAAATATTAATTTTTTCGAACAAATCGGTGCTATATTTTGGAAACCAATTCGCATTTTGTTTTGACCTTTTTAGCAAACTTAAAAATAAGGGAACAAAGAAAATATTTTTGCAAAAAATCGACTCGAAAAACTGCATAAGCGCTATAAAATGTATGCAATATCTAAAAATACCACAGTTTTGATATTGTTTGCACCTTATCTCACTAAACTTTCAAATTTGTCGTCATGATATCTTTCAAAAAAAAAAAAAAAAAAATATTCGCTTGAATATGATACACAATTCACCACGAATTGCCAAATATGAGAATAGTGTGTTCGTGTCAACGGTGTTTGATATACATACATGATGTAAAAAGAGTAACATAAAATACTGCTGAAACAAAATGAAGGAAGCATTTTACATCTTCACAATGTTCCAAGGAATTTTTAAGCGCGCTTTTTGGAAAATTTCCTGTAAAGGTAACATGGTTCAGATCCCAATGGTTTAGCAGCTACTGAGTAGAATTTCAGAAATTATGTAAAATTTTCTATGTATATTTAATCGATTTTTTTGTATGACATATAAGTTCTGCAGCTTGAGGTCGGGCTACAATATTGCTAAAGACTGTAAAACAAATAATGCGAAAAATGTGGTTTTAGACTGGTTTAGATGAAGCCACAAAATTCGAACCAGATATGAAAAGTCCAAACGAACAATTTTTATTAGAAGTTGTTTGCATTTTTAGTCTTGCTCAGTATAATAGTACCCTCAGCCTTTAGGGCCTTTGTTTGTATCTCTGTTTTTCTGGCAGGATGGAGCTCATGATAACTGTCGAACGGATTAACTGATTTGGTCAAAGTTTTGAATCTCGTAATATTTTAAGTTTGGGTGCCAACGTGGTGCAATGGTATGCATACCCGCCTTGCACGCTAAAGGTCGTGGATACGACTGGCCGGGGACAGTCAACATCAAAATTTTCAACGGTGGCAAAAATACCCCTCAGTAATGTTGGCGACATTTCTTGAGAATTTCAGCCATGTAAAACTTCTCTACAAAGTGGTGTCTTAAGACACGCCGTTCGGACTCGGCGATAAACAGTAGGTCCCATATCATTGAGCTAATATGAATCGGGGTGCACTCGTTGATATGAGAGAAGTCTCCCTTGTACCGTATGGGATGTTTGTGGAACAATTATATAATATTTTAAGTTTAAGTCATGGGGGTACCTCCGCCCTAAACGTTCAAAAATGTTCGCTAAAATGGTGCATACTATATCTCTCGAAGTGAGTAATCGTTTCTATCTAAACTTTGCACATCGCAATATTTCTTCCTTGACGTAGATCGAACCTTATATTGGTTTTATCGGTCCACTCCTTCAAATATCGTAAAATTACTTTCAAATTAACCTCAATTTCCAAGAGAATATGTTTGGACAACATCTTCAGTTATATCCCTCACAAAAGTTCAACATGAGCACAGTTTAAAGTTGTTCGAGGATCCTTTGGACATTTCTTTTTGTTGATACTTGTAGTCTTGTTTACTGATAACGCTCAAAATACTGCGGTGACAAACTAAAAGGGCTTGTGGCGCGGTAACTATTGAAAGAATAGATCCTTTCGAAACTGTACTTTGTCGCTCCATTTCTACAGGTACCTTCTCCGCGAAAGTTTAACACTTCAGCTCTTTGATCTAAATTAAATTTATTAGCAAAACGTATGCATTTGTACGGAATGTCCACAATCGTTAAACACCCCAAAAGTTCCGATATTTTTTATTGTTAACTTTCTTCGTCCAACTCTCTGAATACAATATTGTTGGGTAAAATATTTGGGGTTGTGTAGCTCTTATTCTGGTCATTGTCGCAAATTCACACAGGCTGAGGGCACATACATGTGTTCGGCAAATTTTTCAGAATTCAAAATTCAAGATTTTTTAAATTCGTTTTCAACCGATTACACGTTATGACAAATATAAAACTCTTTTGGACACGAGTGGTCCTTCTTGATTAATATGCTTATTATTAGCGAATAATTATGTGGGGTTCTTTAAGGATCAATTGTTGTTTGTCAAGCAATACAATTATTTGATTTAAGAAATATTTAAATTCTAGTTTAAATTAAGTTGCAAGAACTGAGTCCAGCTAAGTGTTTATAATCATCGATTCCAAAAACGTCCGAAAGTTGAGATTACAGCCGGAAAAACAATCATGGATTTTTTTTCGACCTGAAGTGTTTTGTCACGATTTAGCTAAGAGTTTGCCGATTGATTTCTGATATTGGTTTCTGAGATATTTGTTCAACCATGCTTTGGCATAGCCCAACATGAGTTTTGTAGTCTCAAACAGTACTGTGACAAGGATTCGTAGTCTATGAGTCGTTGTCTGTAAAGTACGATTTTAAATTTCTGACGTTTATAATTGTCTTGCACAGACTCTATCACTTCTAGTAAAGAAACAAATATTCGGATTCTAGTTATTCATCTTTTTCGAGGTATTTAATTCATAGATGTCGAAAAAGGGGTTATAATCGGGTCGAACTATACCCTCCAACACATTAAACCCATGTATAACTTAATTCGTCCTACTCACGAATAGAGTTATATAGGGAATCCCAAAATCTAATCTAAGATCTTCGAAATACTAAAATCTTGTGATTACAAAAAAATTGCAATTCTCTGCGGTTGTAAAATTCTGGAATATACCATAACGTAGACCTACATGATTAAAGGCTTCGATATAGTTTATTTTCAATTCTAAATATACGAGGACTTTTATTTTATACTCTTTAAAAAATTTAAATTGTATCCTAAATACTACTGAATTGATATACTTTGTGTCAATATTTCATATAAAATCAACTAACAAACCCTCTAAAATAGCTTTACGTAACGCTACACAACATTTAAAATTTTCATGATTTTTGGTCAAGTTGGGCCCCCCCCGAAATGAAATCCTGCGTACGTCCCTGCACATAGCACTTGTTTTTCAAGTTAATTAAGTTAAACGATTGTATTAAATGGAAAGAGGATACACAAAACATTTGTTTTGTTTATTTTTTAAGACTGACAAAACGACTATAGATGCAGATAAGAACCGTGAAAAATATTTCCAAGAAAATGATAGACTTGAATGTGACATTTAACGAAAGTGATTCAACGAACGAAGTGAACAGCCCGGATCCCTTTGGTGAACGGAATAAAAATTATCAATACGCTTAATGATTGAAGTCCAAATACTAGGATGCTGCCATATTGAGAATGGAAAAATCTACAAAATCATATTTTGTCAAAACCGAGTACTAAAACACGTTTCCCTTGGATTATTTTTATTTAAATGCAATTCTTTATTAGCGATTTTAATTTTCATAAAAAAAATTTATCGTAAAATATAGTGAAACGCGAATAATATGGATGTTTTACCCAAAGTAGAATGTGGATGCATATTAGAGTTCAGAATGAAATTATTCGCTTTTTTATGCACTCATTCATTCGTTGCTATTGACATGCATTATTCGACAGTATCAAATGATGTTGTTTCTTGCAGTGATAGTAGGTGTGTACGATAACTTTCCCAGCAATAATTACTCAGTTAGTTCCAGCAACCTCTATCAGTGAATTTTACTCTCTCAAGCAAGAAAAATTGCAGAAAGTTATCGAACAGCATTTTGCAAAAACTTGCAGGAAAGTCAGCTGTTTCCGAAAATGTATGCAATTTGTTTTTGTTTCTTTTGATATTTTAACCCAACCGAAAAAAAACATAAATTTTAAAATTGCAGTTTACTTATTTAATGCTTTAATCCTATCCACAACGCTTTAAAATCTAAAAAAATTGCAATTGTGAAATTTTCTTGGTCAAAATGTAAGATTTCGAGTTGTTTACATTTACATTAAATGTCAGCTGATCAGACTTGCAAATTTTTGCGGGACACATTTTCCTAGCAAAAATTCGCAAGTTTTTAGTCACGAAACTCTCCAAAAATCTCTCAAAACTCGCTCTCTTTTGCTGGATAATTTTGTTGTCGAACAGCATTCAGTAAAAATTTGTACGAATTTGTACAAATTTTTGGGTTATCGTACATACCTAATAACAAAGCATTCACTACATATGTTGTGTTTGCCATTTTAGTGCAGTGCGAACAATGGAGACTGACATAGTGCAATAAACAAAAACCGGTGTTTACCGTGCAATAAAAAAGTAAAATGTGGGATATTTTTTCGTTAATACAATAAGAAAATAAGAAAACCTTAAATATAATGGAAAAACATCTAATTTAGGCCGACACAGTTTTAAATTATGGAAAACTCCAATAAAAATCAGTAGTTTTGATAAAGACGAATTTATAAACGTATGCTTCCAGCGGGTTTTAGGGGACTGTCGTACATTTTTGTAAGTGGTAGCGGTTTAAAAAAATGCTGAAGCTCTAATAAATATAGGAACAAAATATGGAAGTAATACCGATATATCGGATCTTATACCTGATGTAACAACTGTGTATATCAAATAGAATACAACTTAAGGCGGAGAAAAAACGAAATGAAATCAAGAAGGAAATTAAAGAAACTGTAAAAAATAAAGAGGCGTTAATAACATTTGACTTGTGGACGAAAGAATTAAAGAAGGCAGCTTTTGTGTGTTACATCTCATTTTTGGAATGAGCCACAGTTGGAAAATATCGTATTAGGGGTAAAGTCAATGGATTTTGAAAAATCTTCTGGAGAAAATATATTGGTCAAGTTAAAATATATTCTAAATGACTTTGAGGTTAACAGCTTAGACAACATTAAATTCGTTACGGGCAGATGGTCCAATATTTTAAAAGCTTTAGAAACTTATACACTCCTAAATTGCTCAAATCTATTTAATAATGTATTGCAGTCCGCTGTTAGTACTACGAAAGAATTGCAGCCTAACCTTGAATCATGTAGGAAGTTAGTCAAATATTTGGAAAACACAGTTTGTAATATGTTTTGACCAGAGTTCGAAAATAAACAGTACACTAACATAGTGTACCGCTCCGAGTACAGTATCACTAAAATATTTTTAGCGTTAGTGTTCCGGAACACAAACACTAAAAAATATTTTAGTGATACTGTTCCGGAGCACAACGATAAACGTAGTGTACCACATTTTGGTACACTAAAAACGTTGGGTACCGCAGTCGGAACACTAAAAATCGTAGTGCTCCGCAGTCGGAACACTAAAAAATCGTTGTGTACCACATGTCGGAACACTAAAAAAAACGTAATGATAATGTACCACACACGAGTTTATTATGATTTGCGAGGAAAATTAAATATTTATAATTTTTGAGATAAGTACAAATTAAGACATAAAAACTCAGATACACCTCTTAAATCCATGTATGTATACATATTAATTAATAACGTTGGGAAATTAAGTAGAAAATATGAAAAACATTGATTCGGTTGTTGTACAATGGCGCACTACAAATTGTAGTGTCCTGACTGTGGATACAAGAGTTTATTATGATTTGTGAGGAAAATTAAATATTTTATAATTTTTTTAATAAATACAAATTAAGAAATAAAATTTAATAGAACACGTGAAAAACGCCTGATTTGATTTGTGGACAATGGATCAATAAAAATCGTAGTGTTCGGCTGCGGAGCACTAAAAATCGTAGTGTTCCGACTGCCGGATCACTAAAAATCGTAGTGTTCCGACTGCCGGATCATTAAAAATGTTAGTGTTCCGACTGCCGGATCTCTAAAAATCGAAACAATGGAACAATAAAAATCGTAGTGTTCGGCTGCGGAGCACTAAAAATCGTATTGTTCCGACTGCCGGATCACTAACAATTTTATTCTATTATTCTTTCCATTATGTTGTGTTTGCAAACTTAGAACTACACACTATTTCGTTTGATTCGTTTGTATTAAACATGTCAAAAACATACTGTTTTTTGGCCTTGGCATTTTGGTATTTATTAATTCGATGTTTGATAGAAACTGAAGAAGACCCACGATTCACTGTTAAAAACAAACTCTTTAACAGATACCTAAACGTTTATGGGTTTATCCAAATTCCTATAAGACTACCTGTACTCAGTGTTATATGTACCTGTACGTTGATTGGCTATGCGGAAAATCCTTGTAAAACTGCATTCATTGAGGAATATTTTTTGATGTACAAAAACCAACAAGTACAATTTCCCTAATGGCGGAAAATCCGCGTAGTAATTGGTGAATATTGTTTCTTGTACAAAAGGCAAAAGGTACAATTACCCCAAATTAATAAGCGTGTGGTTGTATTTATCCCGAAATCATAAAGTTGACTTTAAATGTACAATCCTACTTGCGGAAAATCAGCACATTCTCATTGAGTGATATTGTTTGTTGTACAAATATCAACAGGTACAATTTCCCCAAAATAATAAGTGACTTCAAAAGTACAAGTCTACTTGTGAAAATCCACATACTTTCTTCAACTGCATTTACTGAGGAATTTTGTTTTTGATACAAAAAGTTACAGGTACAATTTCCGCAAACATTGTGTTGTTATCAATATTTTCCGGTCCTTATTTCTTTTGTTCACATTAAAAAAATTAAGTAATTCATGAAGATCAAGAAGACAATTTTTATACGACACTAAGTATTGTTATTCTGAGCGTCTAAATGTGCAACCACGGTAACGTGTAATATTTTAGATTATATGTAACAAAAAATGTAATAAATAGTGTTTTATAAAAATTTGTACCGCATACATCTTGTCATATTTTCTACTAACGTTCTCAAATTTTGTAACTAATTTTAAGTACATGGATATAACATGTTCATCTTAATTTGTATTTATTAATTTTTACTTGACCCAAAAGCCATCAAATATTTAATTTTCCTCATAAATCATAATAAACAGATGATTACCTAAACGTCGAACAGTAAAATTTTTACTGCTCCATTGTCCAAAAACAAGTCAAATGTTTTTCACATTTCCTACTAATTTTTATTTCTTAATTTGTATTTATTAAGAAAAAACATAATATATTAACTATTCCTCGCGAATCATAATAAACTCATGTGTGGTACATTACCTTATTGTATTGCACGTGGTACACTACGATTTTTAGTTATCCGGCAGTCGGCACACTACGATTTTTAGTGATCCGGCAGTAGGAACACTACGATTTCTAGTGCTCCATTGTCCCAGAACCAAATCAGATGTTTTACACATTTTCTTTTAATTTTTATTTATTAAAAAAATATATATAAATATTTAATTTCCTCAGAAATCATACTAAATTCATGTATGGTTCATTACCTTATAGTTTCAAAACGACGATCTTTGTGCTTCATTCCACAAAAAACTAAATATTGTTTTTCATAATTTTGACCAAATTTCGCAATGTGTTTAACTAATTTAAACATACATGGATGTAACAGTTTATCTTAATTTTTATTTGATCAAATTTAACCAAATATTTAATTTTCCTAAGAAAACATAATACCTTTATTATTTTTTAGTGTTCCAACACTATGATTTATAGTGATCCGGCAGTCGGAACACTAACATTTTTAGTACTCCGCAGTCGGAACACTAAAAGTTTTAGTGCTCCGCAGTCGGAGCATTAAGATTTTTAGTGCTCCGGCAGTCGGAACACTAAAATTTTTAGTGCTCCGCAGTCGGAACACTACGATTTTTAGTCCTCCGCAGTCGGAGCACTACGATTTTTAGTGCTCCGGCATGCGGTACACTACGATAATCGTTGTGTTCCGGTACAGTATCACTAAAATATTTTTTATTGTTTGTGTTCCGGAGCGGTACACTATCGTAGTGTACCTATCCACCTTGGTACGGTACAGAACGGTACGGTACGATACCATAGTGTTTATTTTCGAACACTGGTTTTGACTACCTCCTTGGAAATCTTCTGTGTACTTGCTGGTACACACATTATAATATATTTAAATCGATTTTGAACAACTGTGTTTCAATTCAAGAAATACTTACAGGAATCCAATAATATCACCAGTAACTACATTTGTTTAGCAACTAAAACACTGAAAATATATACGTGAGGTTAAGCCCACTGATTCTGCTGTAATAGAAAACTTAAAAACAAACATTATGAAAGAAGTAGAAACAAAATATAAGCATTTACCAATGCTCTACTTGTATTTTGTATACCCCACCGAATAGCCTTTTGCGTTTCCCAAATTTTAAATGATCAGGAATCTATTGCACCTACAATGGTAGAACACAGTTTCATTATTCTTTTCTGATTTCATCATTAGTCCAAATCTTACATTAGAAGAAATTTGCAAAGAGAAGTTTAGCCATTCTTGCGAGAAGTGCTGCCTCGGATATTTTTTCTGCAGCTGGAAATTTAATAAGAGAAAAAAGAGATCGATTATCCCCAAAAGCTTAAATAATGTATAATTTTTGAATGCAGTATATAAAATGAACAGACTGTCTTAAGATTTAACATTAACATTAAATCCACTCGATTTCAACTGTCAATTCCTTTGCGTGTACGTCAAATGAAAACTCATTTGAAATCCATTGCATTTTATTTGAAGTTTGAGCAATGTGCAAATGTAAACGTATTATAGGATCATATTTTATATATCGACTACTATATATTAAAAACAAAAGCTGCTGGAGAAAAACTGTTGCCCGATTTAAAAATAAGTCACCAATGTAAGGTGGATATACATACAAAAATATCAAATGAAACAGCAAACATTTTTCATATCTTGGTAATCGATAAGAAAATCTCTTAGTCCCGGTCCACACTAGAGTGATTTCATTGAAATAATTAGCTAAGAACGCCTAATTTCATAAAATTATTTCATTGAAATCGCTCTAGTGTGGACCGGGACTTAAGTGCAGTACACATTGTCAGTTTTAAGTGTCGATTTTTCGCAATTATCGATAACTGTCCAACCGTCCCATGATGAACGGCCGACATGAACTTTCACACTAGCAAGCAACCGATTGTTTAATTGTAGCTGTCATTCGACACTGACTGATTATACAATGTAAAAAGACCTAAAAATTCCAGTCATTATATGAGAGTTTAACCAAAATGGGGACCGAACTTGTAAGTTTTTTGTCCCCAAGGTTTGTAAGCCAGCAATTGGTACTTGTACTAAATTAATCAAATAGGTAGATTACTTCTTGTATTTTTAGCCACAGTTTATATAATCTCCCTAAATATTTTGTTCTTATTATTATTTCTTATATGATTATCACAAACATACCTACACTTGTTATAATAGATATATTTCTATTTCAGTATATGTGTTACCGTCGTTGTTTTGAATGTACACTTCAGATCACCACAAACTCATCGAATGGCGCCATGGGTGAAAAATGTGTTTATAGATAATCTTCCGAAGTTTTTATTCATAAAACGCCCGAAGTACAACTTCGAGACAAGGTAAGTTGACACCGTAGTTTTTAATTAGGATTTTATGCAATCAGGTATCATGAATATCACGTTTCTATTTTAATGTACAAAATAGTTGTGCGATAAGTGGCTGACAGACTTTAAATTAGCCAATGTAAATTAGGTTTATAAATGTTACGTAGACGGTATAAAATAGATATTCAAAATAAATACTTTATACTTTATTTAATTTTTCTGCGTACTGAAATAAGTCCCCAAACGATAACGAAAATGGACCCCATGTGCTGGGCTCCAAAGCCTTGTGGAGGAAACCCAAGGGGGCATAAAGCCTTTTTAAGCGAATGAAAGACTTGAGATAGTGAGGTATATGAGCTTAAGTCTCCTTTAATTATCAAAACTTAACTGAAAACCTTTTGTACATTTTAAATTTCAATTTTGTACTATATGAAAACGATTTTTATGTATCTAGAGATGTTTACATATGTAAATTAATGAGTGAACAGGTAGTTCGATGTGCTCTTCTAGAGCTTTATATAAAAAATTCAAATAGTATGTGAACAATAAAGAGGGAAAGTAAGTACAAGATAAATATGTATATAAATACAACTGCACTCTTCTTGTAGATTGTTGGAATCTTGGTATTTGGGGAAGGTTTCCACAATGGCCGCTGTTGAACTCGCTTCAACATACTCCCGCTCTACTTTGGCATATTTGGCATATAAATGCCCTTCGTGATGGGAGCAAGAATAGCCTTCGCATGGTCCGTGAATCACCCAAAGCCAAAGGTTGTAGATTGTGCTACTGGTGTTTAACTATTAGTGTTGATAACTTCTGTTGTCTTGATGATTTCCCAAGATTGGTAAGGACGATGTCAAGGATTTCCACGTTGTGAAAATCTTCATGGACAAGTGGAACGTAGCGGTCAAAGTGGGAGAGTAGCTGAGTATCCCCAGTAGGTTCGGGAGTTATTATATCCTATGTTAGGCTTAACACATAGTCATATCGTGGCCCTAGGCTTTTGATGAGGAAGCGATCGTATGGGGCTCCTGCGGGGTTGAGGTGATGTTGGAACCCAGGAAATTTATTTGCAGACGCCCAAGATATTTGAGAGTGCCGCGCCTTTTCGTTTGCCATTAGGTTCATCATTAGTTCATAGCCCTTGTAGCATACGGTGGCTCGAATCAATGGTATGACGTTGACAGAGGCCGAATACATCGATATTGATTTTGGTACTTCGCCGGCCGGCTCTGACTGGGCTTGGGCACTTAGTGGCGCTTTTGTTTCTTGTAGTGTTGCTGGAGCTCTCGGAGCCCAAATGTGGGGTGGGGCTGGCAAACCTTGTGAATGTGGTAGAGATGGCAATTCTTTGGGTGATGGCAGAGTTAACATTAAAGATTGTACGTCATTTTGGGTGCATCCGGAATAGGAATGACTACAGTAGTGGTGATCTCTTAGCCATGAAGCATTGAATGGTGGTTGCCGCCGCAGTGACGACATTTAATGGGACTATAGCAACTCTCTAATTTGTGGGTGTGTTCGTGGCAGTTAATGCATAAGTTGTGTTTTTGAACAGTGCGAAGACGTAGTTGGGGGCTCACCATCATGAAAAATTTGCAGTATTTCAGCTGATGGCTGCAGTCGCAAAGATGACACTTCACCATTGGGGCCTGACAATACAGAAGGAAATTAGTATATACGAATGATTATGTGACATTTTTGGATTAAGTGAATCAGTGCGGTGTTTGGTTGAGTTTCGTGGGCTTGTATGGGTAAAAGGTGTAATTGACGATTGGTCTTGTAATTGTGCCGTTTTGTGTTAACAATTCGAGTATTCGGACATTGTTATCCTTGCCATAGAATATTTTAAAGACGCGGCCGAGGCGCCCCTCTGTAGGCGGTAGGATATCATCCTTGGCGATAACGTAATCATTTACTTTTATATTGTTCTGCGTGGTTTTCCATTTGGCACGGCGTTGTAATTCAGTCACGTACTCGTTTTTCCATCGTTGGGCGAAGGTGTGAAGAAGAGCCTTCAATCGCTCCCATCTGTTGAGAAGAGAAATTCGGTCATCTGGAACATTTGCTGATACTTCCGGGTATGCAACGATGGGGGCTCCCCGTAGAAAATGACGTGGAGTTATTGGATTTAGTTCGTTGGGCTTTTCGGAGATCGCAGATAGAGGTCTAGAATTGAGATTTGATCCTATTTTGACGAGGAGCGTGGTAAACTCTTGAAGCGTGAAGTGGTGATTGCCAGAGACCTTTTTCAGTTGAAGCTTCAAGCTTTTATCAGCTGCCTCCAAAAGGCCACCCATGCGGGGTGCATATGGAGGGATGAACGACCAGTTAAACCCATTTCGGCCGTCGTCGGAAAACATAATTCTGGGGAGGCCGTGTCGACCAGTGAACCGATTAAAACATGCGATGAATGCTTCAGTGGATAATTCAGAACATGTTTCCAGATGGACTGCTTCGTGCAGAAGCATAAAAATACGACGGCATACTCGCGAAGTCAACGCCGGTGTATGTGAAGGACAAGGAAAATTGACCCTTTCCGCTGGTAATGCTTTCATGATTTGATGTTGATATTTATGTCTGAAGATGGTACATGATCGGCAATTTCGGATGCATATTACTATGCTTAGGATCTCGCTTACGAGATGAGTAGAAGAGCTCCACATAATTTTTATTTTGGGATTGTCAATCTTTAATGGGAGCTACTTTTGTTTTTGCCACGAGCAGATATGACTGGATTTCTTGATTAGGATTGACTGCTCGGATATAAATTGTGGCGCAGTAGGCATTTTCAGACGCGTCGCTGAATCCGTGTATTTGAACGGCCGCCTGTGGAGAATATTGAACCCATCGAGATATGTTGATCTTTGAAACCAGTGGTAAATTTTGGGCTAATTTCTGCCATTTGGATAATATCTGCTGTGGAACGCGATCATCCCATCCGAATTTCTCTGCCCACAAGTCCTGCATGAGCATTTTTTGCTATTATTATTGTGGGCCCTAGCCAACCTAGTGAATCGAACCAATTTGCGATTGCTGATAATATTTTTCTTTTAGTTACAATTGTCGACGTATCAATGTGCTCAACCGTGTAATAAAAACAGTCGGTTAGAGCGTTCCACTTTATCCCCAATGTTTTCATTAAACTATGATCTTTAATCTTCAAGAAATCTTCGTTCAGAAGATCTTCCCGGATCCAATTATCTAGAAGATCTTTGTTGTTCGCCGTCAGTTTCTTGAGTGGAAATCCTGCGGAGGAAAGCGCTTGAAGAAGATGAGTTTGTTTTATCTTTGTTTCTGAGAGAAAGTGGCCGCCAGAAGGCTGTTGGGTAGCTAATTTTGTAGTCTTTGCTAAGTTGCAATAGAGTGCGGATGGCAAGAAAGGGAGCCGCGTTCACCCCAAATTTTACGGTTTTTGAAACGTTTGGATAGACTCTGCGGGAGAGGGGCGGAATAAAATCCTTTGGAAGGGTTGGTCGTCTTCGTGTAACCATATCTTGTGATACATTTTTATACCCTAAACCACTATGTATTATAAGTTGGTTTTGGCCAAAAAGTTTGTAACGCATCGAAATAATGGTCGTAGACCCATACTTATATATACCAAAATGAATGTCTCGACGAGCTGAGTCAATCTGGCTATGTGTGTCCGTCCGTCCGTCTGTCCGTCTGTCCATCTAAACCTTGTAATCACGCTACAGGTCGCAATTTTGATCGGATCGTCACAAAATTTTGAGGGTTAATGCGGGTCTTACTTATTATTATTGATTTTGGTGATGGTCCGATAATATTTAGGGGTCGGAATGGGCAAACACTTATTTGGAGAAAAGTCAACATTTTATTTCAAAACCAATATCTCTGTTTCTTTAAGAGGTATATCAAGAGCAAAACTGGGCAAGGAAAGTAGAAAATA
Source organism: Musca autumnalis (assembly GCF_047663935.1). Taxonomy (NCBI): domain Eukaryota; kingdom Metazoa; phylum Arthropoda; class Insecta; order Diptera; family Muscidae; genus Musca; species Musca autumnalis. The sequence continues at coordinate 126,947,186 of NW_027411644.1, read as the reverse complement.
TCACCTTTACAACGAAGTAAAGTAGGTTGTCGTAGGTTGTCAAATAGCAGAGATATGGCAATTGTCGATAATGCATCCCATTTTCCGCTTTTTTTGTAATTACGCTACAGGTCGCAATTTTGATCAGATCGTCACGAAATTAATTAAATTAATGGGGGTCCCACAGAGGAAGAAGCCTATTGATTTTAATGATGGTCGGATAATATTCAGTGGTCGGAATGGGCAAACTTATTTGGAGAAAAGGTCTACGTTTTATTTCAATGCCAATATCTCTGTTTGTTTAAGAGGTATATCAAAAGCAAAACCTAGCAAGGAAAGTAGAAAATATCACCTTTACAACGATGTAAAGTAGGTTGTCGTAGCTGCTCAAACAACAGAGATATCGCAATAGTCGGTAACGCATCCCATTTTCCGATTTGTTTGTAATTACGCTACAGGTCGCAATTTTGATCGGATCGTCACGAATTTTTTGGGAGTTGATGCGGGTTCAACAGAGGAAGAAGCATATTTAGTTTGGTGATGGTCGGATAATATTCTGGAGTCGGAATAAGCGAAAAGCTTACGTGGAGAAAAGTCGACGTTTTTTTTTCTTATGCGAATATCTCCGTTTCTCGTTGGAGTATTCCAAAAGGAATAGCCGTCAATGGATGAAGAAAATATCTCGTTTATGTTTATGCAAAGTACGAGTATGTTGGCGAAAGTGAGCAAACCGAGATATTGCAAAATTCAATTTTTTGTAAGCACGCTACAAGTTGGAATTTTGACCGGATAGTGACGAAATTTTGGGGGTAGCTGGGGGCCCCACAGAAGAAGAAGCCTATTGATTTTGGTGATAGTCGGATAATATTTATGGGTCGGAATGGGGAAAACTCATTTTGAGACAAATTCAAAGTTTTATTCTTTGTGAATATATCGGCTTCTAGTAGGGGTATTCCAAGCCTGTCAATGGAAGAAGAAAATATTACCTTTACATTGGTGTAAAGTAGGTTGGCGAAGGTGGTCAAACAAGGGCGATACCACAACAGTCGGTAGTGCATCCAATTCTTCAATTTTTTGCAATCAAGCTACCGGTCGTAATTTTGGTCTGATGGTCACGAAATTTTGGTTGCTTATGGGGGTCCCAGAGAGAAAGAGGCATATTATTTTTGGTCGTAGTCGGATTATATTCCCTAAAAGAAATGTTTACCAGTGAAAAGCTTATGCACAGGGGTAGTGGTGTAGGGTATCACATGGTCGGCCCCGGTCCGACTATAGCCTTTGCTCACTTGTTTTGTATGTCGCCGTTAAAAACAAACTTATAATGTCGCCAGTTTAGTAATACCTTGACTATATCTTGTTGCAATACCGGTCCGGAGTACAATACATCGTTCAAGGAGAAACCACTTGTTGATTTTTTTAAAGCATTGAAGACAACCCGTATCTTAGTTGTTGTACTTTCGGGGCAAACTACTGCATGATGTGGCAGGAAAAAGCTTGATTGTTTCTTCTCATTTTCACAAGTGGAGATTGGAGTCATATGACCAAGTGGTATGTATTCCCGAAGAACTTCCTCGTATTTATTTTTTAAATCTGGGGTTTTGTTTAATGTTTCCTCCATTCTGCAATATTGAGCGACTGCCATACGCTTTGAGGGACCTAGAAATGTGTCAGTTGGATATTCTTTTCAGAATGGTAGTCGTACTACATATCAGCCATCAGGTTGGCAAAAAGTCGTGTTTGTGTTATATTCTTCACACCAAGTATCACTTTCTAATTGTATTGAAGATCTACCCACTTCTTCCAATTCACAAAACTTTTTTAGTTGTGCTTTTAGAGCCAGGTAGACACTAGTGTTGAAAAGCTCTTAACGGCCTGGCTTTCTGCACGACCAGACAAATACCAACCAAATTGAGATTGCCGAGCCTCGATGCCTCTTCCAATATTTTCTAATATTCCTTTTTGGTTTATGGTAGGGAGGTAATCACTGCCTATGATTATGTCTATTGGCTTATAAAAATGTGGATCTGCTAGCTTCAGCTGTTGCACTTTTTCGAGAATTTTTGTTTTTATCGGCCGTAAGGGCAAAAGGTGAGCGAGATTCGACACCACTAAAGTTTCAATATTGATTTGGAAGTCGGAGATCTGTGATTGTAAAAGTACGTTACATCTTCCTTTGGAACTGCTGATTATAGTACCTCCAATGCCGGAAATTTGCGATTGATTGTATTCAAGGGCAATGGAAAGTGTTTGCTGTATTCTTTTAGTTATGAAGCTTTTTTCGGAACCGGCGTCTAAAAGTGCCCGAACCGCAAAACGCTCACCGGCATGTGAAATGTTAACAACTGCCTATAGGAGGATCGTCGTTTCATTCAGGAATTTGGTGATGGAGTTTCTTCATCGTGTGGATCTAAATTGTCCTTGTTTGTGAAATTCGAGTTTTTCACGTCTTCGGTTTTCTCTAAATGGAGCATTGTATGGTGTTTGCGATTGTATATGTTACATTTTCTATTACTGGGCTTGAAATGTTTTTGGGAAAGACAATTTAGGCACCTCTTGCTCGACATTACGTATTCGATCCTATATTGCGGAGACAACGATTGAAAATATTTAAAATGCATTAAGGTATGACTTTGGTTGCAGTGGTTGCAAAAATTTAAATTTTTATCCGAGTCATTTTGGGTGTGAAATGACTGAGATTTTGATGGTTTTGTAAAGTCCAAAAATGTCTCCAACTTTTCTATTCTCTTCGACAAGAAACTATCCATTTCTTTCCACGTAGGAGGATCTTTGTGATTGTTTAATGAGTCTTCCCATGCTCGCAAGGTGTCATCAGCACTTTTTGATGACACCAAGTGGATCAGAATTGGATCCTAATTCTCTACGGGAATATTGTAGGATTTGAAAATTTCTAGGCTGTCGCTTACTGAGCTTAGAACATGTCTAATTGATTTGGGGTCTCGTTCGGCACGGATTGAGTGCTAAGAAGCTTTTTCATTTGCTTGTTTACTAGTATTCTTCGGTTCTCATACCGGTTTTTAAGAGCGTCCCAAGCCAATTGGAAATTGGCGTCTACCAGTTCAAATTTTTTTACGATGTCGTATGCTTCTCCCCTTATTTTACATCGGAGGTGATATGTTTTTTGGGCAGAGGATAACTCTGGATGTTTCCCTACAACAGCTACAAAAATGTCCCTGGATGCTGGATGTCGCATGGCGGTAATTTTAAAGAATGAACACATTGCTTGCTTTCTGTTTCGACCCTAAGTTCCTTAGGAGTTTTCGAGCAAATCCACTTCATTATAGTCCCCTTACATAGTTGAGTAGCTAAGATAGCTTCTTGGTGTTTCTGACCATTTGCGTCATGAAAGTTATGTTCCTCAGCCTCGTCTTCTAAGACTAGAGCTTCATAGTTTGCGAGTAAGAGACTCCGTCTCCTCTCGAGTTCCTTATCTTTGACCTCTAATATTTGGACGATTAATTTCTCGGGTTCCAGTTTTTGAAACTGTTTACTGTAGATTACCTGATGGTAATCGAAAAGAAACTTCCTTCTTGTGGCCATTATCTTGATAATTACTTAACTGTTCTTCCGTGGAGTAACCCAGCTCGTTCTATTTTGTAAAACAAATTTTTTTTTTTTTTTCGCGTAGAAATTCTTATGAATCCACCATTAACTTGATTGAAATGTTATTATTTTTGTCTTAAATTGTGTCTCTCCTCGCATAAATTTCTGGTGGAAACATTTTTATTAAAAAGGAATTTAAAAAAAAATCTTTGAAGTTGTTTGTTTCCGAAAGAGTCTAAGTTCAGAAAATAAAAAAAAAAACGGATATGCCTCGTAATTGTCCTTTAATATTTTATTTTACCCGTTTATACGTTTTTTTTAAGAAATATCCAGAGCTCCGAAATACTCGCTCGAATTCTACTCGCGAGTGAAATTCGAGCGAGTTCGAGCGGGAGTACTCGCGCGAGTAGAAAAAATAAAACGAGTATACTCTATTTTTACTCGTCACTCGCGAAGCATATTTCAGACTTGCTCGTTTTTACTCGCGAGTGAAAAGTGTTTGCGAGTACGAGTACATGAAGAGTACGAGTTTTGCAAGAAAAAACGAGTGGGAGTGAAAATGCTCGAAATAGAATACAAGTTTACTCGAAGAATAAAATCGAGTAAAAGTGAATTGATAAATTTTTGGAAATATTTTTGTATAGTGTTGGTGGAAAGTTAATGGGTGGTAAGCTGAGGGGGGGGGCAATTTGAGGGGGGGGTCAAGTTGAGGGCGGGGAAGTTGAGGGGGGGCAAGTTGAAGGCGGGAAGTTGAGGGAGGGGAAGTTGAGGGGGGGCAAGTTGAAGGCGGGGAAGTTGAGGGAGGGGAAGTTGAGGGGGGGCAAGTTGAGAGGGGGCAAGTTGAGGGGGGGCAAGTTGAAGGCGGGGATGTTGAGGGGGGGGTCAAGTTGAGGGGGAAATATAATAACCAAAAAAACCACCCCCCCACAAAAAGGCATTGCCCCACCCACAAAAAAATAATTATAACCCCCCTCAACTATCCCCCCTCAACTTGCCCTCTCCCTCAACTTCCCCGCCCACAACTTGCCCCCTCACCCCCCTCAACTTGACACCCCCCTCAACATCCCCGCCTTCAACTTGCCCCCCCTCAACTTCCCCTCCCTCAACTTCCCCGCCTTCAACTTGTCCCCCTTCAACTTCCCCTCCCTCAACTTCCCCGCCTTCAACTTGCCCCCCATAAACTTGCCCCCCCTCAACTTCCCCTCCCTCAACTTGCCCCCCCTCAACTTCCCCGCCCACAACTTGCCCCCCCTCAACTTCCCCTCCCACAACTTGCCCCCCCTCAACTTCCCCGCCCAAAAAGTGCCCCCCATCAACTTCCCCGCCTTCAACTTCCCCCCATAAACTTGCCCCCCCTCAACTTCCCCGCCTTCAACTTTCCCCTCCCTCAACTTGCCCCCCCTCAACTTCCCCTCCCTCAACTTGCCCCCCCTCAACTTCCCCTCCCTCAACTTGCCCCCCTCAACTTCCCCGCCCTCAACTTGCCCCCCCACCCCCTTCAACCTGCACCCCCTCCCCCCTTAACTTCCCCGCCCACAACTTCCAACCAACATTATACAAACATTTTTCCAAAAATATATCAATTCATTTTTACTCGATTTTACTCTTCGAGTTAACTCGTACTCTATTTCGTGTACTTTCACTTCCACTCTTATTTTTAAACCCCGAGTACTCGCGAGTGCTCTCAAATAAAACAAAAGAGTGGAGAGTAAACTTCTTTTAAAACTCGCACTCTTCGAGTATTCCCACTCGCAGGTACTTTTCACTCGCGAGTAAAAACGAGTAAATCGGACTTTTTACTCCCACTCTTCGAGTACTCCCACTCGCGAGTACTTTTCACTCGCGAGTAAAAACGAGCAAATCGGAGCTCTGGAAATATCCTACTTTTGGGCGTTTTTGTTTTATTTTCCTTTCACCATTAAGTTTTTATGTTTGTGGCAACCCTGTTTACTTTATGTAGAATCAGTTTGTTGGAAGAATAAAGGATTATAATTCCGACCTTTCTTCCAACATTTTCTTTGCACCTTAGCAGAATCGCCAAATTAAGCGTTTTGGTGTTGTTGAAATTTACCGTTCTTCCACAAAAGCACTATTTATGTGTTGTTGTTGTAAAAATCGTATGATGAAATCACAAAAAAAAGAAACTCACCGCTTTTCTCTGTGGTTTTATTCGCAAATTTATTTGGAGCCGTACATCGTCGACTGTTTGTTGTTGTTTTTTGTTAATATTGTGCAAAACTTTAATACACGTCTTTAGTATAATAGAGTTAATTTCACTTTTTCAAGTTATTTATATTTTTGTATGCCGCGTTTCGTTTAATATCTTATTTTTTCTTTTTTTTCGAACTCGTTTGTTTGGCCCTTTGGTCTTAGTGGCTGTCAATTCCGCTACGCAGTAATGTATGCAAAAGCTGGGTGCTATGGATGTCTGTGTATATGTGCTGAAGGTGGTTGCTGTGAAAACTTGGTTTTGTAAAAGAAGTCCCTTAAACTTGAATTTGTTATGGTTTTTAAATCAATTATTTCAGTTGATTTTTCTTTTATATATATGGTTACGACCGAAGAACATAAATTTTGTTCAGAGAATATTAGTGGATTTTTTCTTGTCGACTGTGAGAGAGTGTCTTGGTTATTTATTTTATTTTTTTGAGCGAGTTTGTTGTTATTTTCCGTATCAATGTATAAAAAATAAGCTGTAAATGTCCGTTGTGGAAAAAAAAGAAGTTATGTCCGTTTTAAGTTGAAAATCCAAGAAACCCCGTCATAAGAAACATTTTCCGTCATAAAATCAAAAAACGAAGTGACCCAAAGAAACCAAAGGTATTTTCGTCTTCCATGGACTCCGAAAATACGGAATTTATGCATCAGAACCCCAAAAAATGTTGTCCACTTTTGTATCACAGTGTCATCAAAACTTAACTGAAAACCTTTTGTACATTTTAAATTTCAATTTTGTACTATATGAAAACAGTTTTTATGTATCTAGAGATGTTTACATATGATAGTTTTTTCTATCGATATTTTCGGATTAAAAATCCCTAACCTAAGATTCATTGAAATAAATAGAAAATTCGCGGCTTTTAGGTTTTGTGGATGTGAGCAAGTAAATCCGTAGTCACATGTAAAAACTCTTCGGAAAAGTAAAATGTATTTTTGTTTATTTTTGTTAAATAAATCAATTGTTGTACTTGTGCAAAAAGTCAATAAAAGCTTTGCCTTCGTCTGCCACAAAAACAACATTCTAATATGCCTGAAGATCGGCCTAACCACCCACTAAACGTAGCATAATGGTTGGGTGCGTGGGACTTCGGTAGACTCCTAATTTTTCAATGTATCTCTTAGGTCTAAACAGATCAACTCGAAAGAGAATTAATTAAATAAATATCACTACAAACGACCTTCGCCTTAAAATGGCAAAAATAAAAAATAATTTCAGCATGAGCCAGACTGGGATTCGAACCTGGGTCCCCGACAACTGAGTGTCAAGGTTGCCGGCCTCTTAGCGTTCTGAGCCACCATCAACTTGTCAAAACATTAGTAGATAATAATTGATGATCAAAAAATGTTCTGACATAGAAGAGCAAGTACTAATGACGTAAGAATAAAACTTACCATATTATTTGTGAACATTGAAAAATGGGATTACTAAGCAGGACTATAGGAAAAGTTTGGAGATTCAATTAACTGACATAATTTCGCATATACATTTATCTAATGAATTGCGTATATATACTACTTAGCAAGCTTTGCCTTCGTCTGCCACAAAAACAACATCCTAATATGCCTGAAGATCGGCCTAACCATCCGTGAAACGTAGCATAATGGTTGGATGAGTGGGACTTCGGTAGACTCCCAATTCTTGAATGTATTTTTTAGGTCTAAACAGATCAACTCGAAAGAGAATTAATAAAATAAATATCAATATAAATGACATTCGCATTAATAAGGCAAAAAAAAAGCATTGACATTTCCGCTACTTTCATTTCCAAATGAATGGTAACGACAAAAAATTACGATAATATCGATAGCATTCGGTATTTTAAAACTAAATATCGGGAATATCGATAGTATGGCATCTCTAATGTGAACAGGTTAATTGTTGTACGTAATTGTGTGAGCGAACAACTTAATTCAAACACTGGTATGAACATGGCATAAAATAAATTTGTGAGCAGCGTACCTACAAATACTTTATGGAACATTTACAATTGTTTCGTTTCGTATTTTCAATAGGAACAATACAAAACGAAACATAACCCACGTTGAACGAACTCGCTGATTACTTTCGTTTTGTTTACATTCGTGAGTGCGAACAAAACGAATAGCGAAAAGTTCTCAATTTACAACAACAGATAGAAAACGAAAAAGTTCAAAACACATGAATAATTAAAGAACGATTCGTTTGGTGGTTGACAACCATACTTTCAACCATGTATGCTCCAAGTATGTTGATGTTAGCTGATAGGGTTGTTAAGCAATCAAATTTGTGTGTGTGTCTAAGCGTGGCATTGAACATTTCGCATAGCAAATGTTTGCCAAAAATTCTTTTTGTTTCGGTGGTGAATGAAACAACTCGGCAAAGCATAGCCGAAGTAATTTTCAGTAATCATACGGTTTTCGTATTTTTGCATTGAAAAGTTTGTGGTTTTGTTTGTTTGGAGAGCGAACCGATTCAGAGAAGCTGAAAAGTTTGTGATTTTGTGTGATTGATACGGGAATCGTTTTATTCGTTTGCGTTCATTGTTTGTGAGTAATGTCAAGGCACAATTTTTAATATGTATGCACCCAATTCATGACTATACGGTATTATGATTAGGTTTTTCTAGACATATTGCTCGATTTTTAAAGTGTTTTATTTAACATGCTTTGTTGTCTGTCATTCCGTATTGTTCAAATCTATTAACACATTTTTAATACAATTGCAGTTGACCAATCGAATTAAAACTTTGCACATTTTTAGATTTGGATGACAATTTTGGTTTTGGGGTGGGGAATTTCCGCTATGAGAATTCTCGGTATTATGGGTGCGGGATTTTCCCGGGAAAAAAGTAAAATTTCTCTGGAAATCGGGAAATGAAAATTTAGATTTATCACAACTGTGGTGGAATTCTGTAACTGGTTTTTTGAATTACCGACAAAAATCGGTAAAATGAAAACGCAAAATTATGAATGAAAAGTATCAATAAAAGGTGACAACATTGTTGTTATTGGTAGAACATACCGACAACTTTATTTTGGTTGTTAACTTACCGAAAAATGTGTTTGTGTCGCTAACTCGAAAATGTGTTACAGAATTCCACTACTGATATTGAATGAATAAACTAATGAATCAGAAGTGCGATTCTGTAACTAGTTAACGACATAATTACCGACAATTGTCAATAAATAACTAAAGCTAAGTTACCGACCAAAAAAAAAAACAGTCGCTAAACTCTACCGATACCGTAAGCGTTGTCAACTTTTTATTCAGAATTTTGGGTTTTAATATTACCGATTTTTGTCGGTAACGAGTTACAGAATACCACTACTGAATCCGATTAATGTTTTACATATTTTGCACGTCTAATTTTTAAATTAAAACAATGAAATAAATGAAATGTGTATACTATAATCTTCATTTTAATATTTATGCCTGATTTTCGTTGTTATTCTTAATAAACATACAACACACTTTCAATTTTATTTAAGTTTAGTTAGTTAGGTTTTTATGAAGTGACTTTCCATCTTCCAAGGTAGTTATATCGGTTTCATATAGTATATATCATCTAAATTTATCCCAGAGTCAAATTTTCAGAGAGTTCCGTCATTAGGATTATAGTTTACTGTCATTTTAAGAAATTAGTGCATAGTCGACTGACTCAATTCGAACATACTCTCTGAGAGGATTTCTTCGTCTATACATTTTATATGACATCTGTTAGGATGGGAAAATGAAAGCTCACGATGTCTACGGGCGGTTCTTACATCTTGTCTTTACACTCCATTTTGAAGAAAAGTAAGGAATAAAGTTCTCATTGCCAGGGATTTGTTATTACATCTTCCATTTAAAATAAATGCTATATTTTGTAACAAGTAAAAAGGGCGTTAAGTTCGGCCGGGTCGAATTTTTAATACGCTCCACCACGAAGTGTGAAACAATTAGCTTCCTCTCGTTTATGAAAGGAAAGGAGCAGAATATCTTAACTGATAATAAATACTCCCTTCAAAAGAGTCATCAATTTTCTGACTTGAGTTTTTTTTATCCTCTGACAACACACAATATTAATCGGAAGCAATCTCAGTTCAAAGATATGACAAAGCATCCTCGAAACCGACTAGACTTAAACCTGGATATATATGTACAGTTTGTTTGCGAGTAAGTTTTCTATCTTATAGTTACATAATACATTAAAATAACTTAAATGGTGGCTACGCTTATATGGGGGATACACAAAAACGTGGACCTATACTGATTTCTGCAAGGCATGTTTTGTAGCTGTATAACTGTTTTGTACCTTTAGCGAAGACTAAAACCTTCAAAACACCGAAAATTCGAGGATACCGTTCTGTGAGGGCTATATGATGAGGAGGACCTATACCGACCAATTTCATGTGTAAAGTTTTATACCCCTAACGAAGACATGAGCCCAAAATTCAGCCATTTCGGTGGGATATTGGGGCTACAACCTTCAACCTTTAAAATTGGGAGGTACTGTTCAATTGGGGGAATATGAAGTCGTGGTCCTGTACCGACAAATTTCAGGTAGAAAGTTCTGTACCTCCAACGAAGATTAACTACCAAATTTCAGTCATTTCGGTGTTATATTGAACGCACAACCTTTAAAATAGCGAAAATCGGGAGGTACCGTTATATGGCGGCTATATGAAGAAGTGGACGTATACCGAAAAAATCAGGTGTAAGACTAAATGCTAATTCCAGCCATTTCGGTGTGAATATCGGGAGATACCGTTCTATGGGGCCTATATGAAAGCGTGGACCAAGTTACAGGTTTTTTCAATTCCGATTGGTTGATTTGAATTTGCTTACGGGGTTTTCTTGCTTTTGGCGCAAGCATACTCTTGGGTGGTGTTCCACAAAGTTCCTTTTAATTTATTTTACACTTATTCTTAAAGCAAACATATAAGAATAAAAAACGAGTTATCTATCCGTTACCGGCATATTTTAACTACCGAAAGGTTGTAATAACGGGCCTATGTTTGTTTAACTTCAAATGTTAACTAGAAAATCGACACAAAAACTGATCGGGATATGGATAATTTATCTTCTCTATTGTCATATGCAATGCAAAATTAAAAGAAATTTAACTTCTTCAAAGTAAAAAGGGTTTAATTTGAGTGTACAAAGCTTAGATCGGAACGGTTAGAGCTGTAAAATGATATTTGGTATTAGAGTTGAGATAAAGAAGTGATTTTGAAATACAGTCGAACCTCGATTATCCGGGAAGCGATTACCTGTAAACCTCCATTATCCCGGAAAGGTGAACACAGTATTGTTGTTCATTTAACAGCGATTAACCACGAAAATCATTATGATCCGGGATTAAAATTCATTCGATCAATTTTCAATGGACAAAAGCAATCCACTAATTAATTATTTTAGAACACTTTCAATATGTAAAACATAATTGCTCTTATTTATACTAATTTTGAGCAAAAACAGGCTAAATGCACAAAAGACCACGAAAACGCGATAATATCGATTAGTTGTCAATGAGAGCCGTATCTAAAATTTTCTGAGCGACATTTTTGCAAAACATTTCGAAGCTGAAAACCGTAATTTTGTGGTACTTTTATAGCGGCTCTTAAAATAAAGGACGAACAGGACATTGAAGGAAGCGAGTTAGAAGGTCGAAGTGCTCTACGAAAATATTCCTCATTCGATTTGACTGAAGACATGTCATTCCAAAAAAAGCTAAATCAACAGTAAACAAAAATATAACGCTAATTCCTGATCTCTTACAGGGTCTCTAGCAAAAACTTCATCACGCCATAACGCGTAAGTTCGACTCACGGCTGATCTGTTCTTCGGGGTTCTTAATATAATCACCAAGGGCTTTCATCTCCAAAAGGAATTATCTCTTCCCCAAAATTTGTGTTCACAGTGCTATAAGAAAAATTCATATTTTTGCATTGAAAGGATGACCTGATATCAAAACCATAAATAAAAAGATGTTTCGAATGAGCATGATTTTTTTAAAAGATGTAAAGTAAATGAGTGTTTTTCCTGTTTTAAGTAGTAATATAGGAGACCCGAAAAATGTATTAAACTTTAAAAAATTATTAATTCGTTTATTATTCTTTTAATTATTCAATTAGTTGAAAAACCTATCTATGCACGTTCGATTTATGTTGGCATATGTTATGTCTTGGAATTAGGGGTTTTCTTTTCGGGCTTTTCAATTCCAGCTCATATGTATATACTATCATGGTAAATCGCAGCATAAAAACAAAAAAATGGTAATATCGAGGGCGAAAATATACCTAAGTATATTATAGTACTTCAATTAGCTCTCCGGTTGAAAATAAGTTATATCAAAGATCTGAATATGATCCATACAAGAGTATTTGCTTATAATTTTGTCCATTACTTATGATTTATATCCACTTGTTGATTATATACGTATATCTACGGCTTCAAATACTATTTTTGTTTTGTTAACACATTAACAGCCCAGCCAGTCTATTACCAGAAATAACTCAAGCAACAAAAGCAACCGCTTATGTACCGAGGCCTTAAAACTCTGTATATTTCATCCACTTTCATTTTCTTGTCGACATAAACCACAACATTTTATTACGACATCCTCAAGTCGATACTCAACATCTGTTGATGATAGACGGTCTTCCCTTTTCTGTTTGCGAATAAAAATATACAAACAAAACAAAAAACATATGTGATAGTTTTTATGCTTGCCTTCTCAGGGTTTTGAAAGTGTTTTTTTTTTTTAATTTTTTTTATAAATATAAATTAATTAAATAAAACTAATAGCAATAATGGACGGGGACGAAGACCCTCCCCCGCCAACAACAATAAATTCCCCAAGGGGGAAGATAATGGCAAAACTCCGAAAGGAGAAAACAATTCACCACACATTTCACAAACACAAGCAAATATTGATTACACATCAATTTACAACTACAATGCCTTAAATAGTGCCCTAAATAGTGCCAAAAAATGGTCACATTAAGTACCCCAATATGTTCACGAAGGAAAAACTCTGAATTGCACTTATACGCACTGTTGGAAACAATAGGAATGCTCTCCAATTATGTCTTCCAGAATATTGGATACAATCTATTTAGGTTAACTTTCAATAATTATTCCGCTGCAAACACTTTCACACAAAATGAAATGCTTGCTTCAAAACAACTAAAGGCTGAAATCCCTGAGCGATATGTATGTCATCAGAAATGTTCCTAAAACTATACTCGGTGAAACAATAAGAAGATCAATAGAGGCGCGTAATGACATGGATGTAGTTTGTTTTTAGATTCATGAGGAAAAATGAAAAAGGGCAACTTGAACCCACTGAAACAGTGAAAATAGGTGTAATTTATGATGGGATACCCCAAGAAATTTTCATGTGCGGCTGCAGAATCGTCCCTGACCTTTATGTCCCTCCTGTACGCCAATGCAAGAATTGTGGTCGACTTAGGCACATTGCTCTTCACTGCAGGTCAGATAAGAGATGCCTAAAGTGCGGAAAACCTTCATATGTCCAAACCAATGCAAGACTGAAAAATGCTCAGATTGTCTAACAACAACTATGTGCAAAATAAACTGCGATCTTTCAGTATGTATTCTTTGCAATAATACAAATCATATATCCACTGATTTTAAAAAATGTCCAATATGGCGTGAGGAAAAACATATAAAAATCATAATGGCCCTCTCCAATCTCTCGAGGAAAGAGATAGTGCAAAAGTGTCCAGAAACACAACACTATTATGATATTTCATCTGAAGATGAGCATAATAATGCATTTCCGATCATGAATACCAAACCAATACCTAAAAGAAGTGTTAACGATGAAATAAATAAGAAATTCACTAAAGTAAAGTATAGTAAATTTGCCGCTCCAAGACCAAAGCCAAATTTGCCAACTGCAAACCTAATCCCGATTCAAATTGTGCCGTCTAGACTAGTATACCAACATCCAAAATTCTCAAAAGTTTCGAACCTAGAAAAGAAATTTCAAACTTTGCAGCAAAATAATTACCTCTATAAATTGCCCAGATGGCCTAGATGTCCTAAAGATTTTCCAGAAAACCATCTCAGTAGCTCCAGCTCCCGATTCAAATGATCCAATAATCGATTCGTCAAAACCTTAGTTAATAATTGTTCCTCAAACATCCCATAAGGGACAAGGGAGACTTCTCTCATATCAATGAGTGCACCCCGATTCATATTAGCTCAATGATATGGGACCTACAAATTATCGCCGAGTCTGAACGGCGTGTCTAAGACACCACTTTTGTAGATAAGTTTTACATGGCTGAAATACTCAGGAAATGTCGCCAACATTACTGAGGGGTATTTTGCCACCGTTAAAAAGTGTTTTGATGTTGCCTGGCCGGGGAATCGAACCCACGACCTTATGTGTGCAAGGCGGATGTGCATACCACTGCACCACGGTGGCACCTAAGTTACCATCTTAAAAACAATCAACTAAAATCTTATAAGTTTTATTAATTTTTTATTTTAAATAAATAAATAATGAACTGTCTACAATACGAGGGCGGTTCGGAAACTTCTTAGCCTATCAATGAAAGAGAATAGTTAGTTTTTCAAAAATATTTTTATTTTCAATATAATCTCCAGAAACTTCAATACACTTAGTCCAACGCTTTTCTAGCAATTCTATCACTTGATTAAAATAGTTTTCCCCAAGGTCTTTAAAATAGTGGTTTACAACTGTAATTGCATCTTCATTTGAGGTAAAACGCTTGCCAGCAAGGATTTTTTTTAGATTTGGGAACAAGTAAAAGTCACTGGGAGCTAAATCAGGAGAATAAGCAACTCGTACTTTAATTCGTTGATTTTAGCTATTGTTAAAACACTCTTGTGCGCTGGTGCGTTGTCTTGATGAAAAATTATTTTTTTGTGTTGTAAGCCAGGACGTTTTTCTCGAATTTGTACATTTAATTGATACCCAGCAACATTTGAGGGAAGGGGTTCCATGTGATGACGTGATTTCATGGCATATTTTTCATTGGTTCAAACGAAGTCATGAAAGATCCGATCTTTTCATTAGCATTTGAACCAATGCAAAGGAAGTCGTGAACGATCCGATCTTTTCATCAACATTTGAACCCATTATACCGATCCAATAGAGATGAATTTTGTGTTTTTATTTATACACATTTTTCTAAATAAATAAGATTAAATATTTGCAATAGGCTTGATGTTGAACTCTCGTCGTAATGATAATGGCATTGCAAAGGGTTGGTGAAAATGACATGCCAAAGCATTGGTGGAAATGACATGCTTTGGATCCAAAAATCAATAGCATCTTTTGGGGTCCACGCTCATATAAAATTCATCGATGAAGATGCTAAAAAGATGACATGTCACATCACTTGTACCCATGATTGAATCGCATCTTTGGCATCGAACATTTTGCTGGGTACAAAAGGTTGCAATAGTACTCCGAATTTGTTGTTTTACCCTTCTGCAGATAGTCAATCAATAAAATACCTTTGAAGTCCCAAAAAACCGTTGCCATAACCTTACCAGCCGATTGAATTGTTTTGCCTTCTTTGGGGCACTTCCTCCAGCTTCAGTCCATTGTTTGGATTGTTCTTTTGTCTCTGGAGTATAGTGGTGGATCCATGTCTCATCAACAGTTATGAAACGACGCTTAAAATCCATTTTATTTCGCTTAAAACGATCCAAACAAGCTTGAGAAATGTTCATTCTTATGCGTTTTTGATCGACTGTTAACAAATGCGGCACCAATCTTGCAGAAAGCTTTTTCATCTGTAGTTCTTCACTCCAAATTTAATGGACTCGATCATTTGAGATGCCTATGATATTAGCAATTTAACGCACTTTTATTCGTCGATCATTTAATACCATATTATGCACTTTGGCTACAATTTCTGTTGTTGTTGCTGTTTTTGGACGTCCACTACGTGGTTCATCTTCAATGCTTGTACGACCACGTTTAAATTCAGCAACCCAATTTTTTACTGTTGCATATGAAGGAGCACTTTCACCTAACATATTCACCATATCATTATGAATTTCTGGTCCCGATAAACATTTTTTATGTAAATATTTAATGACAGCACGCATTTCTAATGTTTCCATTGTAAAAAAATTGCGGATGCGTCTTTTTTGAACACCTGTTTCTATATGAAGGAGTTGCCAGATCGAAACAAAATTTAACATGTGTTCATAACAGAGATGGAAGTTTCCAAAACACTTAACTTTGTTCTGTTTATACCGCGCTTTTTGTGCTAGGCTAAGAAGTTTCCGAACTGCCCTCGTATAATATACAAAGTTTAACCGAAAATAAAAGCTCCCTAGAATTTAATTTAAACAAACTAAAAATTGATATATGTATACTAAGTGAAATTTTTAATATTGATGAAAGTAGAAATACTACATCAATATTAAACTATAATATCCCAGCAAAATGTTCGATGCCAAAGATGCTATTCAAGAATGGGTGCAAGTGAAATGGAATGTCATTTTTTTAGCATCTTCACTCATTCTTTTTACAAGAGCGTGACCCCCAAAAGATGCAATTCATTTTCAGATCCTAAGCATGTCATCTTTGCTCACTCGGTGGAATGACATCATCAACAATTCTTTGGCATGGCATCTATACCAAACCATTGGCATGTCATCTTAACCGATTGAATAGAATAGCATTTTCACTAATGTTTAGCATGTCATTTTCACCAACACTTTGGCATGAAATTTTCACGTCTTGTTCGGAAAATGGAAAATGCTGTATTGAAATATGATTTTCATGATTTTTTATTAATTCGTAGGAATTTGTGAAATAACTATTATTTAACTATCATCAAAAAGATTACATCCATATTTGCAGTTTGTTGTTGTAATGTTTGTATGTCAGTTGTAAGAATTTCGATGGTTTGTAACCACAAAGCTACATACTTAAGTTTGTTAGTAGGTTTGGTAGAGCAGTTGAAAAGGTGCAGCGTGTCGTGCGGGTCTGTGCTGCATGATAGGCAGATGTTATGCACGGTGTCATCAATCCTTGCCCTATAGGAATTTACGATCTCAATGCCGACTGCAGCGGTTAGAATTCAGGAGAGGTATAGGTTAGACAGTTCCGGAAATATCACCCCCACCTTGTACAACTCCCTGTCTCACTCTACGGATCTTGGACTTCTTGATCCTAAATTCTACGTACGACTGGCATCCACACATATCGACACCTCCAAATAATAGTATGCTAAGTCTGAAAAGTGAGTTTTGCAGGAGAAGCTCTCAAGGTTTACAGTTTTCTTTGACCTTCACTACTATTCTGAGTAAACATTTGTTTATAACTTCTGTTCGGATTGACCGATCATTACCAAAATTTGACAGAATTTAAGTTAAAGGACGTAAAATGTAAAAATGTAAAGAACTTGAAAACATGCTAAGTCGACTTAGCATACTATTGTTTGGAGGCGTCGATATAACACACACATATAATTTTATAATATAATCCAACGTTTCAAACTTGGCCGGAGCGGCGTAGTCTGCTCGATGACCTGGAGTGCTTGACAGTATCAATGGTTTTGATAAGAAAAGCGCCATCATCACAGTTCTATCGCACGGCTGGCTCTGATTAAGTCCTCGACTTATATGTGTGGAGATGGCGTACAGCGCAGTTGTTGTGCTGCTTACGGCTCCCATGCTATTGATCGGCAACTGGACAGTTATTTCTGATGCTGGAGAGGATTAAAGCCCCAAAAGTCTTTGCTACGGGCGACAAAAGCGAAATCGTTCTATACAATTCACATTTGCTGGCATCCTTGCCAGGGTTCATTAGCTGGGAAATTTGCAGACTTCGGGAACGATGTGGGTGCTAGCGACATGTTGAGATCTTTAGTGAGATACTCGACTTCCGGTTGTCCAGCTGTTGGAGTTTTAGCACCGCCACTGCTCGCAACAGAGTTAACCTCATCCGCAACTGATTTTGATTCATCTTACAAAAGGTTTTTTACTTCCCTCACCAGTGCAGATTTCGACATGGACTCCAACTGCAAATTACTATTTCGTAAATTTTATTTTCCAACACTTGTAAATGAATACTCTTTTTTGTTTTGTAGGGATCTACAAATCGATTTGCTTATAAGGTTTTGTAGAGCAGGGTTCTCTAGACCAGTCCGACTATATTTTTAGCTCAATGATTGGAATTTCCTAGCATAATAAATCTTATATAGCTTTAAACTTATTTAGATAAATAAAAGAAAATTTACATGTCTTTACAAAAAAACACAAACTGCAACTCTATTGGATCGATAAAATGGGTTTAAATGCTGATGAAAATATCGGATCTTTCACGACTTCATTTGAATGGGATCAAATGCTATTGAAAAGATCGGATCTTTCACGACTTCATTTAAACCAATGCAAAAGATCCAGTGAAATCATGGCATCTCATGGAACCACTTCCATAAAATTTTGCTGGTATCCTCTTCAAAAAACGCGAAGATAACTATGGTGGTGTTGCGTTTTTAATTCACGAGAATTTAAAGTTTAAAGAAATATCGTATCAAACCGTTTTTGATATACTAATATGTGAAACAATGAGTATCACTACAAATATAACTCTAGTTTCGGTGTATTTTCCACATTCACTAAAGTGTAGTGATATAAAAAATTAGTTGGAAAAACTTTTCTCTTTTCTTGAAACAAAAAGCAATGTATTCATATGCGGCGATTTTAACGCGCGACATTCGCCATATGGAGATTCCTTTGATTCGCAACGAGGAAAACTTGTAAAAAACCTGTTTGACATATCCTGCTTTCACGTTCTCAACAATGGGAAAAACACTTTTAAAACGGCTAAATGAGCCTACTGGGTCTGTACTAGACCTAACCTTCACAAACACCTCCATAAATGTTGAGTGGGATGTTCACCCCTTCACATTAGGTGGAAGTCATCATTTTCCAGTGATTATGAAAATTATAAGCGTGACAAAAAATCCCAGAAATTTCTAGCCAAAAACAAACTCCTTAAAAGTTTAGAAAATACTACTCTCAATTCGTCATTTGATGATATTCAGCAAACCTTTAAGGAAAAAATGCAATAATCGACATATACAATCAATGAGAAAAATTCTCCAAGAACATGGTGGGACTCTGTTGTAGAAAAGAATTATAGATTGAAGATTGCCGCTCAAAAAATTTTTGATTTGCATAACAACAACATTAATGCCCAAAAACTTAATGAAGCAAAAAAGAACTTTCACAATGCAGTGAAATATGCAAAAATACGTTCGTTTAAACAAAATGTAGAACACTTAAGCAATGCTCCAAACTCCAAAGGTCGATCTACGCGGGTACATGAACTCTTTATCCTCATCAACACAATCAAGGTGGTCCTCGGAAAATGACCAAAACCTTCTATTTCATTTAAGAAATCAAGTTCCAGACAACACTCCGGTCTGTTTTAGTGCGGCTGAACAACAAACTACCTCCAACCTTACGATTCAGGAGTTTTCCAAAGTTTTAAAAAATAATAACAAACCATCAGCGGCAGAACTCGATGGTATAACATACGAAATTGTAGGTCATCTCTCAGATATTTTAAAGACAAGTTTACTTACTGCCATGGATACTGCATGGACAGACTGTGAAATCAAAGAAGAATGGCGGAGAGTAAAAATTGCCCCCATTCCAAAAAAGGGGAAGATCTTGAATTGATGAACAGCTTTAGGCCCATTGCCCTTATTTCTGTCTTTTTTAAAATCATTAATCTGATTATCAAAGACCGCTTACAGAATTTCATAGATCAAAACAAAATACTCCCGTCCAACACATACGCATATAGAAAACATCTTTCTACATCAATCAACGACATTCTGCACACAATTAACTACCACAAAGAAAGGGGAGATAAAGTAATCATGCTTTCACCAGACGTAGAAAAGCATACGATTGTGTCAGAATCGACCTGCTATATAAAATACTAAAATAACTACATTGTCCATTAGATCTCATACAATGGATCATTAACTTCTCGAGACATCGCATCCTAGTCATGGAGAAAAGTGAAATAGAAATATTCAACGGACTTCCACAAGGGAGCTGCTTGAGTCCGACACAATTCAACATATATACATTAGGCCTTCAAGGAATTGTCGATGGAAACACACATATATTTCAATTTGCAGATGATTTCATCTTGCTATCTACCAACAAAGATTTTGATATTGCCAATCACAATCCCCAACAGAAATTAAATTCCTTTCACCGGATTCTTTTGCAATTGAATCTCAAGCAAAACAATGATAAAACGGCAGTGATGTATGTGGGCAAAGGAGCCAGAAAAATACCAAAAATAAGCATTCAAGGCACTGTAATTGAAACGGTCAAAATAATTAAATTTCTGGGAAGAAATATAAAAACCAGCCTTACCCTAAAAGAACATTACATATGATTATGTCATGTCTTCAAGTAACAACTCGTTGAATGCATTAAAAATGATAACCTCTGTCAAACATGGAATTAATCCAACAAATCGATGATCTGTTCTAAAGTAGAGTATTCAATATCATCAATGGCTCACATGCCAATCTATATAAACAGAAAAGTAACCGCTTTCCAAAACCAGACTTTTAGGAGAAGCTTGGACTTACACCTTCTACCCCATTTCATGCAATATATGCTATAGCTTTATGTCTACCACCAGAACAACGATAGCAATATTTAGCGTATAAAGAATTAATAAAATTCAAAACATTCCATAGACACACCTATGAGAAAATCACACCTATACCAAATTCAAACACATTTTCGACGATATCAAAACAAATACATATGTTTCGCCAGCAGATAAGGTATCCTTTCTCCTGAACATTTTCAATTCATCAAAAAATAACCAATCGAAGGAATTCTTCAATGTCACACTACAAGAAAAACTTGCTGACATCAGATTTGTGGGTGCGTCGATTTAGGCGACAGATGCATCGGTTACAAACAACAGTACTGACTGTGCAGTTTGCAATATATCATGCAGCCACACTTTTCTCTTTAAAATAAATTCACAATTGTCATCCCTCAGGGGAGAACTTCTCTCTATCAATAAACAATCGACATAATATTAGAAGATGGTATTGAAATGGCTGTTATACTCACAGACAGCAAAAATGCACTACTCCTCATAAGAAACAACTCATCTCAAAACTACATTGCCAACGAGATTAATTATAAAATAAATAACTGAACCATCATCACAATCACCTATGTATATATGGACCCCGTCCCATACTGGGATTACCACGAATGAACGAGCAGACCAGTTTCCAATGTAGGCTGCACTATCCCAGTGCACTTGGCGGTAAAAGATGGTTATGCAAAAATATACCAAATCCTATGGAACGAATGGGTTAACAATTACAAAGAAATCTCAAATACCATAGGAACATACTTCTCTAAGTTTTTTCCTGAACCACCAAAATGTCATTGGCACTCCGGGTCCTCCTTATCACCAGCTGACATAAAACTAATCAACAGACTTTTTGTAGGTCATACCTTCGGAAAAGACAATCTCTATAAAATGAAAATTGCCAGCACCAACATCTGCGAAACCTGTAAGACAGTGGTAACAGACGAACACGTTATCTCCACATGCACAAAACTTAGTACAATCAGGAATAATTTTGACCTCTTTAAAAATTTCAACAACTTACCTAGCTTACTACGAAATCACTCACCCAAATATCTACTAGAGGTTTGTAATTTCATTCACAAAGCAAAAATACAACTATAAACAAACCAACAAAAACAACTAATGAAATAAAATGTACACTTGAATATTAAATCGATAAGTCGATAACCACACCAACTTATCGTAAAAGAGCTGTGGTTCACGATCAACTAAACTAAATTCCAAAAAAAGAACATCCTCTAGTAAGGACTAATGTAAATAAGAAGAAACCGAAATTTGATTGTTACAGAACTGAAGATAATGCGTATGATAGGAAATTTATTTGCAGACATTTTTAGATAGCAATATATGTAAAAAAAAATCCGTCGTACAGGATAAATACCAACATCTTCCCAAAATGGTTTTTGAAAATTATTTTTCAAATTTGCCTGTATGTCAGGCCTGTGCACACAAATACATACATACATATTTTGAAACTGTGTTTGTTTGACAACACAAACATTTCCCATAGTTTCCCAACATGCCATTTTGTGTAATTTTTTGAAATAACAAAAAACCTACAATAAGCGTGCATATTAAATATTTCCCATAGGATACCGTTTAGATCATTTTCTAGTTATTACATATGCATTTTAAATCTTTTTTGTAATATTATATCAAGTAATATTCGTTGGTTGGGTTGTCCGCTGCAAACATTTTCTATCGCCTGCTTGACGGAAAGGTCACTTAAAGGCGATTGTGGTGTCTGCAGGGACAGTCGCATTTTTATCCGAAAAGATAAAAATTACAAAAGAAACTGTTCCACTTTTGCGGCCCTAACTGGCTTGTCGCTTCCGTCACAACTGGAAGTTTTAAAAGCGATAAAATTAGCATTGACAAAAAAATATATTATTTCTTTTTTCATTTTTTATTGATTAATATTAAAAGTAATTTTTCATATTTTTTACTTTTCACTTATATTTTATTACTACTTTACTTAGATGAATTACTCACAAATAGTCGTGAACATTAATTTTGCCATTTTTAAAATATGATGTCGCCTGGCTCGGGATTAGAACCCGGGTATGCAGAATGCCAGCCGACCGTGCTATCTGTTGGGGTGTATGGATGCCAAATGCCTGGGGGGAAGGAACACTTCATGAGCCGATGAATAACTCAGATGACGTTTGTTTTCTTCTGTGCTAGTGACTTGCGTCTCCACAAAACGCCAAAAGAGATGGTATTCCAACAAGGCAATAGAAAAGGGAGAAAAGTAAAATACACAAAATGGAATCAGGTTGTGTTCGATGATGTTGGATTTATTTCTTATATCGAGTTCGTCTTACCAATTGGAAAGATGGTTTACAAAAAAGCAGTATGTTATAATGGTTTTTGACGGAAGTTGCAAGTATGACCGAAGTTGGATATGCGTAAATTTTTGACATATTTTAAAAGACTTTAAAACAGTAGGTAATTGTTTGGGAATTATTTGAGATTTTTGTGGGATTCTGGGATTGTAATGACCGTTAGGGTTTGTGCTTATTTGAATATAAACAATGCCGGCCCCCTTGCAGTATGTCTGCAAGAGATTGTTTCCATATTCGAGCATATTTGTTTTTACACCCGAGAGTATAAGTTAACACCCATGGACCAGATTTGTAAAATCCGTTGTCTGGTGATAGAATGTGGTAAGGATTTTCCTGGGGTGTAAATAGAAATCCTACGATTTAAATGAAGAGTAGTTTCTATTTGCATATTGGGATCGTGGACGGATAGCATGGTAATTGGACAAATTGTTTCGTCTCTCAAGGAAAGAGTAGTCAATCGCAAGCTATTGACGGTTTTTGAGGCAATTCAGCTGAATTTGGATGCAGAGTCTAAGAAACACCGCAGTTTGGAAGTGCCGCTGGGGCTAATTATGTTGACGGCTACCGTTGGTAGAAGTGTAACGACGTTTTGTTTTAGAATTGAGGACAAAGACGTGTTTGGTGCTTTATTTGTTGGTGGTGTTCTGGTTCTAGATGATCTTTCCTCAGAAGTACTATCATCGCTTCTACGTGTAATAGAGCCGTGGTTATTGTGAGAAGGTCTCCGATCTCGGCTCTCAATTTTGGAGTTGATATGTAGCAAAGTATGGTGGGGTTTTCGACAATATTTGCCTCCGGTCGTGGTAAAACACGTCCCCTGGGAGTGTGTGTGTGCCAGACAGTTTCGACAATACCCGTACATATTTAATGTTTCGAGTCTCTAAGTCGCATTCATATCTAAAAATTTCTTGCATTTTCTTAATGGGTGAGTACGCCTACATAGTCGACACACATAGCTATGTTTATTGGATTGGTATCGCGTTTTGGATTCATCGGTACGCATCGCAGCTAAGGTAGAATTGGAGATACAAGGTCATTGACAAGTTCGTAGTTAGGGAGAAGGTTGTATAAGTTTGTGAATGTGAACTATGTATCAGAACAACCAATTTAGTAATGGGTCTCATTATTGTACCCCTCTCAGTCGCTATTTCAAGTACACGCACACGGTGGTCAGATCCAGGATGAACTTTAGAGATTCTTCCCAGACGTCATAGATTGGGTGGTAGATTTTCATCTCTTACAACAACCATCATGTTTTCTTTCAAGTCATCGCTAGGGCTTTTTCATTTATAACGCCATCTGTTGATCAGAGATATAGAGGAATCTTAAATGCTGGATCTATTGGCGCAAGCAAAGGGGTTCCGATAAGGAAATGCCCTGGAGTTAGTGCGGAAAGGTCAGTTGGCTCCTGAGAAATGGGAGATAGAGGATGCGAGTTTAAAGACGCTTCTACTCTTGAGAGCAATGTCTGGAACCCTTCGTAGGTATGAGTACAATGGAAGGCTATCCCTCGGAAATGGGACTTAAAACTTTTCACGACGGCTTCCCATAGTCAGCGCATGTGTGGAGCCTCCGGTGGAATAAAGTGCCATTGTATACCTTGATGTGCGAAATTGGATTGGATAGCTTCTTGCGAGGTTCGGAGAAAATCTTTGGCAAATATTTTGGACGCCCCGACGAAGTTTGTGCCGTTGTCGGAGTGGAGATGCAATGGACATCCTCTTCTGGAGACAAAGCCAGGAAAGTAGTGGTGGATAAGTCCGAAGTTGATTTTAGGTGGATAGCCTTTGTCGAGAAGCATATAAATATACATACATAACCTTTTGTTATCTTGGAGAAGATCTATGCTCGATCTCTCATAGAATCGAGGATCTGCTAAAGGGATGTCTGGTAAGTCTATGAGCAAATTGGGATCAGTAGTTCTGGGTGGAAGGCTACTGGATAGGTGTGGAACTACTAACGCATTTGCGAACACTTGTGCGTTTTCGTCGATGTTTGACGTTAGAATGAAGTTGCATTCCTTTCGGACTGCTGCCGCTATGCTATTATTTAAACCCGAAACTTGCGCAGAGGTGAGTTTAAATGGAAGTTGGAGAGAATTACATAACTTCTCCGAGATAAAGGTACCCTGCGAACCCGAGTCGACTAATGCCCTTGCGGTGAAGGTTAACCCGTTGTGGGATTTCTTTACCACAGCAGTCCCTTTTGAATGGCTAGAAAAGTAAGTCTTGACTACTCCACATCCGATGTTTAAGGACAGTATTGGAAGAGTTTTAGTAAAGGTAGAAAGTGGATGTTTTCCTTGGTTCCTTTGGTTTGGATTCGCATTCAATTTATCTTGTTCGCGATGCAAAAGAGTATTATGTCACTTAGAACATTTATAGCAGGAGAATTTTGCCTGTGCAACCTTTTACTGTATGAGCTTTTGAAAAGCAATTTAAGCACAAGCTGGACTATTTTATGTCAATAATTCTTTGATTAATGTCCATCTGCAGGAATTTAGGACACTTTCTTATATGTAACATGGGATTCTTTTTGTCATAGTTTACATGAGGAATCAACTACATTATTATGTATAGACTTGATAGTTTTAGAACTATCCTTGGAATTCTGAGGTTTTTGAGCTGTATTATTACTAACTGAGGATTTGCGTCTTATTGCTGACACAGACTCAATGGTTGTATTGCGGTTGCATAGGAATGCATCGAGCTCAGACCACTTGGGTATGACTGCCTTGTCGGTAAGAGTTTGTTCTCAATGGTAAGAGTGACGTCAGGAAGGCGGTTGGAGCAAAAGTAGAGAAAAATGGGGTGCCATGTCTTAACATCAATTTCATATAATTTCAGTAGCGAATTGCAAGAATCGAACATTGGTGGCGTCGTTTTTTATTGGGATAGCTAATACAATTTTGTTTTTTTTTTTCAAAATAGTCTTAAAACATCTAATTTATTAGTGGAAAAGGGTTGGCATTGTTCGCCAAGGGGTAAGGCAGGGAAGACTAGTTTCGATCCACGCCAATGGATCTCATCAGTTCCCTTGTTTCTTGTTTGTGGATATTCTCCACCGAAGTTATTTTTCAATAACTTCTTCAACTAGAAACTTGTTATACCCAAACATCAATCATCAGCTCGAAGTATAAAGGTGAACAAAGAAAAAACTTCAATGAGAAATTTTTCTTTAGCAACCAAACATAACTCCGACGAAAGTGTTTGCGTGGTTGCTTGTCGCAGCCAACCATACAAAGGGTGCCAGTGTTTCTGAAATCGAACATGGTTGGCTGCGACAAGCTACCAACTACATTTTGTTATGTGCATTCGTCGAGATTCGACGACACATAGCAGTGGAAAAAAGGTTTGTTTGTTTCGCAAACACTTTCGTTGCCAAAGAAAAACTTCTCATTGAAGTTTTTTCTTTGTTCACCTTTATACTTCGAGCTGATGATTGATGTTTGGGTATAAAAAGTTTCTTGTTGAAGAAGTTATTGAAAAATAACTTCTGTGGAGAATATCCACAAACAAGAAACAAGGGAACTGATGATATCCAGTGGCGTGGATCGAAACTAGTCTTCCCTGCCTTACCTCTTGGCGAACAATGCCAACCTTTTTCCACTAATAAATTAGTTGGTTTTAAAATAATAAAACTGCAACAATGGGATTAAGCCAGACTATTTTGAAAAAAAAACGAAATGCACTAATTTATATCGCGTTGCAGATTTTTAAGGGAAATACTTCATTCAGTTTGGATTGCAGGAATACCAAATAAGTTCTTCAACTGTATGTTTACGAGTACTCTCTTGTTTTCGTAGCGACCACTACCACTATATGACCACTACAACTAGGAGTGACTTTGTTCAATTAATGAGAAACAAATATGTATGAACATACTTTGATTCACTTGGAATGAAAATTACTATTCTTTAGTACTTTGCAAAACCTATCCAATTTATATATTGTATTTTGATAGTTGAAAACATTATTTATATTGTGACAACAGAAAGTATCAAACAAGTAATATGTTTTTTCAATCATTAAATGAGGACATATATATCCCGCCAATATCTTGAAGGGTTAAATCATGTGCACTAGAAAAGTGTTTGATTAAAATGTATGTTGTTGGGGAATGGTAGAGAATTAGAGTGCAAGTTAAGCAGATGGATGGAATATGTCACTCGAAACGATGGGAATAGAACGTATAATGTAGAATTGAGTGATGTGCTAATTAGTTATGGTTATATTAAAATATAGTAGTAGACACTGACAATAGCTGGAATGTTTAAGAAAAGCATGATATTTTGTCAATGGCTGTAAAAGAATTTGCAGAGCACTATGTAAATGATGTGATTAACATTGACTTCTGTTCATGATAATATGTAAACGCGCATTAATATCTGTACATTATGTATTTGCCTTTCACTCCAGAGACGATTTGATTTAGAGATCAAGTATAAATAAATCACGATATTGGTGCAATTAAACTGTAATAATAATTTATGCCAACCTACAATTACTCACTCTGTCGCTTTTCACTTTCGATTATAATCTTTCTTAGTTTTCTGGTTTATCACTCCTTTGTAGTTTTGAAATACCCAGTCTCAAAACTTCACTCGTGGACTCTTAGATTTTTGTTAGACAATTTGCAGTTTTTCTTCTTCATGGGGGAACTTATTATTGTTGTTAGCTTTCTCGGTTTAATTTACTCGCACGTGTCAAATATGACCTAAGTTGGATGTAAGTGAATTTTTGGCATATTTTAAAAGACTTTAAAACAGTAGGTAATTATTAGGGAATTGTTTGAGATTTTTGTGGGATTCTGGGATTGTAATGACCGTTAGGGTTTTTGTTTATTTGAATATAAACACTATCCATTACACCACCGTTCAATATAATACTCAGATAGACTAATGGCTTTTATATGTTCAATGTTGTACAAAATAAATAAATGTAAACAATCGCTTATTTGATCTACAGTAAGACGCGCAGGGGATTCTGCACAAGGAGAAAAGGAAGTTAAAAAAGAGAATGAGCATGGTTCAATGAAATTGTTTTTTGTAAAATGACAACATTCATTTTTAACGCTATTTAAGGCAATTTTAAGAAACGCATTTGGTAAGAGGTGTTATATTTAACTTCCAAATATTTGGAGGTTCTTTTGCCATTTCGAAACCGGAGTAAATCCAACCCAGACACATACCAAGATAACGCTAAGCAAATCCAGTAGATTTAAGTTGTCATTTTATACAATATATGCCAAATAAATCAAGATAAAGCACTTATAGTCAGTTTTGTAAAAAAAAAATCTAATGTTGCGTAACAAAACTAATTTGTTTTAAATTTGATTTTTATAAAAAATTGCAAAGCTTTCGTCTGATTCCGAATAGCTTTCCATATCAGTATTTCCAATATGTTCATTGAACATTGAAATATGTTTTATTGAAAGTTGTGTTATTTGTGGCAATCTTGTTTTTCTCTACATTTACCGCTATAAAATCGAACGAGTACGCAAAGGCTATATTCGGGAAGGGCCGTCTATGAGACACCCTAAACCACTTCCCCTGTACATAGGCTTTTCACTGGTACACATTTATTTTAGGTAGATACTAAAGTTTTAACCATCCTGGCTTATATACCAATTGACTGAGGGTTAACTGAACAAAAATAATTAATAATTTGAATACTGTCGACAATGCACTTGGTATTGATTGAACGCTTTGCAGAAAAGAAAAAGAAATGAAGCAGTAGTATTTGTTCTTAAAATAAATACTTAAAAACATTAAAATTGGTATAGCATAGCGCACTTTGCAATAACTATGATATTTTGATCAATGCCAAAATATTTGGAATTTCAAGCTCTGCCCTTACAATATGTATGTTCAAAAGAAGCAGAGATATCCGCATTGGAAATAAAATTCCACAAATTGGAAATTGGGATATCTCGATATCGACCATTGTGATATTTCCTTGTTTGACCAAATACGTCAACCTACTTTGCATCTTTGTAAAGGTGAACTTTTCTTCTTACATTGACAGGCTTTGCTTTTGGAATTCAATAATATTCTTCCTCTCATTTCGTGACGACGTAATCAAAATTGCAACCTTTAGCGTGATTAAAAAAGTGGAAAATGTGATACTCGACATTACAATTGAAATCCCAAAAATTAAAACTTGGGTTGGATTAGTGACTATTGCGATATATCCGTTGTTTGTCCACTTTGCATTGTTGCGAAAGTGAAGCTTTCCAATTTCATTACTATGCTTTGCATTTGGAATACTCTTAACTGAAGCGGATATAAGTATAGGTCTATGACCATTATTTCGATGTGTTACAAACTTTTTGGCCAAAACCAACTTATGATACCCTCCCCACATAGTGGTGTAGGGTATAAGAACGAAGTGACCCAAAGGAACCAAAGGTATTGTCGAAGTCCATTGATCCCAGCACGATAGAATTTTTGCATCAGAAGCCTTGCATATTTTTCGTGTAGCACAGTGTTTTTATCAATTAAAAGAACAAAAATACATAAAAGAACCTTAGAAATCTCCAAAACTTTTTGTAGAATGTTTTTTTTTTCATCTGAATGGTCACACCTTGAACTACTTTCCATTTTTTTTTTTTTTTTTTTTGTGAAAAATTCAAATACTCCACAGGTACAGACCGATAGATTATGTACCAAAAATGTAGATCGAGATATGTGTGTTGGAAGGGAAAAATTAACTGTGGTTTGTATGTTAACATAGAAATTTTTAACGCATTTCACCGTTCATTAAGAATCTAATAATATTGTTCTCAAGCAAAGCGGACTTAAAAAATATCCATTAATCCGATTTATCCGGTCTACATCTGTATCTATACCTTAAAATGAGCCAATAAAAATTTTGATTTTTAAATTTTGCAAAGTGGCTATAACCTCGTGCAGCAAACCGAAAGAATGGACTATTATACTGATGAGCTCGAAATTACAATGTCATATTACCATGAATTCTTAGAGTTTTTGAATTAATAAAATATGAAATAAGACGGCAAATTGAAAAATGATACACAAACCGAAAAATTGAGTATTCTACTGATGAGCTCGAAATTACATACATATGTATTTCGAAACTGTGGTATTTAGCCAGACGGATGTTTAAACCTTTTGAAACGATTCTAATCTAGAATTGTTATAAAATTAGATAGAACAAATTTGGCTATACCCGTGAACTGACTGATGTTTTCCAAATCTGTAAATATGCTCAACGAAACCTTTACAACATAATATTTTTAAATCAAAATATGTAAATAAAATACTAGTTTTTGCAATATGTATCTTACTGAAGTACATATACATATATGGTGTAGTTTCACCCATTCAGAATTCGCGGTTAACATATTCCATATAGAATGATTCTTTAAATGAAGTGTTTTAGGAAGGATCCCATAATGTCCACCATTAAAATTAATTTTCGTGGAAACTGTGTTGGCTTCAATGTAGAAAAATGGGTAAAAATGGGTTGAAGCCAACAAGTGTTTTATGTCCTCTTCCGATTTCTAGCTTATCCCTACATTTTATTGACCTATGCCCAAAGAAAGAATTAGAGAATACTCCATGGGCAACATAATACTATTGTATGATTTTTTGATATGCTGACATTTTGAAGCCGGAATTTCGGGGGTTTTTGAATTTTTTTATTAATCTGGACGCGCAACAATTTAATGTTTCAAACTCCTAATAGGATTATAGAACTCGTGATTCTACGTCGCTTAATGTATATCTCATGAGAGTGCTCCGTACAGCATCCTAGTAATTGGAGGCCAAGGCCAAAATTTCATGCGAAAATTTTCTTAAAAAACCTATTTTTGCGTGTAAAATTTACAACTGTCACTTAATTTCCTTTGATACCCACGTGAATTTAGTTTTATTACGCGACGGATCTAATGAGGCAATCCGCGATCGAATCCATCCACTAAAACCGCGGATATAGATACCTTGGAAATACGAAAATCGGCAAAAATTTATTTTGACAAATCCGCGATTACCTTTAATATTTTTTTTCATAAATGGAATCCTTTATACGCGATTAAAATATTTGCGAAAACGCGTGTCATAAGTTACAGAGATACGCGAGTAATATGCAAAATAGAATGTGGAGGCACATCCGCGGTTCTTAAATAATATAAATAGGTGTATATTGACGTATTTTTGATGGGCGCTAATGAAACCGGATGCGCATCAAAATCGTATGAACATTGCGCGACTTTTACCCACTTTAAAGTTTTTGGCATTGTGAGATGCAACTGACGGAACAAAATGACCCCTGCGTGAAACATTGAAATATGCATAAATATTGAACGAGACTGATTCGCTGTATCCTGAAACGGATGCGCATCAACTGATTTTAACTAATTCGCGAATTACAGGCTTTTTAATTTTCATATTTTTTGAATGATTGTAATTTCAATATTACTCTTAATTTCCTATCCTTATAAGTTATCACAGTAAACAACTGAGCTTTTGCGATGGTAAACAACATTTCTTGATGAAGTTTTAGTAGAGTACATTAATTATCGTATGGGTTTTTAGTGAAATAGTTGGAGAACTCCCAAATATTTTTTTCTAATTTTTCGAATCAAACCAAAAAATATATTTGCAACAATATTGTCTACCAAAAAGTTTTTCTCTTTTGTTGTTGCTATAATATGCAATTTATGTATCCAATCCCTATAAATTTGGTTTCATATTTTCTATGCATTGTCTAGATTCTGCAGATATTTTTATACCCTCCACCATAGGATGTGAGTATAGTAGTAGTTTGTCATTCCGTTTGTAACTACTCGAAATAATCATTGTAGACCCAACAAACTACATATGGTAAATTTCAAATTTCCTTTTCAATACCATTGAAAAAAAATTAAATTTTTTTGCGAGCACATCCGCGATTTTTGGTGCTTACGTTAAGAAAAAAATTGTGGTTTCAAATATGTTCGCGTTCACAAAATTGGATGCTGCACCCAAATAGGGGATTTTGTTTCATTATAAAGAAAAAATATTTAAAAATTCCCTTTGGGTTGTAATAAAAAAATGTATACATAAATCGTTAACAGAATTTGATATCTATCCGTATATGCTAAAATATTTGCAAAATTTATTTATATTTTCGCGGAAAATAAAAAAATAGTGAAGAAATCTTGGGGTAAATTTTATTTATTCTAATTCAGAGTCCATAAAAATCTCTAAAAAATTAATTAAAACTACGTACATAATCTAGACAACGCATAGACAAATGTGAGACCAAAATTATAAAGATTGGGTTCATTGCATGCATATTACAGCAACAACAAAAGACGAAAACTTATTGTTGAAAATTATTTCAAAAATATATATTTTGGTTTAATGCGAAAAATTGGAGAACTATTTTTGGAAATATTCTACTATTTCGCTAATTTTCCATACAAAACCTGAAGTATTTTGCTAAAACTATTACAAGGAAAACAATTTGTCATCGTGAAAGTATATGTGCTTTTCTACAATCCTATAAACTAGTTTCGATTATTATCTAGTTGCACCCTCTAATTATAAGAAAAATTCGGAAAACACTGAAATCAAAACTTCAAAATATCAGCATCGATTTTAGGGGGATGCAGTGTATATATCGAAAAGTCATACACTAGAACCATGTTGCCCAAGGGGTATTCTTTAGTTCTCTCTTTGAGCACAGGTTTGAGTTTTGTTTACTTCCACACATTTTTCCCATTTTTTTATATTACCACTAACGCAGCTTCCACGAAAATTATTTGTTATGGTCCAAATTATGAGATCGTGGCTAAAACACTTCAATTAATATAAATATATTCATATTTTATAAAATATATTAACAGTTCGGGACTTATTAAATGGTGAACATCAACTTCAACGATTGTAAAACATTTTTGAATATTACCATATATATTCTTGATCAGCGTGCAATCCTACATCGATATAGCCATGTCCGTCCGTCTGTGGAAATCACTCTAGCGTCCGAATGGATTGACGTAGGTGGATGCAATTTTGGGAAAATCTATTATATGTACGCAGGACTTTTGGTATTGAAAGCGAGCTATGTACATAGGTCCACGCTTTCGTATAGCCCCCATACAATATGACGCGTGACGCGTCGTCGTTTTAAGGAATTTTTAAGATATTTGTCCCATTTTACCACCGAATTGGTTGTAATTTTGTTTGTAATTGGGTTTGTACTGACTCTAAGACAGGATAATTTGGATTTACTTAAATGTTTGTTTATCATTTGTTGATTATCCGCGAAAATAATAGTAAATTTAGTAAATATTTAAACTTCACGAATAGATATGGAATGGTGTTAACGATTTATGCATAAATTTTCTCATAACAACAAATAGGAAATTTTTAAATATTTTTTCTTCACATGAGAATGAAAACCGCTTGGACGATTTTTTGGCCCAAAATTGAAAAATGACGATTTAACGATTTTGTGGCCTGAAATGACGATTTTTCACGTAAGCCAATATTGCATGAAATAAAACAGGATAACTATATTTTAATCAAAATTTAACAAAAGAATTTAAGTAAAACAATGTTGCAAACTCGATTTTTTAAGCTTCTTTTAATGTTCCTAGCAATTTCCAGTCAGATTGGCTATATTTAGGTACGTATCTGGAATAGAGGACGTTTGAGTTTTTGCCACACATTATATCAGTTGAAAAAGTTCTTTTAGGATTGTTAATGGATGAAAAATCGTCTATCTTGTTATGAAAAATGTAGGAGTCCAGATATCTACCCTCTTTAAGAAGACAGCTAGTCAGTTTTGAATGACGATTTTCGATTACAAACTGTCGGCAACGCTGTATGTGACACTGATGGCCTGACTTTTCAAAGGCACTATTTCGTGTGCGCAAAGACATGGGTAAACTTCACTTCGCGTAAGGAACATTCATTACGCACGTCTGTACAAATAAAATAACAGTCACTGACTTATTTAACATATTTTAAGAAATATGCCCCAATGAACCAAAGTGTGAATATTTGTTAGTTTTGGACAATCGTTGAAACATCGCAGCACGAATTTATTTAAGAAATAGTTCAAAATTGGAAGCCCTCTGACCATCTCTTTAATATTTTATGAATTAAATCAGTTTTTAATTAGCTATTTATGAGGCCCCTAATAGACCTTTAAACTCATCCCCTCATATTCATATATCCAGCATATCTTTTTGGATACTACAAAGCGAGCTTTATAAGACCTCGATATAGTATTATACATTTTTAGGGCGAATACAAACTCCATAGGTTTGAAGAATTATAGGATGTAGAATTATATTTATTATGTTTATTTATCCTTTATCATTTCTCATTATGTCTTTGTGCATTTGTTTGTAACATTAGGCTGGTTTTATCTCAAACGGAAAAAGTTGATCCGATTGTGCTCAAACTTTGGCAATCCTAAAATTTAACACAACTAAACACTTAAGAAGGGTGCCACATAGAAAAATCCGACATCGATTTTTTTAAAACCACCCTAATGTAACATGCATAATGAATCGAAATAGACCCATATTTCCTTTTGGGGATATACATAGAATCACTTTCTGAGTCGATTTATGCATGTCCGTCCGTCCGCCCGTTCGCAATATAAAGGTCGCGTTTATTGTCCGATTCAGCTGAAAATTGGGGAATACTATTTGTTGGCCAAAGGAAGAACGCTCCCATATGTATTTTTGGCCGATTTCACGTATTTGGTGCACCAAACACGCTATATATGTGATGAAATTTGGAATGTGTGACTGAATTCGGTCTAGTAATAAGATTGTCAAATAATATTGAATTCGGTCTAAATTTAGATATAGTTTTCGACCGTTTTCTTATATTCAATGCACCAAACACGCTATGTACGCAAGCACAATTTCAATGGAATTTGGAATTTGGAATGTGAGATGTAATTATGTCTAGAAATATATATCTAACCAATTTTGGCGAAATTGGAAATGTGTTACGGAAATCTGTCTAGAAATAACTTAAGCAAATTATATTAAAGTCGGTCTATATAGCTCCAAAATATATTTTACTAGAGAACCCGGCGAACTTCGTCTCGCAGTCTGTTAGGTATTGAACTTGATGACTTTTGTTCAGACATATAATACAATTATTGCTATCACGTTGCAGAGTATCCGAGACCAAGAGCAAATATTTTTTTGCTTTGAACAAATTAGGGCGATTTAGAATCTTTACATTGAGAAATTTTATTTGTGTGAATTGTCAGTCTGTCGGAGAGAAAGGGCATTAAGAGGTAAAGTGTTTCCGTTTTCCTCGACTCTCTCCTGTAAACTGACAATTACCGCTAGGGAAGGTGCCTAATGTAAATTAAGGTTAAGATACATTTTTTGAGTAAATAATGCATTTAGATGTAAATTAAAAATGTTGAAACAAAGTTATATCAGGTAATGCCGTGATTCAAGTGTTCAGTTTGGAACTTTTTTAGAAAAGTTAGTCCGGGTTGAAAAGATAAGTCCGATCGTTTTGTGGTGACCACCTTCATTATTCGTCTAAATTTCTTCCTGACTTTGTGGTGTACAAAAATGACACTCTTCTCGTGTAAATTCCCTGTTATATCCGATCTCCTGAATTCTACATGCAATTTGTGACATAAAATCAAACGTTATTAATA
This sequence comes from Musca autumnalis, assembly GCF_047663935.1. Taxonomy (NCBI): domain Eukaryota; kingdom Metazoa; phylum Arthropoda; class Insecta; order Diptera; family Muscidae; genus Musca; species Musca autumnalis. The sequence continues at coordinate 126,911,789 of NW_027411644.1, read as the reverse complement.
CTACTATCAAGCTAGGTTGAAAGACGATTTAGAATCTGTGATGTAGTAAGAGATATTTTCCAAGTAAATAGAAAATTGAACTTGTATTTAATTTTTGCCCAATAATGACGAAGTTATTATTTATCAGATTTTAATTAATGTACTTAATTGAGCCATATGAACTAAATAGTTTTTATCAAAAAATGGTATCTAGCTAAGAGATGTATATCACACATCAACCTCTTAGAGACGATCGTTTTGGTAACTGGTTAGGTTTATCGCATCAGACATGTTAGATGTGGTTAGACAATTTTCTATATTCGGAAACTTGTATTTATACGGACAGTCTTGCTACTTATTCGCATGTACAATTTAAATTCGTTAACAGTTGATGCAAATTAATATCACCGTTCGATAGAGTCCATTTATCCGCTTAAAGCAAGCTCAAGCAATTGTTGCTAATATGGGTAGCTATTGGGTCCGGGATTTCATAAAAGGGGTGGGTCCCTTCTCGTTGAGATTAAATTATGAATATTTTTCGAAAACTTAATGTATCCATTTTCTATATCGAAATGAGTAAATGCTGAGATTTTCAATGGTTTAATTTTATATCGAACATGTGCTTTAATTTTAATAACGCGTGAGTGAATTGGTAATATTCAAGATGGGTGGTCGCTAATAATTTGTTAATTTGTTTTGTACGAAATCTTTAGAATCAAAGATTTTGTATAATGAAACATGAGAATTTAAAGTCAAACTTATGCCTGATGTCTATGATAGGGAATGTTATGAGTCTTATTTTTTATTGGCATAGGCAATTGTCATAATTAAATTGTCCACTAAAGCTGTATAATCCAGTAGTTGACCCAATAAGCTGGCAGTATTAAAAGAGAAGAGTGTGAGAAATAAGTAGCCAGTTGTGCAAACGTAATAAAACTCCATTCAAACCGCCATTTGGAGCATTTCTTCCAGAGCTTTGGTGTAGATTTGAACGTTGAAGTTCTGACTCCCGGCATTGTGATTGCGACCGGACACGACCCGCTCCGCCTTCTGCCAAGATATTCATTTTACAAACACATGAGATTCTGCCTAATTTTCATTACGTACGGTTAAAAACTATTTCACGACAAAACAATGAGCAGCGAAATCTCTTTGCTTTTTGAAATCGATTAAATAATGGTTACACCGCTGAAAACACTAACATCCGTTTGGACTAAAGTCACCTTTAATTTTCGCTGTTAATTTACATAAAGAATAGTTTGGATACAACAGAAAGCAAATTGTTTTTTAATTGATTTATTTAAATAGATTGTAAATAAAAATATCTCCAGAAAAAAATGACATAATAGAAGCACAAAAATGTCATTCGCTGTTGGTGCATGTACAATTTTCGCCAAAATCTGATCAAAAAAGTGTCACGATATACTCCAAACGCAAAAGCTCGATTAAAATGTGTAGAAAATTTGAATTTATTCAAAAAATATTTTTGCAAATTTTTCGCAGATTTTCGCGGTTTTTTAGGTTTTATCCTTTTCTGCCATGAGACCATTCCTAATTGGTGTGAATTGTCAAAATCTGTTCAGTCGTTCTTGAGTTATAAGCGTAGTAACTAACATCATCCTTTTTTATATATATAGATAGATATATTCATAGTTGTGTAGGGTATCATATAGTTGGCACCGCCCGACTTTGATCCTTTCTTTACTGGTTTTTAGTTGTATTTCATTAATAATCTTTTCTCTGCTTAAGTCCAGATAATTAATATTTATATAAATGCGTATAAATCTAACAATTTGTTTTTCATTAATTTAGCCTTGCTTCAACAGGTCCATTTGGAGGAAGTTGTCAAATACACGGACTTATACCGCCGTTAACGCAGTCAGAATCAGAGGATTTACCTACGGTACCTGACATGGAAATAGGACCATCCGGAATAAAAAGCCCTATTCTACCAAATCCTGTATTTTCACATAACAAATGCCCACCTCGTGTTCACCGAAGTTGCTTTTGTGTTCAGTTTATATCTGAACATACCAGAATGCAAGAGGATTCAACTAAGGTAATGTATTTTTAAAATTTGAAACTATTTCCTTCAATTAAGGGGAAAACACATTAACTTTCAAATAGATTAAAAATTAACAATAAAAAACTCCAAACAGAAAAAATGGCCTCTCTAACATATGTCCCAAACATGTTTCGCAGCAAACATATATTTGTTTGCAAGCAGTCCCAAACATATCAACGCCTTCCATAAATTTATTATTTAATTATTTATTTATTTATTTATTTATTTATTTATTTATTTATTTATTTATTTATTTATTTATTTATTTATTTATTTATTTATTTATTTATTTATTTATTTATTTATTTATTTATTTATTTATTTATTTATTTATTTATTTATTTATTTATTTATTTATTTATTTATTTATTTATTTATTTATTTATTTATTTATTTATTTATTTATTTATTTATTTATTTATTTATTTATTTATTTATTTATTTATTTATTTATTTATTTATTTATTTATTTATTTATTTATTTATTTATTTATTTATTTATTTATTTATTTATTTATTTATTTATTTATTTATTTATTTATTTATTTATTTATTTATTTATTTATTTATTTATTTATTTATTTATTTATTTATTTATTTATTTATTTATTTATTTATTTATTTATTTATTTATTCTTTCTTTTATTTTGTAATATTGTAACTTACCGTTTCTTCTAAAGATTTTCACTGTAGTTGTTATCGTCTTGAAAGCATAGCAGAACAATATGAATCATATGTACATACATGTTGAGTCAATCAGCGCTAGGTTTAGATATTAGATGTTGTCTTTATATTAAAGAAATTACAAATTTGTAGTTGCGAAGTATTTGACTATACGAATTTTGTTTTTTTTTTCGACACCAAACGCACTGTAGTTGTTTGGTTTGTCGGTTTGTCAGTTAACTAACAACAATTGTTGCGACAGCGGTAGTTGTTATGTGTGTGTGTTGTTTGTTAATAAGGCATTCCGCAGCTGCGAGAGCACCGTTGTTACTCTCTTTGACCAAAATCCTCTCCACCCATAAAAAATATGTTGGTACCCAAACATATTAAATTCAGATATGTTACAAACTGCTGCAAACATATATTTGTTTGGACACAAACAAATTATGTTTGGATCCAAAAATATAATTGTTTGCAATCAGTCCCAAACAAATATTTGTTTGGATCCAAACATATTTCTAACATATATTTTTTTGCGTGTAGATATAAATCAATATCATACATCTGGCTGCTAGAGTTGTGTCGTTCATGAACGAACCGGTTCAAAGGAACGATTCCGTGAAAAGAACGAACGGATCCGTATCCAGCTCATTCTTTTATATCGTTCATTTAGATCCCCGATGACCGAGTCATTGCTGCTTATAAAACAAAACCACCACCATTAGCTTTGCATACACACAAGCACACAAGCAAGCAAAAAAAAAAAAAACAAATGCATTGGTTTTGCAGTCAAGCAGCACAAATGTCCACACAAAACAAACAATGATTCAGAGAGCTACTCTCGCTCAGTAACAGCACATCTCGGTCATATCTTTCTTTTGCATCATTCGTTCATCTGGTTCTTTCATATCAAATCCAGAAACAAAACCACCCCCATTAGCACACAATGTGTCATTCGTGAACGAACATTTTCAAAAGAACGATTCGGTGAAAAGAACGACGGAGTCATATGCAGCAGAGAACGAACGACTTCAAAAGAAAATAACACAGTCAAATGTATTGTTGAACGAAAAAGAGCCAACGAACGAAGTGAAAGATCCGGATCTTTTTGGTGAACGGAATGAAAAAGATCGATCCGCTTAATGAACGAGATTGCCCAACACTACTGGCTGCACAGTTACATGGATGATATACAAAAAAATCGGATCTATATTGACTAAACTGTGCAAACATATTGAGACAAAAACGCCAGATTAAAGCAAGGGTGTTTAACATCCTCTAAACACCAGAGGCAGATCTTTTGAGTTGGTGTAAACGGAAGATTTTAACAAACTGGTACTAAAGGAAAATCAAAAAAAAATGAGATTGATGTGATTATTTCAACTGAAGTCCAGATCTTGTTGCTAAAATATTTGAAAGTTATGAAATTAATAACAGTTATTTCATAATAAATGAAATAAATTACAACACACTAGTTTCGGATCTGATCACACATCCTCATCAGTTTCCGTATTCTTGTTTGGATATTCTTATCCTTTACAACAGTAGCCTGTATAGATTAATAGCTCAATAAGAGTGACCAAAAAATTTAATTTGAGAAATTTTCTGCTTGATCCTAAACTGATAACCGCACAACTGAGTCGGAGTGGTCAAAAGTCACACCCAACAAAAAGAAAAAAGACCTTAGCCCACATATAATGGTAACATTTAATTTGTTTCTAGAGGCTTGACGCCATTGTTCACCCGAATTGGTTGCAATGCCGCAGTTCGATTTCTCAGGAAGTAGAAAACCTTCTCACCAAAAATGTCGACATAGGTAAACGCTTTGATATAGGCCTGCACTTCCTTGTATAAGATATTTTGAATGTCTTGGTCACATTTTCCAATAAACAGTCTGTAATTCTGCATTTCGTGTTTCCACTGCATGGGAAATCTTCTTACGAAAAAATTTGGGTTTACAACAGGTAAGAAGCTTGCAAGTGACCACGATGATGAGATAATATTTAGCGGATAAAACGGACCAAAATGTTTGTGTGAAAATTGGTAATTTTTTTAGTATAGTGACAATACATTTATTCCTGGAAGATATGTTTCACCCACGTAAGTTGCATTTAGATGAGGAACTCTTGACTTTCCATTGATGCTAAGCATGTTGTGGTCAGATAACACAGTTACAGTCTAGTATATACAGGTATCCCAGAGTTTTAATTGTGTGTAGTGTAATCACGTAGGGGTGACGTAGGGGATGGAAGATACCAAGGAACGGTCCTAACCGGCTTTAACATGGCAAAGTCCAGGATTTATCTTGGTCCCTCTTTCATCTCAAGGGGACACTGACCTCCCATTGGTGTCACCTGGGGTATCTGCCTTTAACACCCGTTAAAGGTAGTGAGCGCGTTCACCCATAAGAACGTTAAAAGCTTGGGTTTGGGCGCAGGGTTAGTAACCCTCCCCTAGAAAAAGCAGTATACTATGAAAAAACAAAAGAAAAACAAATCCCTCAAAAGTTGACGACTCCCGCAAACGTTTTAAGGACCATGATCTGCGAATCTGCACCTGGAATGTTCGCACTCTTTATAGAGAAGGTGCAGTTTAGTACAAGGCCGACATTACTGCCATATAGGAAATACGATGGAATGGGAAAGGCGTCACAACAACACCTAAAGGTGACGCACTGTATTATAGCTGCCATGACATAAAGCATGAGTTTGGTTGCGGATTTGTAGTTGGTCGGAGGTTAGAACACCTGGTCTCCAGCTTCGCACCAGTGAATGAAAGACTAGCTACAATTCGAATCAAAGCAAAATTCATCAACATCAGCTTTATTTGCGCTTATGCTCCCACTGAAGACAAGGACGAACTGACCAAAGATATATTTTATGAGCGCTCAGAAGAAACATATGACCGTTGTCCTGCCCATGACATTAAAATTATTCTAGGCGATTTTAATGCCAAAATTGGAAAGAAAATATCTTTGGCCCAACAGTCGGAAAATTCAGTCTCCACAGTGAAACATCTGACAATGGTATGAGGCTGATAGACTTCGCAGCGGCAAAGAAACATGGTAGTTAGCAGCACCAGATTTCAACATCTCGACATCCATAAGGGCACCTGGCTGTCTCCAGATCAGAAAACAAGAAATCAAATTGATCACGTTGTGATAGATGGATAACATTCATCGAGCGTGTTGAATGTGCGTTCGTTCCGAGGAGCAAACATAGACTCGGACCACTACCTTGTTGCAGCAAAGATACGCACTCGGTTAAACGTAGCAAACAAAGTACGATCACAACAGATAGTCACAGCATATTCCACTCAACTAGCCCAATTGCTTAATGAAAGCACTCCTCATCCCGATAACATATCAGCGCAATGGCAAAGTATTGCTCACTCCATGCAAACAGCCGCAAAATTCATACTTGGATACCAGAGACCTCCACCAAGGAATTCATGGTATGACCAGGAGTGTCTTGCTGCTACCGAAGAGAAAAATGCGACATATAGGGCTACTTTACAATCCGTAGCAACGCGTAGCGCACGAGAGATATCGGGAGAAAAGGAGAGAGGAGAGACGTCTTTTCCGCAGGAAAACGAGGGAGATGGAAAAGCGGGAGTGTGAAAAAATAGAGATGTACAGGAACCCGATTGAAGTCCGAAAATTCTACCAAAGAGTCAAGCATCAAACTGATGCCTTTCGAACAGGCACATCCTCCTGTAGAGACCAGCAAGGTAATTTGGTAACTGATACAGATAGTGTGCTTAGGATATGGAAGGATATGGACGATTGGAACCTGAGTATCCTGTGCCCCGTCCACAAGAAAGGAGATACGACTGTATGCTCTAAGTATAGGGGCATGAGTCTACTCCCTATTGCCTACAAGATCGTGTCAGGGATATTGGGCGAACGACTAAAGCCTATGGTCAACGAGATAATTGGACCATACCAATGCGGCTTTAGACCTGGCAAGTCCACCATTGACCAGATATTTACTCTGCAGTAAATCCTGGAGAAGACCCAAGAGATGCAGATCGACACCTACAACCTTTTTGTCGATTATAAAGCAGCCTTCGACAGCCCGCTGCGTTCAAAGGTATTCCAAGCCATGTCTGAATTTGGTATCCCCGCAAAGCTCATCCGGCTTTGTAAAATGACTTTAACTTTTTTTTTTGGAGGTCACAGTTATAGTTCAATATTGAAAAATTTTGGGCACCAGTTAAAAGTTTTGATAAAGGAATATGCCAATAACGACGGATATAGGTGGAATAGTACTTAACGGGTGAAATTGACCATCATTTTTGTGCAAAAATATCCAAACTTAGTTCCATATTCTAAGTTCGGAGAGGCGTGTCCCGACAAATTACGAAAACGAAACGTGAAAACCAACTATTAACCTCTATCTTGATGCAAACTATATAAAAGAGCGGTTACATAACGGAACTACTGTCTGAAATACAATTGGGTTTCCTTGACCCCTGTGGTTTGTTTGTAAAGAACTATGAACATTTACCTCCCATGTAGAGTTGTGCCAATAGGATGGTTTTGAAAATCGATGTAGGATTTTTTTAGGCGGCACCTAACATAAATATTTTGTTTTGTTAGATTTTAAGATTGCTAAAGTTTGAGCACAATTGGAAGATGTTAACACATGCCACTGTGGCCTCAAAGTTTCCATAGTAATTTGTATGCGGCAAAAAATTTAGCAGTTCATTACTGTGGCTAGTATTTATGAACGTCGGGTAAGATTTTGATATTGTCCCAATATTAAATTTGACCAATTTTAGGTAATTTGGGCCCTGTAATATAGCCTTATATTAAAATCCAGTCGATTTTCACAATTTTTTGTAGGATTACTTTTGTTAGCCACAGAAATGAACTATAAAATCTTTCTCATCTATTGGACAATAATTACGGTCTTTAAGTGAATTTCGTGAAAATGCCCTTGGCCCTAAACAAATTACAGGCGAACTTCTCTATAACAAACTTCCCTATATAAATTTTTCCTCTATAACGAAGAAAAAATTAAGACACAGTTTTTTTAGCCCATTTTCACATGTTTTAACATCTTTATAACAATCTTCCCTATAACGAACACTTCTCTATAACAGTGTTTTTATTGCACAAGTGAGAATTCTCATAAAAAATAAACTCTTTATAATGAAGTTTTGTCAAACTTTATCTCATCGATGTTTACAAAATAAATCAAATACAAAACATATTAAATTGCACACTAAAAAAGAGAAGTAAAACTCATTTATCAGCGCTTTTAGAATGAAAATTAAATCAAAATAAGTTCAATTTTTAATTGAAGTTAGACATCTAAAGGAAAACAACTGACCATTGTTTTAAAAACGCTGGTTTTCTTAGAACTGCTATAGAAGCTGCTGATATTGAAGAAAATAATATTTCTATGACAAAGATGTTACGATTGAAGATCATGTTAATGTCACTTCTCTTGTCTTTACTTCTTCACTTCTTATATAAAACTCAATTTATGTTTACTCATATGCACATTAGACTGGTTTTAACTCAAAGGGAAAAATTTATTTATTTATTTATTTATTTTATTATGATTGTCTACACAATAAGATGATAATCTTATAGTTACAGTGTAGATTTATATGATAGTATGATATCCAACTTAACTAGTATGGACACAATATATAATGAGGGAAAAAATAATTAATGAGGTTAAATAATTAATAAAATTCTAAACATAAAATGTTAAAAAGAATGAGCAAACAAATTATATCACAATTTAATTAATGAAGTATTGAAAAAGACGTTTTTTGAAGGACTTCGTGTGGGGTAGAGTATTCCAAAGACGTATACTGCTGACATAAAATTGCCGTTCCGATACAAGACTGCGCCTTTTCTTCCTCTACCAGATTGAGCAAAAGTAAGTTTTTGAAACAAGTAAGTCGGTTTTTGCTTCACAATTACTTTTTGCAACAGAATTAAGGACCTGATATTAAGAAGATCGTTGAAGCTAACTCCGTAGAGCAAATGGGGAGATACGCTGGGATCTATTCAGACCATACACATAACGAACTATATTGTTGTATGTCACATTTAATTTGCGCACACTTAAGGAATCGCAGTTGGCGAAAAGCTCACACCCATAAATCAGACCAGGGGGAAGAAACGATTTTGCTAGTAGAATCCTAATATTTAACGGCGTAAACGAATGCGTAATCCATAAGGAATGCAATTTTGCATACGTCTGACCAGCAATAATATTAATGTGATCAGACCAACCCAGAGAGCTGTCTATTTTTTGATTATTAATGTAGATATTTGGATGTGGCATGGTGAAGTTCTTATTCTGGTGCAGAATAATACATTTAGATTTAGTGAGGTTTAGTAATAAGCCATTTGCAGTCGAGACTTCAGAAATTTAAACTATAACGAACTATAACTGTTGATGAACAAGTTAATTTTCTTCAAGGCAATATCACACTTCTACACGCAGAAAAATTTATGTTAGAAATATGTTTGGATCCAAACAAATTTATGTTTGGGACCGGTTGCAAACAAATATATGTTTGGATCCAAACATAATATGTTTGGGTCCAAACAAATATATGTTTGCAACATTTTGTAACATATTTCAATTTGATACGTTTGGGTAAAACATATTTTTTATGTTAGAACATTTTTTTCATGGGTGGAGAGAGGATGTTTGTCAACGAGAGTAATAACAGTGCTCTCGCGGCTTTGAAATGCTGTTTTATAATAAAGAGTTGTGTGTATTGTATAATAGAATACGTAGAAGCGAAGAAGGGGGCTTTGGTGCTTTGATGGCGTGTATGCGTCATACTCGTGTGTTTCTTGTTTTGTTGTTGTTAACAGCAGGCGAAGAGGATAAGAAGAAATGGTATAAATTATTTTGTTTTTTCTTTCTTCAGTGTTTTAGTTGCCCTTGTAGAGTCAAGACGGTAAAGTGAGTGAATAAATCAGTGTTTTGTGTTTTCTTAAAGAAATTGTGCTTTTTAGTAAATTAAATGCCCAATACATTTTATAATTGAATCGGAAAGTTGAATGGAATTATTTTATTGGACAAGGAAGAAATCGCATTTAATATTGGTAATTACATACTTATGTATATTTGAAATATGGCATATCCATATTTATTTATTACATTACATAATCATTTGATTCTAGATGCCGATTCCCCGCTGATGATTTCAACTATGAGGACAATTTGTTTTATTTCACAACTAAGGAGAAGCGTTCAACTAAGTTTCTATATATTTTTCCTTTTTAAAAGTGTGACTATTTACAAATTATTTCAATCAGTTTTTCTTTTATTAAAGTGTGTTATGTATTTCTTTGGAATTTTGTATGTACCTATGTGTTTGTTGTTCTTTTGTCTTTCAATAAAAACCACAACATTTGTGTGTATACTATAGAGATAGCCAGTGAGTTCTTACTGAGAGCAAGTGAGCACACATTTTAAAGTGTTTTACATTGAATTTTACGCTCCCTTGCTCTCAGTAAGCGCCCACTGGTGCATGTGTTTGTTTTTTTTTGTGCCTTTTGGGTTTGTATTTTTGTGCACCCAAACATATAAAATGTTTGCACCCAAACATAAAATTGTTTCCACCCAAACATATCTTTGTTTGCACCCAAACATATATATCTTTGCACCCAAACATAAATATCTTTGCACCCAAACATATACATGTTTGCACCCAAACATATATATGTTTGCAGACCCAAACATATATTTGTTTCCACCCAAACATATATTTGTTTGCAGACCCAAACATATATTATGTTTGGGACTGTTGCAAACATATATATGTTTGCTGCAAAATATGTTTGGGACATATGTTAGAGAGGCCGTTTTTTTTGCGTGTATACAACGCAACTGTCCCTTTAAAAAATAAAAAAGTAATTTCAAACATCAAACCTTGGATCAATAGCACAATCAAAACATTCATTAAAGAAAGAGATCTTGCATACTCACGTTGGAAACGTTTTAGAACGCCTGAACTTCATCATGAATTTCGTACGGCCAGAAGTAAGGTCAATAGTGCAATAAAAGCAGCACAATTCAGACATTACTCATCAAAATTTATGTCCGCAATAGATTCAAAAAGGTTATTCAAGACATTGGTATTGGGAAACCAAACTTTAATGCTCCGTATCATGGACATGTTGACGACCTTAATAAATCGTTCGTAAATATACCAACCATACCTACGGACACGGCCTTCTATAGTAATTACGACGGGTATTCAGATAACTTGTGTTCGGATAGCGGATTCGAGTTCAGATGTGTGAACAATGAGGAAGTATTCAATAGTTTTCATTAGTAAAATCAAATGCTGTAGGTTTCGATGAAATCGACCCAAAATTTATACGCATAATCCTCCCTGAACTCCTACCATATTTTACATACCTTTTCAACGCTGTTTTCACTTCTAGTATCTACCCCACTATCTGGAAATACGCCAAAATTATTCCAATCCCAAAGTCTAATGGAGAATTTCGATAAGGGATTATTTTATATTATTTTATTTTTTATTGGAACCAAACAGCACAAGTCGACATTAATGGAGAACTTACCGACTGCATTGCAATATCGAGAGGAGTTAGACAGGGCTGCATACTATCACCATTACTATTTAATATTTACGCCGAAAGAATTTTTCAAGAATCAGTCTCTAACGTTCGTAAAGACATATATATTGGTGGAACATTCGTCAACAACATCAGATATGCAGATGATACCACGTTAATTGCAAGTAGCCTGTCAGAATTACAATTCCTTCTGAATCGTCTAAATATCTGTAGCGAAATGTATGGGTTAAAGATCAACATCCCAAAACCTAAATATATGATTATATCCAAGTCCGGAAACCAAGAAACAACCGAATTACAAATAAATAATGTACATATAGATAAAGTACAGACCTTTAAATATCTCGGCGTCAAAATAAATGAAAACTGGGACAACACAAAAGAAATACGATGCAGAATAGAAATGGCAAGAGCTACATTTTTCAAATACAAAAATGTCTTATGTAGTCATGACATAAACATGGAAACAAAAATTAGATTTGTTAAAACTTATCTCTGGTCGGTCTTGCTGTACGCCTCAGAAGTATGGACGTTAAAAGCCGTTGACATAAAGAAACTGGAATCTTTTGAAACGTGGATTTATCGACGTATCCTAAAAATCCCATGGACACATTTGATACCCAATTCAGTAGTTCTGACGTGAACTCATTACGACAATAAAAAGAAGAAAAGTGTCATATCTTGGACATATAATGAGGAACCGAAAATACAAGCTGCTCCAAACCATAATCATTGGAACGATAGAAGGGAAGCCATCCAGAGGACGGAAAGAAACATCATGGATTGACAATATACTGAAATGGACCGGCATTGGAAATCTCTCAATCCTACTGAGTGAAGCCAGAAATAGAGAAGCTTTTATGGAGATCACTAATAATATATGAATATACCTTAATATTTGTAACAAATAATGATATATAATTGTATTGGTCGCTTATATTCGAGATCGAATATGCAAATAAAGAAGAAGATTTATTCTCAAAAAATGTGTATGTATACAACAAATTCCGCGGAAAACTAGTCTCTAGGGGAACTGGCCCTCTTTTACTTGTTTATTTCTAACTCACACCGTCTACTATCAATTAAAAATAAATATTGTTTAATTTAATTTTCAATATATTTAAAAATATAAACTGTGGTATAAACTATTCTTTTCATGCTTTTCAAATCCCCAAATCTGTCCTGTGCAAAATATAATAGATCTGGAGCAGGCATTAAATATTTTAAATTAATAATTTTTTTTGATATACGATATGTACTTAGACCAAGATGAGTTGATTGCCATTTTTGAGGAAATAGTTTTTGTTTGTAAATGAGATTTGGTCGATAAATTGTATGTCAGATCAACTCCAATATAGACATTATCTGTTCACAAGTTCAATTTATTGGTTGTCATAACGCCATTTTAAATTTGAAGGCATTGTTTGAGTAATAAAACTACAACCGTCTCGTTGGGTTGTAAATTCTATTCTAATTTTATTCGAGATAAAATGAATCTTAAGAACTAAGTTACAAAATAATTCTTAGCCTATCTTCTCTTATTCTATGCTCTTATCACTACAAGAACCTCTTCCCTTGCTGAGTGCATTATCACTTGGGCGATGCCTTTATTATCAATGCATCCCAGCTGTTCACATAAACTGCTATCTCTTATGCTCTACTTATCTAAAATACATAGATTTTTATTGCCCACTGCACTTAAATATGTTATGATCGAACATATTAATAGGAAATGTTGCTGCTGGAAAACTGACTGATTAAAATATTTTCCAATATTACACGAAGTTCCCCAACAGCACAACCATTACTAAATTCGTGTACAAATAATTTGTACATTCTCCGCCGCGGCTTATAGTGGGAGTAGTGGATTATCTAACATTATGTTACTATTCTAGGTCACTGCACCAATGACATTATTTTTTAGAGCTCTTCTCCAACGATGAAATACGTTGTATACTCCTTTCGGCTATGACTCTCTCCTATGTTGCTTGAGTTTGATCCGTTCTTTATCGCCATCTCTTAAATAGTTTTCATTCCCGTCATCAGTTTTATCAGTTGTATCGAAAATTTTTCGTTCCCGTCATGCAGACCGACTTCCGTTAATTCATCACTTGATCCTGGGGACATATTATAGGGATGTGTCCATTCACTGCACTTTTCCTGGCTGTGGGTTTCAATCAACGGTTGTACACATGTTCCGTTCTCCATTCGTAGTTGTTCCATTAGTTCATTTTCTTCTTCTGGAGTGTCTTGATTGACTGTATCTTTTATATTCACGAATTCTTCCACAACTCTTTCTTCATCACTGCTTCCCGTGTCTGTTCCAGCCGTCTCATTCAAATCATCTTCACAGACATCGACCTCACTCTTTTCACTGTTGGTTACAAAACATTCCAATTTGCCAAAATAGTCCTTGCCACACAATAGTTTGTTGTAGGCAGCAATTTCTAGATCCAATGAACTTTCCATGTCCGTTAGAAGTTGGTCATCTCGCATCCTTTGCACCATCGCATTATGTAAACGTTGCAATTCAGCTTCCAAATTGGCTACATCCGAAACAAGACTTGTACGCTTATTTTCTAGCAATTGCTCCAAATCAAGTATGCGGGCATTCAATGTAGCTTTTGTCGATTCCAATTCACTAACTCGACTATTCAAGCTATCAACACGTGTACGAGTCTCAAGTAATTCTTCGATAGCACTAGAGTTACTTTTGGTTGCAGCTTGCAGACTAGACTTCGTCTAGTTGTTCTTCTACTTGTTGATTACGGTTTTGTAATTCTTCATTGGAAGACTGCAATGAATTAAACTTTACACGAACATCCGCAACAACGTTCTTAAACGTTCCTGGAGGCCTTTAACCTCACACAATAACGCTTTTTTGTCAGTGCATTCTTCATAGAGCTGTACTTCCAGCTGTTGAGTTGTCATCTTTTGAATACAATCAATTTGTTCGTATGATTGTTTCATTTCTGCTACATTCAATTTCAGCATCCTCACCTCCTTTACGAGGTGTGTATTTTCTTCTTGCACAACATCGAGATTACATTTGGTTTCTTTCAGCTCTGTGCGCAATTTTTCCAAAAAACTATTCTCTTCATCCATGGCTCTTGTTTCCTCAACCTGGTTGACCCAGTTGTGGGGGTAGAAGATCCAATATCTTTCAGCCATCCAGAGTCTCTCCATTGAATCCTCCTCCCACATCTTATCATGTCTACCTTTGTCTACGGGACAGAACTTTTCTCCTTGGAATAAAGCCTGGAAAGCCTTCCCCAATTCTCTAAGGCGGATTTGCGCATCTTCGGCTAGCTTTTATCGGCCTTCTAGCTCTCTATTTCGAGCCGTTAGTTTATTTTTTTTTTTTTTTTTTCTTTTCCAATTTATATTTTGTGTGCCCTTTTTCGTATATTTCCTTTTTTATCTTTAAATTTGTACTTCAATTTTACGTTTTTAATTTTTGTCTCTATTTTTGCTTCTTCCTTTTTGACTTTTTATTTTTTTTTAATTTTGTATTAACTTTACGTTCTCTTTTCTCGGCGCCTTTTTTAAATTACATTTGTTGTATTTACCTCCTTTTTCTTTGTTATATTCTTGATCTTTGTTTTTTATTTTTTTTTTTTTTTGTTTTAATTTATGCTTTTCTTTTATTTTGTTTTTCTCTTTGAAGGATCACTGTAGTCCTTTTTTAATTTTTTTAATATATTTATATGCCCTGTGGGTCTTTTTTGCGCTTAGTTCTTCTCTTCCTTTTTAGAGAAGAACCGCTTCGTTTTTCCTTTTTTTTTTTTGACGTGTATATTTTTCCAATATTTTGTTCTTTTTAATTCTGTGGCCACTGATTTTGAGTAATAAAACTACAACCGTCTCGTTGGGTTGTAAATTCTATTCTAATTTTATTCAAGATAAAATGAATCTTAAGAACTAAGTTACAAAATAATTCTTAGCCTATCTTCTCTTATTCTATGCTCTTATCACTACAAGAACCTCTTCCCTTGCTGAGTGCATTATCACTTGGGCGATGCCTCTATTATCAATGCATCCCAGCTGTTCACATAAACTGCTATCTCTTATGCTCTACTTATCTAAAGTACATAGATTTTTATTGCCCATTGTACTTAAATATTTTATGATCGAACATATAAATAGGAAATGTTGCTGCTGGAAAACTGACTGATTAAAATATTTTCCAATATTACACGAAGTTCCCCAACAGCACAACCATTACTAAATCATGTACAAATAATTTGTACAGTATTATTGTACATTTCCTGACAATGAGTATTATTGACAAGGTTGGCACCATAGTGCAGTGGTATACACACCCGTCTTGCACGCTGAAGGTCGTGGTCCCGAGAGGTCCCCGGCCAGGCAAACATCAAACATTTTTCAACGGTGGCAAAATACCCCTCAGTAATTTGGCGACATTTCCTGAGTATTTCCAGCCATTTAAAACTTCTCTGCAAGTGGTGTTTTTAGGACACGCCGTTCGGACTCGGCGATAAACTGTAGGTCCCATATCCTATGCTCCCCTATGCCCTACCTTTTTAAAACGACATTTTAGCATGCTCACTTTTTAAATATGATATATTCCCTGTGGCCTATTTTTTTAAAGTGCTAAAACTTAAATGTTCGTAAAACTTACGAACGTGTCCGTTTCCCCGACCCTGGGTACATATTTTAGCCATAAGACCCAACCACTCCCACTTTTTTAAATATGTTACAAATCAATGGAAATACCACATGTTATGCATAACAAAGGTTTGGTTTTATTTGAAAGCAAGTGTTTAGATTAGAAGGCAAAATATCGATAGCTATATCTTCATCAGGTATATAAGATACATTACAGAAAGGTGAAGGACGACACAGTCGGCCCTTAAGTTGCCACTGTATATGAAGGCCACACATGGAATATTTAATATAAGTTATCATCTGGAACGGATGTACGATGGCATATAAAAAATCTCTAGAAGCTATAGATCGATTCTTGAAGGATTTAAGACGCAATTAACGTTTAGATTTCAGACAAACACTTCCAGTTATACTATTCCAGTAGATGACATAAATGTATGTCTCAAGTCATCAGTTCTTTGGCGGTATGTCATATCGACACCAACATCTCTGAAGATTTTTTATTTATAGTCACTTGCAGATTCCTACTAATTAGCGATGCAAGAAAAATATAATTGACTTAAGAAAATGCACCATTTTTTGCTGCAACGGATTTTAAGAATAGTTTATACCTCAGTTTATATTTTTAATATATTGAAAATGAAATTGAACAATATTAATTTTTAATTGATAGTAGACGGTGTGAGTTAGAAATAAACAATTAAAAGAGGGCTATAGTCGGACAAGGCCGACCATGTGATAACCAACACCTCTTTCCCTAGAGACTAGTTTTCCGCGGAATTTGTTGTATACATACACATTTCTTCATAAAATTAAAATTTGTATTGAGAATAAATAACAAAGGCAGTAAATTAGCCTTTAGCGTTGTCTAAATTCCGTACGTATTTTTAATTTATTTTTTAAATGCTTATACGGACTCTTAGGTAGTATAATTTAGATTTGCTCCCAGTTTTTATATTTTTATAATTTTCCGCGAAAACAAAAACAAATTTTAGAAATTATGGTGAATCTACGGATGAATATCAAATGCCTATTACTGATATATGCATACATTTTGTCAATACAACAAATAAAACATTTTAAAATATTTTTACTTTATAAGAAAAAGATAAAAACCGCTATAAATTTTGTGAACGCGAACAGATTTTGAGCCAGAATGTTTTTCATTAACCTTTAAACCAAAAAAAGGAGATATGCTCGCAAAAAATTTTTTTTCAAATGGAATTGTAAAGGAAATTTCGTTTTTACCATATGTGTTTGCAAACAGTCCCAAACATAACATATGTTTGGGTCCTGCAAACAAATATATATTTGGGTATATTTTTGCACCTAAACAAATATTTGATTACATGAAATATAAATACAAACCCAAAATCCATAAAAACATACACATACGCACATTTATAAATGGTGGTGGTTTTCGTTTTATGCATATATGCATAAATGCATAGAAATACAAAATACAAAAGCAACAATGGACGCGTAGATACATACAAAATTCCAAATACCAGAAATATTGTCACACATTTAGAGAGAAAAACAAAGAAAAGTTATTAATTATAACATATAGAAGCATCGTTTAACGCTTCTCGTTATTTGTAAAATAAGACACATTATCTTAAAAACTGAAATCATCAACGGGAAAACGGCATCTGAAATCAAATGATTATATAATGTAATAAATAGGTACATCCATGTTTCAAATATATTCATGTGTATGAAAAATGTATTAATATTATTACTAATTGTAAATGCGATTTCTTCCTTGACCAATAAAATATTTCCATTCACCTTTTTGATTCAATTATAAAATTTAAAATTATAAAATTTATTGGTCATTTAATTTACTAAAAAGCGCCATTTCGTTAAGAAAACACAAAACACTGAGGTATTTACTCACTTTAACGTTTTACTCAACGACCACCTTGGGGAAAATGAAGAAAAAAATTCTTTCTCGCAAAAAGAACAAAAATAATTCTTACCACTTTTTTCTTTTCCTCTTCGCTTGCTAGGTTTGTTAACTGTTACAGATAAATTACTGCTTGTGGCCGCACACACACGACTAAAGCAAAAACAAATGTTGTTCACCCTCCCGTCGTCGCTTCTACGTTTTCTATTGCACCATACACACAGCTCTTTATTATGTAATAAGCGAGAGCCCTGTTGTTACACCCATTGACAAAAATCTTCAATCCACCTATAAAAAATATGTTCTAACATAAACATAAAAAATATGTTGGTACCCAAACATATAAAATTGAGATATGTTACAAAATGGTGTTAACATATATTTGTTTGCGTGTAGAAACACGAGGTCGTAAATGGGTTTCACCTTTTAATGCGGGCTACAATAAATCGTTACCGTTATACTAAAATTTTACCGAAAAAACGAAAAAAGTACCACAATAATCGATTTATAATAATCAAATTGTTGGCTTTTTATACCATTTGGTTTCCTATCGTTTTCAGTAGCTTTGTCATTGCATCCGACAGATAGAATCCTGCTCTTGCCGTTATTTTGACATGGTCGTAATTAGTACCTCTTTGTAGGGAGAAAATTTCTAGTTTATGAAATTATTTTCGAAAAAATTGCAATTTATGGGGCACCCCCACTTGTGAAACCCAAAAAGTAAATTTTTTATGATCTTTTCCAAGAAAATTAAAAAACTTTTTCGGTAGATTTCTTTTTTATCAGAAAAAGCAAATCTTAATCTATTGTCTGAAATTTTTTTGATTTTTTATTTTTTTTTTGGTTTAGTGGCAAATGGCCGTCCACGAAACCCTTTTTTTAAAAAAGCGTTTTGCCGTGCCGACTCTACCTCGAAAACTAATTAACCGATCGTCATATATTTACAAGCCAAAATGTAAACTTAAAAACCAAAATAAGATATATGAAAACATATGTATGGTCTGTCCTACTGTATGGCATGGAAACATGGACCTTAAAATCCGTAGATATGAAAAAACTGGAATCATTTGAGATGTGGACATATAGTCGCATCTTAAAGATATCATGGACACAATTCATATCAAATAATGAGGTTCTAAGAAGATTACATAAGGAAAAATAACTGCTGAACAACATAAAGAGACGGAAAACGGCATACTAGGGCCATATTATGAGAAATCCGAAATACAAACTGCTGCAAAGTATTATCCGCGTAAACATTGAAGGAAGGCCTACTTGAGGGAGGAAACAACTACTGTAGATTAACAACATCTAAGAATGGACCGGCATACGTGATGTCATAAATCTGCTAAGAGAAGCCAGAAACAGAGAGACTTTTGCCGATATTATAAACAATATTTAATAATTGCTTGTGCGTTGCTGTTTTATTATAGCAACAATATCGAAAAGCATTAGCTTCGCTAGCAATATTTGTGTGAAATGTGATGCTACATGTTGCCGTTGTTCATTGTTGCTAAACATATTTCGAAGAAATTTTAGCAGGCAAAGCTGCAAATTTTCGATGCTTTTGCTAATATGTCGTTAGCATTTTAAACCCTTCGTATAACGTCATACTGGAGATTACTTTAGAAATCAATAAAACTATTTTTGATGATAAATATTTGGGATTTCATTATTAGGTAAGAAACTTATATAGTAACCTTCGTATGTGCATATCATGTAGAATGTGACTTTTAGAATCGCAACAACTCTAGATTGGTAGACTTTAGGAAAAAGAATCATTAATATAGAGAATTTTAAGGTCATTTGCTTTATTCACTTTAAAACTTAAAACCTTAATTTATTGTATCTATATCTGCGAAAACTTAAAAATCAATTGTAGGTGCTATTTCAAAAATTAACTCATCTTTGTCGTTTTAAACGATTAAGGCGCAAAACGAATACATGAAGGAACGAAAGTATTGGAAATCAGCTACAAGCTAAATTTTTACAGAGAAATTAAAATCTGTAAGACTTAACGACATTTTATTAGAAAAATTTATCCGAAATAAATAAATTTTGCTTAAACTGGTTACAGAATTGACTTCCACTTGAATATTTTCTCCTGCATGTTCTGTTAATTAATAGTAAATAATATTTTCAGTTTTTGTTCCCTACTTTTAGGTTAAAGAAGATTGGAAGTATGTTGCAATGGTCCTCGATCGGCTCTTTTTGTGGATTTTTACTCTAGCGGTTTTAGCTGGAACAGCTGGAATAATACTGCAAGCACCAACTTTGTACGATGATCGTATTCCTATTATTGAACAGAAAGATGTAGACTTCTCTGGAAATTCTGCTGGTCGCTGCCGTCCCCCACAATAGCATATAAGAGATCACATCTTAACATTATAGCTCAAATACTATTAGTAGATAATGTGTTTATTTGATAAATGTATGTATTTCATGAGCCTGTATCTGTCGCATTTACACAAATAACTACTCCGTCGCTGATTTCGATGCTTTATATAAAAATTCAATTATGTGTTTATTGGCGACGAAGCCAATAGTAATTAAATAACGGATGTAACAAGTTAACAACTTTGAGTCCCTTATGTACCGTTTATCAAATAGCCATAACATATGTAGTATTTTCCTGTTAAGGTATGTTTTAGGTACCTACCATGTATGTAAATGTATTTCTATTTAGAATATTATCAATTTTATGAATATAAATATAGAAGTTATCAGAAGGTTTAAACTGATGAGCAATACATATTAACTGACCTTATTTCAGTAACAAGTAGATTTGTCCTCAGTATTTTTCTGTAATTCTCATAACAATTATATATTGTCAGAATAGTGTAATTATTTGAATAAGTTGTTATTAAATTATTTATACATGATTTTATGTTCACAATTGATTAATAAATAAACAATGAATGTCGTTGATAATAATATAATCCATTAATTCAAATATACATAAGTCTTGTCAGAAAAATTAAATATATTATTTACTTCAACTGTTGATTAATTGCCAGGAAAGCAGGGTTTCAAAGTCGGATTCGAGCAAATTTTGTAGTAAAAATTATTATTATTAATTCTTGATATTTATTCGATTTTTAATGTAACAGGTAAGTTTTATTAGATTATATATAATATAATCAAAATATTAAATGGAGTGCGTAAACATTGTCCGGCTAGGTGCAGCTGTGTTATTTTGACAAAAATAATAGTCGATGAACTTAGTTTCTAAATACAAAAAATTAGCTACAACATCTTTCCCCTTTCAGGTTTTCAGACAGATTATAATGGCGACTCCAATAAGTGCACTTTCTGAGGTTTGGCTAGAAAACAAAAATTGTGTCGGAAAATATGCCTTACTAAATTATATAACAGACCTGACTGGAAAAGACGTTGACTACACAAATTAAAAAAAGTTGTGTTCTTTTTAATAAAAATGGGCTTCATCCCACCGAAGAAAACCCTTCTTGATGTTGGAGCGACTACATTCCAATACTGTGATAGAGCTGTAGGAAATGTAACCAGTCAGTATTTCTTGTAATTTTTAATAAAATTCTAGTCTTTTTTGACCCGACTGCGCGATTAAAAAGCTGTAATTTGAACGCATTTTCTGATCATAAAAGATTCTTTTGTCGGGAGAAAAACATAACCTCGCTGGACTCTTTTAACCAAATTACATATGAGTCTTCCTCTACATTAGTTTATAGTAATTTTTGACAATTTTCTGATGTTATATAAAGACTTTTTTGAGTCGTTTTTTATTCATTTATTGGTTTTTTCTCTTTATTTGTGACTATTTTTCGAGGTCCTTACCGAACCATTTATTAGTATTTTTATCAGGCGAAGCATATGGGAGATCTTTAGAAGAAGAAAATATCAAGAAAAAATTAAAGAAGTTTTCTGTTTAAGTCTTCTTTGTTTTTTGTTTCTTTTATTTGTTTTGTTTTCTTTTCTGATTTGATATTTAATTATCCCTCATATGTTGCGATGGTAAGTATACCGTTTCTTCATTCACATTCCATTTATTTATTTTTTTTTATTTTATTTATTTATTATAGTTAATGGAATTCAGTTTCCTTACAGACTAAGATAACAATTCTTCATTTCATTCTTAATTTCACTTGGCAAAATCTGAATATGTGTTGTATTTGTCAATACTTTTAATATTGTATGTGACAATTATATCAAAGTTTTGTGGAAAGTGTATATGAGAATTATATACACGGTCGTGGCACGATAATTCTTCTCACAAAACATGTCCGATGGAGAAACGTGTTTCAATCTGGGAACTTCTTCGAGTTCCCAGAAACGGAGTAGTGTTTTGCTGGACTGAGGAAGAAGGCATGGGACCAGTCAGAATCCAGCCGAATATTGTGTTTTGGGCTAAGAAGAGTCGAGAATATTTCGACGCATCCCTTCCAGCAAAATTTGTGAATACAAATCCGCCCCCAATTCTTCTCCCGATGGAGAAACGTGTTTCAATCTGGGAACTTCTTTGAGTTCCAAGAACCGGAGTAGTGTTTTGTTGAGAGATTCCTCCTCAGCTACATCCAACACAGTAGAAAAGACCTGGACTGAGGAAGAAGGCATGGGACCAGTCAGAATCCAGCCGAATATCGTGTTTTGGGCTAACAAGAGTTGAGAATATTTCGACGCATCCCTTCCCGCAAAATTTGTGGATACAAATCCGCCCCCAATAACAAATCAACAGGTCTAGAATCAACGAGGTGGGAATCAGCGAAACGAAGATTAGGCAAGCGAGAAGTCATGTTTGAACTGAGGGGAAATGATGGAAGACTTCCAGAAATTTTTTGAAGAACAAACGCAAATGTCTCTACTACTACGGAAAAATCGATTGGTGAACCAATGCGAAGCGAACAATTTTTCTTTGAAGTGGCATAGGTAGAACCATTGACACCAGAAACAGTTGCATTGATGGACCGAGTTGGCAATTTAAGAACCTTTTGCAAATTTTCTGTAATAAACGAAGCCTCTGAACCGGGATCGATAAGAGCCCTAGCGGGATACGAAACTCCTAAATGAACAATGTCGACAATCGCAGATCCTAGCAATACATTCCAATTTTGGGATATATGGAACACTTGACTATTCATGGCTCTAGGATTAGCGCCGGTGGAAGTAGAAGCTATGTTTCCATCTACTTGTGGAGGATGGCTATTGATCAACGACGAAAGAGATGTGGATGGTCTAGGTGAAGGAGATGAAGAAGGCCTATGCAGCATAGTATGATGGCGACTATTGCAATTACTACAATTGTGGGTACTAGAGCAGTCTGTGACTGAATGTCCCACCGAAAGACAATTTAAACAACAACCCTGCTTTTTAGCAGCTTCAAATCTCTTTTCAAAAGAAAGTGCTCTAAATTTAGGACAAGATTGAGTGAATGGGATTCTTTTCTACAAAGTATGCAGACCGATTTAGATTTATCTTTAACCGAAGAAGTAGCTAGATTAGTTTTGACTCTACTTTTCGGAATTGAAATAGAAGAAGAACCTCTCATGTCCCTAAGGCAAGCTAAAGTTTGCCTTCTTTCTGTGAGAAATTTATCTAACTCTTTCCACGAGGATTATCCTCGTTTGTCTTTAATAATCTGCTCCCACAGAGAGACAGTAAGTCTAGGCAAACGTTGTAGGCAAATAAAAACCAAAATTGGATCCCAGTGATCCGTGACTACATCATAAACTGACATAGCCGAAATACAGTAGTTTTCACTTAGCTGCATTAGTTTTAGCTGCGTTTTGGCGTTAGCTGCCCAATTTAATTTTTCTTTCATAGAACAAATATGCTACTTTTTATCAAATTTATTTAAGATAACTGCATATTTGGCTTACGTGCACAAAAATGTCTGCAATTTTTCCATGTGCAGGTAAGCGAAAACTACTGTACAACTATTTATACCACGCTGTAAAGTTTTCAAATTGGAACTAGTCTCATTTTCAAAGGCAGGAAGATCAAATAAGAGCTTAAGATGATAATGGACAAGAATACGTTTGTTGTCGTACGTATCCTTCAACGACTTTCAAGCTAAAGAGAAACTTTTGAGGGTGAGCGGAAATTTTGCAACGATTTCCCTAGCCTCACCTTTTGTTTTTTGCACCAAGTGACAAAGCCTTTCAATGTCACTTAGCCCAGCGTTATTAATAAATATGGCTGAGAAAAGGTCTCTGATAGTGGGCCACGATAAGAAGTCGCCATGGAAATCTTCAATGTCACACGGTGCTAAATAAAGATGATGCATGTTATTCTAAACGTATGGTGGTAAGTTCCAATTAGCAATAGAAATGTCCGAAGGGTTTTGGACATCTGGAAAAGCAGAACTATGTATAGAGATATTGCCAACATTAGATGCTGGTGGTTGACCAATATTATGTATATTGGACCCACAAATCGCAGAATTGAAGCGATGACTATTTTGAGATTGACTGTTTTGAGGAGTACTAACGAGCAAAGCAGATGGGGAAGCAGGGGGAGACTTTACGGACTTAAGCTCCTGCAATTTTTCATTAATTGCCGAAAAACAGGCGACATAGCTTTCGCAAGTGGATTGATATTTTGCGTCAGCCGAAGAAATGTCATTTGAACTAGTACCCTCCACGGTAATAAGATGATCCAGATACTTATCATAAGTATCCTTCACTTTCTTCCACAAATCTTGAAGATCCGTGATACGAATCTCAAGATTGAAAATATTGTGATTTTCCGGCCAAATCAAGTTAAAGCCAGCAATGAATTTGACAACATTGTCAAGAGCACGAACGAATTGTGTAACAGGAGTGACCGACATGATTTGAGACAAGAAAAAACCAAAAAATATCGACAGAAAATTCCAAAAATCTCAAAAAATTAGGTTTTATCTATTTCAGAAAGTCAACTAGAACCGAATGTAGGGTGCAAACTGTCTAATTTGCAGAAAAATATCGAGAGAAATAAGTGCAATGGCCAATAGCGACGAAAAGCCTGAGAAATTTGCGTAAAATTTCGAAGAAACACAATCACAAAGGAAAATAAAACACAAGCAAATTATAACCGTCAACTACCACACTTCGAACCAACCAACGACAACGAACCAGCACTAGTGGTAGGGAGAGGAATAATTGGTTGGTAGCTTGTATATGAATAGACCGATCGACGAACGATGCTGCTTGGAATATTTGGGTATTTTTGTTGTTGCGTTCAAACGACAAATGAGATTAGAAAATTGTTGGTAGTTTTTAGAATTGCAAAGAAAAGGGTACGATGGAGAATGCGAACAAAAGCAAACAAGGCAAAAATTAAATTGGAATAATTTCGATTTTTGTAAATAATCGGCGAATGTATTAAAATAAAGGCACAATATTGGGATTATTGGTTATTTTAATACGATTATTTAGCAAATTGTACGACGATAGGTGGACTGTATGGTGATTTTTTGTTTGTAACACACGTGTTAAGGTAATTGTAGGGCGACCAGTACGCGACCTAGCGAACAAATTATCAAAAATCAATATTTTTAAACCGAAACAAATGCAAAAACAAAAAACACTCGCGGTATGCTCAATATAAAAGAAACTGAACTACGTACCTTTGAATGTATGATGTTGTTTGTGGATGATGTTTAGTTTATTTGGTGATTTTTGATGTGGATGATGGTGAGACGATGCGCACTGATGAGGGGAGACGATGATTTTGTTGTTCTCCTTTTGAAATAGGGAAAAAAACAAAATTAGCAACAACTTCACTTGCAGGTTATTGATCCGGCTCGATTGGATCAAAATGTTGGCGTGATTCCAGTGTTTGCGAAACACAAAAAGAAAAGAAATAAAAACAATTTGTGTATGTTTATTTTCAAATCTTTGTTGGTAAAGTTGGTGGGTTTCAAAGAAACAAGTCTTTACCTTTTGTGTGTGTTATTGACAAGAGCGAAAAAACAAGTGAAGTTGCAGGTGGGCAGAATAACGATAATAAGGCCGTGACAATCAACTACGACCGTAGCATTGGAAAGGGCCCCTCTGCATCCGAACTATGCGAATAAAGCTTTCCAGGAGAGGTAGTAGAAAAGATCGAACTCCCTCCTACAAATAAGGCTCCTGGAAGAAGTGCAGAGAAGATTTCCCCATAGAGCTCGAACGAGCGGCCAATTAACGTAGTTAATTGGAATGCTGGGAAGGGGAAACAAAGTATCGAACGTATACATTGGCGTAACCAATGTATCGAACTTATACACATAGTAATGCCAAAAGTCTTTAAGACCAAAGTGCGCATTACAAATAAATACAAAATTGTTTGCTGATTAATCCATGACTAAGATAACAATATACAAAAAAATATAGTTTGCAAAAATAATGACAAAAATTAAAAAAAAAGAAACTAGAACAAGTAAAAAAGTGTCAGTATATATAATATGACCAAGACCAAATGTTGGACCAAATCGGTTGAACAGTTCGAGAGTTATCGTTATCTCCGACCTCCACATATGTAGACATAGGGGGATTTTAAACCTTTCGGGCTGTTTTCCCAAGAACTATGGACTCGCCCCTGAAAAAACGTTTACCGTCTAATGGAATAGCGAATGCAAATCGCTCAAACACAAATCAAAGCGATTCAAGAGCAGGTCCTAAACTGAACTTTTCCGAAATTTTGTGTGGGAGGTACCCGAAGGCGTGAACCGATTGAGTCCATATTGGAACCCCATCTAAGTTTGGTAGAAATATCACGATGTGCAAAGTATGGACCAAGTCGGTTATTCCTTTAAAGAGTTATCGTGCGCACAAATTTTCCGAAAATTTTCGAATTTTTGTGGGGGAGGTTCCTGAAGGAGTGGACCGATATAACCTATCTTCGAACTTAAACTAAGTTTGGACAAAATATTGCGATAGCCAACTTTTGGACCAAATCGGTTCATCCGTTCGAGAGTTATCGTGCGCACCAGCCAGACAGACAGACGGACGGACATTGCTAAATCGACTCCAAATTGTCTGAAACACATTTCGTCCAAACATACTTGGGTTCTAAAACCATTATTTCGATGAGGCACATTTTGAACGTATGAAAGTGTATATACCCTCGTTAGCATAAATGCTGAGGGTATGAAAACGGCTCCCCAGTCAAAAAAGAATGAAAGGTAAAGAATTAAAATCTCATGTTAATAATAATGCACGTACTACAGGCACTGGGCTACGTATTTAAGCACATGATATAATTACGTTTAAATGTATTGGGGTAATATGCAAAACTTCGCAAGTTAAGAGGCAGGTGATTCCAAAGCCTTGCTACTCTAACAAGGAATGATGGATCATAGATACCGGACCAAAAGCGAGGAAGTGAGATTTGTGGATTTCGCAAGGATCGTGAGAAAATGAACTTTGAACAGAGTAAATCCGGTGTACCGTTTTTAATAATTTTATAAAAGCATGACATAATCTGAACATCTATGTACGACTGAAACGGAAGCCCCAAAAACTGCAAAGTATAACTGGAGACATGATTTCTATAATTTAAACGATATACAAATCGAACTACCATATTAATTATTAGAATATAGAATACCAGATAATACCTCTATACCAAAGGTAATAGTTGACATTAACAACGAATATGCAAGCTGCCGTCTAACAAAGTACAATTGAATTTATGCAAAATGGAAATTACCTTGGGAAATAACGTGGGCCTCAACAATATTTCCATCCATAACCATGTGAAATGAATGACTACTCTGACGTATAGAGCCAAACAGTAATGATTTAGTCTTACTCACATTTACAATAAAGTTATTGCGCTGCATCTAACAACTAACATTAGTCAACACTGCATTAACAACTGGCAATAAACCAAAAGAATTTGAACCACAAAAAATAGATGAATATCATCGGCATACATAAATGGCGAACATACATCAGCATCAAGGGCATCAACTATATCATTGATATCTAATAATAATCTAGAACTGTCTCGGAATGCATACAGTCTGATGCGACGGACTCCTCGTCGCATCACAAAGTGTAAACTAAGAAACCTACGGGAAACTAAAAACAAACACGTCGCACACGATGTTGCTTCTTTCGTTGCTTATGAGAAACTCATCTTTTCTTTAGAATAATTTCTCCAAAATATTCTAACTAAAACTAAATCTTACAATCTAACATTAACACACATACGATTACATTTACTTGCTCGCTGTCTCTATAAATACATTATGCCGCCGTGCACACACGCGTTGCGTTGATAATGATAATACATATTTAATTATCGACCCTTTCTTATCTTTACTATTTTGGGCATAACGTATGTTACATTGTTTATGACCGACAGTTGGTTATTTTTAAACATAGATTTTTTGCCCCCATGTGATGACAAGAAATCTACCTGACAGGAAAAGACTTTTCTGCAAAAATCTCCACAGTCTATTAACAACTACTCCCAACATGGTACGGTAAACATTATATGGGTACCAGGGCATATTGGGATTAGGAGTAATGAAATAGCGAACTCCTTAGCAAAACAGGCCAGAGAGCAACCTACAGTCAGCCTAGATAACGCCAAATCCTTAAAGGCGACGCGCATAGAGCTAAAGGCATGGGCAAAAGATGCACATATATCCCTCTGGAATAGAGAAGACAAGGGAAAAAAACACAAAAAATCCTATAGGGGAACCCAGACCAGTACAAAACAAAGGGACTGCTTTTACTAAGTAAAAAAGGCATTAGTAGACTGACGGGTATCCTTACAGGACACCTGGGTCTACAAGCGCACCTGCACAAAATAGGTTGTGCAGAAAACAGTGAATGCAGGGCATGCAGAGAGGACGACGAAACGTTGGAACACTACCTCTATCATTGCCAGGCCTTCACAAACCCGAGAAAACAGCTACTAGGGAGCGATACAATACAAGGACTCAATCATATCAGGACAATCGAGCTCACAACATTAAGAGACTATGTCAATATGACAGAAATCCTTGACTAACGTCAAAAGAATAATCAGGAATTTTAACTAATTCATACACTAAATATACCACCTCATCGTCGCCGCAAATTAGAGCGCACAACAGGCCTCCTTTATGGCTTAAGTGTATGTCCATGTGGCGAAGCAACTATTGAATTTTTAGTTCTCATTTGTTGAAAATAGTATACACATTTTTTGTTTTTAAAAGTAATTTTTTTAGTATCATCAGAACTTTCACTCTTAATTTTGTTGCAACAATAAATATTCATTTACATTTTTTTTTTTTAAAACAGACGCGTTTTTAATAAATATTGATGCATTAGTGTACATTGGTGACCTCGTATGTTGAATACGATGTCTCGCGAAGAAAATTCTGCAAATGCAAACCTTAGCGTTGGTGATGGAGTCAATAACAACGAACCAATTCCTCAATCAGATCAAATTTTGCCTCAACAATTTTCAGCAACAGCTGCCGTCAAAATTCCACCGTTTTGGAAACACAATCCTAAATTGTGGTTCATTCAAGTGGAGGCAATTTTTAAAGTCAACAGAATTACTCGGGGTGAAACAAAATTCGATCATATATTATGCAACCTGGACTCTGAAACACTAGAGTTTGTATGGGATATTATCTTAGCCACTGATTTTCATGGATGCAAATACGAAGCATTGAAAAGTACGTTAATTGCTGCGTTTACGGAATCAGACAAGAAAAAGCTCCGCAGGCTCTTGGTAGGTCATGCAATTGGTGATCAGAAACCAAGTCATTACTTACAATTTATGCGCAATACAGGACTGGGTCAAGTAAGTGATTCTGTTTTAGTCATTGTTTTTGGAGCAGATGCCCGAAAATGTGCGTATTATCCTTGTTGGTAACAAAGGTACATTGGATGAAATAGCGGCACAGGCAGAAAATATCATGGAGCAATTATCTCCTTCAATTTCGACGGTTTAAAATCGCACAATTTCTCTTAATGCAACACTGGACAAAATAGATGCACTTGAGAAACGCTTTGTGGACATGCGATCCCATTCACCCGATGTTACAAGATTTAATCGACGCACAATAAGCAGATCAAGAAGCATCAACAGTAGAAAGGAATATTGTTGGTATCATAACACTTTTAGAGACAAAGCCTTAAAATGTGTTTCCCCATGTTCATTTCAAAAAAAAAAATTTCGAATTCGGACGTCGCGGCATCCGAATTTATGATAAATACGTCATGCCGCCTATTTATTAGAGATCAATGTTACAAATATGATTTTTTAGAAGACACTAGAGCTAACGTTTCTGTTGTACCAAAATCCTTTCTCAAGAAATCATAAACAATGATAGTACTGCCATTAATCTTTTTGCTGCGAATGGAACACCAATTAAAACATTCGGAACCAGTATTGTCT
Source organism: Musca autumnalis (assembly GCF_047663935.1). Taxonomy (NCBI): domain Eukaryota; kingdom Metazoa; phylum Arthropoda; class Insecta; order Diptera; family Muscidae; genus Musca; species Musca autumnalis. The sequence goes on along the minus strand of NW_027411644.1, from coordinate 126,881,615 downwards.
CATTGGACTTAGGTCTCCGGCGCAGTTTCAAATGGAGATTTGTTATAGCGGATGTAACCAAACCAATAATCGGTTCAGACTTCCTAACACATTTTCGTATACTTCCAGATTTGAAAAATAAGCAACTAGTTGACGGTAAAGCATTAATGAAGTCTCAAGCATAGCTTGCAAATATATCATGGAATAGCATTATTGCAATACGTACCGATAACTCTCCATACTCAGCATTACTCTCTGAATTCCCTGACATTTATAAGATGGCTAATGTTTTACAAAGATTTCCTCAGCATACTGTGTACATATCATCATACAGAAATGGCCCTCCACGTCATGCAAAAGGTCGTCGTCTAGATACAGAGAAGTTAGCAGCTAGAAAGAATTTGAGTACATGCTAGAACATGGAATAATTTGTCCTTCGAATTCTGAGTGGTCCAGTTCATTACATATGGTACCCAAAAAGGATGGAACTTGGAGATGCTGTGAAGACTATAGAGGTCTTAACAAAAAAAACTATTCCGGATCGATACAACATTCCTTTTTTGTCAGACTGCAACCATAAACTTAGCGGATCTACTGTTTTCTCAACGTTGAAGTAGTCCGCGCCTATCATCAAATTGACATTCACCCTGATGATATTAAAAATACAGCTGTTGTTACACCATTCGGTTTGTATGAATATTTGAAAATGCCTTTTGGATTAAGAAATGCCGCTCAAAGTTTTCAAAGTTTTTTCCTAACACATTTTCGTATACTTGCAGATTTGAAAAATTAGCAACTAGTTGACGGTAAATCATTAATGAAGTCTCAAGCATAGCTTGCAAATATATCATGGAATAGCATTATTGCAATACGTACCGATAACTCTCCATACTCAGCATTACTCTCTGAATTCCCTGACATTTATAAGATGGCTAATGTTTTACAAAGATTTCCTCAGCATACTGTGTACATATCATCATACAGAAATGGCCCTCCACGTCATGCAAAAGCTCGTCGTCTAGATACAGAGAAGTTAGCAGCTAGAAAGAATTTGAGTACATGCTAGAACATGGAATAATTTGTCCTTCGAATTCTGAGTGGTCCAGTTCATTACATATGGTACCCAAAAAGGATGGAACTTGGAGATGCTGTGAAGACTATAGAGGTCTTAACAAAAAAAACTATTCCGGATCGATACAACATTCCTTTTTTGACAGACTGCAACCATAAACTTAACGGATCTACTGTTTTCTCAACGTTGAAGTAGTCCGCGCCTATCATCACATTGACATTCACCCTGATGATATTAAAAATACAGCTGTTGTTACACCATTCGGTTTGTATGAATATTTGAAAATGCCTTTTGGATTAAGAAATGCCGCTCAAAGTTTTCAACGCCTAATGGATAACGTTCTTCGCGGATTAGATTTTGTGTTCTGCTATTTGGATGACGTACTGATAGCTTCTAAAAACCAGAAGGAGCATTTAGATCTTTCAAGTATATTTTTTGCGCGCGTTTCACTGCTCTCAAATGACTTTATGCATATTTTGGCTTTCATACATATTTAACACGGAATATCGTTAACCTCTTTTAAATCATTCATACCGATCACCATTTTATTTTCTGCCAACTGCTGCACGTTCTGAAAGATTAAATGACCGCGCTTTACCCGAACAAAACATTTCTCTTTTTCACAGTTTATAATATAAAAGTTATGTTCTTTCTTTGCTTTAAACATTTCCGCACCGTTCTTTATTTTGGTTTCCGAATTATCAAAAAATACGTCATAACCATGTTCGCATAATTTGTTTACAGACACAAAATTTGCGTTCATCGACGACGCGTACAACACATTGTCCAATATAAACTTACAATTGTCAATTCTCAGCTTTACTCTGCCTTTACCCGCTGCTGTCAAATGCTGCTCTCCTGCTAAGTACCCATTCTCCTTATGTTCTCTTAAATTCACAAAAAAAGTTTTCTCGCAACAATCCACTGTCCAAATACCAATCCACTTTACTGAGAACGTTGATGTTTGCTGCCGCCAAAACTGTATGATTAACCTCTGCTTTGTTATTGTTCTATATCTTGCTGTTACAGTTTGCAGCGTTGTGACCGCGACGACCACAACTGTTTTTTGTTTTTAATGCTCTCTGCTCGATCTTGCACCGTTAATCGTAGAATTGAATTTTCTCGATTTCACCATGTATGCTTGTGCGTCACTGCTGTTTTCTGTTATACTATTCTGGACTTTTCTTTCTCCTTCCTGTAGCAGCTTTACCTTTAAAATATCAAATGATGGCAGGGAAACTCGAGTCTCCATGGCCACGTCATATTTCTCGTACGACTTGGGTAAGCACGATAACAAAATAATTACCACTATTTCACTCTGGATTGTGATTCCTACTGCGGACATTTTTTGTCCACACAGCCCTTCTCAAGTTCAAAAACTTTTTATACAGTGAGACTTTTATGACAGGTCCACTTGGACGATGGACTTCTTCCAAACGCTTCCAAACTTCTGCTGATGTCTTGCACGACTTGATGTGATGTAGTTGTGAAGCCTTCACACAGAGAATAAGCGTAGCCAATGCTTTCTCGTCTTGCATTTGCAATTCCTCGGCTTTCACTTCCTAGGTACTCACTACCTTCCACAGGCCACTGTTCATCCAACTTTTCTATTGAGTACAGCGAATTTATCTTGCGGAAACTGCGGAAAACTCTCAATTGGGACTGGAACCGTGCCCATAACCTGTTGGAATCTGTCCTTAGGTTCCTATTGGATGCCTGTGGAAATTGTCTTTAATAGTGTGCCTAACCCTTACGCAAAGGAAACACGACACACGATGTTCTTACTATGATGGTTTATTAAAGACTAGCATAAATGTAAAACATAAGTTTGCAGAAATTCATTGTGTGTGTTAGTATGCGAATACAAAACAGTGTTGTATTTCAACGAATAAATAATTACATTGCCATATTATTTCATATTTATCAGTTTTCAAGAGATTATACATCAGTTGTTCCCCTTGTCTTCTGATGGGTTTATAGCAGTGTTAATCACTACTGGGCTCGCGAGCCGTGTCTTTGTGAACACACACAATCTCAATTGTGGTGAGTTTGAACGTTGCTCTCACCACCGATCATCTTTGTTTTAGCAATGAATTAAGGCACACGATGTTTATCTAGAGAGGAATAAATAATCTCGTGTGTGTGCCCAACACAAACGCAGCGGTTGAATTTGTTGTTGCTGGTGAACACTGGTTTATAGTTTCCTTCTATAATTCAGCCGCCCAACATGAGTACAGACGCTGCTTGCTGCCGCCGAATCTCGATCAGACGCTGCCTCTTTCGTATTGTTTGGTGCGCCCCGCATTTGTTATTTTTGCGGTACCCGCCATATCTGATGAGCGTTCCCTTACCCACCACCCGTAGAGGCGTCCGATGGGAGAAAAAAACTTCGCTGGAAGTTAACGGGGGTTAAAGGCAGCTCCTCAGGTGACACCACAACAGGGAGGTCAGTGCCCACTTGATATGAAATCGGACCAAAATAAATTCTGGGCTTTGCCATGTTAAAGTGGTTCAAGACCGTTCCTTGCTATTTTTCATCATCTACGTTACCCAAATACCCAAAAGTCCCTCAATTATCCACAGCCTCCACCTCAAAAGGTACGGCTCTAATTAAGTTATGACCTCAGACCAAGCGCTTACACATATAACACTGGTCAATATGTATTTTATTATATATCTTGGGGTCCTTTTACGATTTTTATGCAGATTTTTCATATCCTTGGCCAACGAATTACTTTCTAGATATTTTTAAACATTACATTTCAATGAGATCAACCAAATATTAGATATTTTATTTCTCATACAACTAAAAGTGGGCTAACGACGCCCATTTTGTTCGTACATCATCTTTTATGTATTGGTACTATATGTACCATTTTTCACTTCGAAATTTCTTTTAATACTAGAGTAATTAATTTTGGCCACCTAAAATTGAAAAAAGTCACATTTTTGGAGTTGTTGAAAAGGCTCGCTCCGACTCCGGGCAATAATTTTTTCTACATTAGAGCAGTGCCGAACAGCCATTTGTCGCTGGTTAGGAAGATTTTCGGCAATTCACACACATACGATCCGAACACAAAGAAAGAGGGTGCAAGAGCAGGCAAATGTTTTGATTTGTTTTTGTTTTGTAGCTTGCGTGCATACAATCTTACTAACACACTTTAATAAATTGCCAATGTTTTGAATACATTCACATTTGTTGCTTCGCTCTTCTTGGGCGGCACTGCATTAGTGTTAGGCAATCTCGTCCATCGTTCACTGTCGTGGGTCAAAAACGTATGAATAACGTCATAAAATTGAATGAGATTGGCACAAATCTATTGTACATACATGTATATGAGATATATATTAGATTTTAGTGTAACATTTACTCTTCCCGCTAGCAATGAAAATTCCAATGGTCACAATGAAATTATCCCCAAGTAAACGACGAGTTGTATAAATAATTCACATTTACATTTTCTTAATAACTTACGTATAAATGCAGCATCCAATAACAGAAGCTAGTGTTGATGGCCTGAACATACTCGTACCTGTTATTCACATTGTTCTGGTATGGAAAAGGAATACGAAGGAAATAGAGGGTATATTCTTCTCTGTACCCGCTAGCAATGAAAATTCCTATTGTCACAATTCTGAACCGTACTAGTTCAAAATCGTTCAAGTAATGCGAGGGGAACCAATTTGCACCTTTTTATCCCCAAGTACACGACGAGACTTTAGTTGCGACTACCCGCTAGCAATGAAAATTCCAATTGTGGCAATTTAATTTGTCCGGAACTAGTTCTAAGCGGTACTAGTACACAATTCAAATCATCAGCAGCGGGGTCAAAGGGGACGTGATGGTGTTCCAATTTGCCCAGCATGCAAACGTTGCCGCCCTCAAGGATATTATCAGCAGCATAATACCTCCATGGGAAAACGGCAAACTAAAGTTGGTGAGGAAAGACCAAATTCCTCAACTAACAAAAACTTCTGTATTCGTCAGAGGATGGGGCAGCAAGTTCGAGACGGAACGCATGCTCGAAGTCTTTGGTCGTCAAAACAAGGACTTGGACGTGAAGAGATGGGAGGTCTTCCACAGGGAGGAGCAGGAGGACGGAACTCTCCTTGTGGTCGGAATTGACCATCTCTCCATGGCTAGTCTGACAAAGACTAAGGGCAGGGCTTTCTACATCTCCAACGCTGTCCGCTTCAAAGCAGGAAAGGCGGTAATCGGCGAAAGCGAGGAAGCCAAACAAAATAGCGAAGAGGTTTTACCTCCCAGCAACAATGTAAAGGGAGTCGATGCCGTAATCACCGACTCTCAAGAAGCCCGTTTACTGGAGGACCAATGATTGAGGTCATCCAGATAAACCTCCATCGGAGCGAGACGGCAACCATGGCCCTGATGGAGAAAATCAATACAGGTAAAATCCATATTGGCTTGATCCAGGAACCTTGGACTATTCAGAACAAGGTCTCTGGACTAAACCATATAAACTACCAATTGTTTTATGCAAATACGGGGTCTCGACCGAGAACCTGTATAATATGTCACAAAAACTTAAGTTTTCTTTTCTCTCCAGAGTTGTCAACATCGGACGCAACTGTGCTGAAGCTGGGGAATGGCAATATATACCTTGCATCAGTATATTTACCGTTCGACTCGCCGACACTACCACCTTCGTCGGAACTGCAGCGGTTGGTGAGGAAAGCAAAACAAACAGGTAACGAAGTACTAGTAGGTAGCGATGCTAACTCACACCACATTGCGTGGGGTAGTACTAATACTAACAAAAGGGGCCAAGCCCTTTTAGATTTCTTGAATACTAACGACCTAATAACCCTTAACATAGGCAATAAAGCCACCTTTGTTAACAAGATTAGGGAAGAGGTATTAGATATAACAATATGTTCCGAAAATCTTATAAACGAGGTACAGAATTGGAGGGTCTCGGAAGAGCACTCCTTCTCGGATCATCGTTATATAAGATTTGAACTAACACGGCCACCGCCGAAACCTATAAGTTTCCGAAATAAATCCAAAACCAATTGGATAAAATTTGGGAAACTAATAAAAGATAGGCTAGGGCACGATAGATATGAATGCCTAAGCACGGAAGATGTAGACAGAAATGTCAACATTATAACGGAGGTCTTAGTAAAGTCATTCGAAGAAAGTTGTCCCCTTCGAGAGAGGAAATCTGCCTACGAAAAACCCTGGATGACAGGTGAAATTCGTAACAAAGGCAAAGAGGTCCGAAGGCTTTACAACAGAGCTCGACGAAAGAAATTAGCTGTATTCTGGGACAACTATCACACAAAACTTAAAGAATACAACAAAATGACTAGAACAGCAAAGCGCAATTCCTGGAAACTTTTCTGTGAACAGGTAGACAGCGTAAATGATGTATCCAAAATAAAAAAGTTTCTATCGAAAACCCATACACAAACCGAGATCATGGTGAATGATATGGGAAATAAGATGGAAACAATCGAGGACACGCTGGGGCTTTTGATGAATACACATTTTCCGCCGAACACTGCGACGCACGCAGGGTTGCCGGTAATGAGGGAATGTGATACAGAGGAAGCACCAACAATTGATGAAGCGATGGTAAAGGATGCCATCAAGAGCTTCAAACCTTTCAAAGCAGCGGGGCCGGATGAGATATTTCCGGCCTTACTCCAGAAAGAGATGGACTACATTGCGCCCAAACTATCTGGAATTTTTAACGCATGCTTAAAACTTGCGTATACTCCTAAAGCCTGGCAGGAGGCGAGGGTAGTATTTATCCCCAAACCTGGGAAGGCTAGTTACGCAATTCCTAAGTCTTATCGTCCGATAAGCCAAACATCCTTCCTGCTTAAAACCATGGAACGAATAGTCGACACCATGATTAAGAGCAAGATTCCAAACGATATGCTTAAATACAAACAACATGCATACGTTAAAGGTAGATCAGTGGAAACCGCATTACATGAGGTTGTACACCACATCGAGAGCACCTTCGACAGGAAGATGTATACACTGGCGGTATGCATTGATATCGAGGGTGCTTTCAACAACGTCAGCACCGAAACCCTTATCCAATCCTTAGATAAGTTTCAGGTGAATCGGGCCCTCAGGGACTGGATAAGCCACATGCTAAGGAATAGATGGATAAGCTGCGGGCTACTTGACGTAAAAATAAAGGACAAAGTTGGTCAGGGTACGCCACAGGGGGGGATTTTATCCCCACTCCTATGGGTCACTACCATAAATAGTCTATTAAGGACTTTAACCGATGAGGGATTTGACCCAGTCTGTTATGCAGACGACGTTATAATACTTCTGAGGGGTAAAAATCCAAACTTGCTATGCAGAAGAGCTGAATCAGCCCTAAAAATAGCGTATAACTGGGCTAGACCAAGAGGTCTTAATGTAAACCCGGAAAAAACGGAAATATGTCTGTTTACTAGGAAAACAAAACTGGGACACGTTGAAGAACCAGTTTTCCTAAACAAGACGATCAATATTTCCAATAAAGTCAAATATCTGGGAGTAATTCTGGATAGGAAACTTAAATGGAAAGACCATATTCAGGAAAGAGCCAATAAAGCTCATAGATGTTGGTCAACCTGTAGAAGGGCTATAGGCGCCAAGTGGGGTCTTAATCCTAAGATGACACACTGGCTATACAAAAGCGTAGTTAGACCTATTCTAACATACGCTTCAGTAGTCTGGTGGACAGCTATGGATAAAAAGTGTAATATTAAAATACTACAGAAAGTCCAACGAATGTGCTGTCTAAGTGTAAGCGGCGCAATGAGGACAACATCAACGAGGGCTTTAGAAACTATTCTATATATACACCCAATAGAAATCCAGATAAGGTATGAAGCGGCTGTCGCAGCTATTCGACTTAAAGCGATGGACGAGTGGATCAGTAAGGACCACGTAACATACCATCAAAACATTCTACAGGTAACAACGGGAGAGTCAATGGATAACATTGCATCGGACCGTATACCTGAAACATTTGTAGCTGCCTCATGCGAGGCATTAATTCCAGACAGAGACTCGTGGATCGGCGGAAATCTAGCACAAATGCCGACTGGAAACTGCTGTTATACAGACGGCTCAATGCTAGGTGGGAGAACGGGACTGGGTCTCTTTATTGAAGAACCAGAGACCGAAATATCTCTTCGTTTGCCGGATCACAATACGGTCCATCAAGCGGAGATCCGAGCGATCACAGAGTGTCTGAACTGGCTTAATGCCAACACGAGGCCAACTACTGTAAACGTCCTTACGGACAGTAAAACTGCAATCAAAGCAATAACATCCAAGACAGTAAAATCACAAACAGTCCTGGATTGTATAAATTCGATCAACAGCTATACTCAGCATGGCACGGTGCGTATAATATGGTTACCGGGACATGCGGGGAATAGAGGTAATGAGATAGCAAATTCTCTGGCAAAAAAGGGAAGGGAATTAGCAACTGTAAACCTAGCGAACGCAAAGCCACTAAATGCGTCTCGGCTAGAGTTAAAAAATTGGGCAAAAAATGCCCACTTATCCCTATGGAAGAGAGAGGAATTAGGGGAAACCACAAAAATCCTATGGGGAGACCCAAATGAGGAAAAAACTAAAAACCTACTACTGCTAGGTAAAGCAGAGTTGAGTAGACTTACAGGTGTTCTTACAGGTCACCTCGGTTTACAAGCTCATCTGCACAAAATTAATTGTGCAGACAACAGCGTATGCAGGGCATGCGGAGAGGATGATGAAACATTGGAGCATTTTCTCTGCAAATGCCCCGATTTCGCAAACATCAGATCCCAGTTCTTAGGGAACGACACAATACCAGATCTTAATCAGGTAATTGTGGACGACCTAAAACAATTACGGGATTTTGTTAAGGGAACAGAGTTCCTTAATTAAATTATAGTAGAGTCCCCTTCTTCAAAAACTTAGACTAGAGCGCACAACAGGCCTACTTCATGGCTTATGTGTATGTCCACCAGGACATGTGGCGAGTACTCGCCCCTCTTTTCAACCTAACCTAACCTAACCTAACCTAGTACACAATTGACACCTAAGCAATGCGAAGGGAAGTAATTGACACCTTTTATCACCATGTAAACGACGAGTTTTATAAATAATTCACATTAGTATTTTCTTAATAACTTACATATACGGGTATGTTCTGAGACAAACTTCACCTCTCACTTCACACCTAAAGCATTTTGATCACACCATTTACTCCTATTTTTTGCGAAATTCTTGGGACTAAGATTCACTAGGGTATTTAAAAAGAATAGCTAGGGCGTACTCCATCCATAAAATACTCGAAAAATCAGCGTAAATGGGGTGAACAAAATGCTTGAGGCATGAAGTGAGAGGTGAAGTGTGTCAGCGTGTCGTGCTGTGCTGTTTACGGAATCCATGCTGACGATAGGGCACTAGATGGCCATTTGGTTTCGTTTTTATGAGAGGTTTAACTTTACCTGAGGTTTCTTTTCCAGAACTAAAATATTTTCACACTTTTGCACATTTTTCCCTAAAACGCTTTCTCGTACCCCAAAAAGTTGCAAAATGTTCACTTCTCTTTAAACCAAAATGACGCTGAATAGCTTTCTCTTTAGAAACTTGTTACACGACAAATGTGGGTGAGCAAAAATGTTCTGATTGGCTAGCACACCGACTTTGACTTTTGTTCCAGTTTTTTTACATTTCTGTCATTTTTCCGTTCCCGTACATTTTGAAAATATGTGTATGTGGAATTCATTTTCGACAGTTTGCTCTTTTGACGCTTTTGCCAGTAAAAAAGTACTGAAACGGAGCTTAAGTTCGCGATTCATGTGCAACTGTTGATAAATATTGTTGTCCTGTATTTTGTAACCTACCCGTATGTTGTGTTTATTAACACTTATTGTTTATTTATATTATACGTAGCACTTATATCGAAATTATTTGAAAAATGCAAATGGGAATGTTATACAATCTAATTTTATGTAGTTTTTAAAACAAAAAAAAATCAATGTAAAAAATGTTTCTCGAAACAATTTTTCTTCTGAAGAAAAAACAATGTGAGCTTTTGGCCAACAAAAGAAAACACAAAAAAAAACATTCGCCAAACTTTTGACAGTGATAGTATTTTGTGCCGAATATGAAGCCACTGGTTATTGAAGCACCACAAAAAAAAAAAAAAAAAAAAAAAAACAAAAAAACAAAAAAAAACATTCGCCAAACCTTCGGCAGTGACAATATTTTGTGCCGAATATTCGCCACATGAAGCCACTTGTTGTTAAAATACCAAAAAAATGGTTGCAAAAATTTACGTAAAATTAGTATATTTGCGCAGTTCTAAAAAATTAGATTTTTTGTGGTTTTCGACTTTTTATGAAAGAATAAATACGCCGTTTAAATTTAACCATAAATGTTACGTTCATATAAATTCAGGGTTTTGTTAGGAATGTAGTAATGCACGTAATTTCTACGCATAGTTATGTATGAGTTCATAGATATACCCCGTGTAAGCAAAATTTCAATCCATAGGTAACGCTAGCGGGTCCAAAACGGCCGTGTTACTTACACCAAGGATTTTGCGTAGTTGATCGTTGCCAATGTGTTAAAAATTGTAAAACACTTATATGTGGCAATGTTTTTACGAAATCATGAATGAAAATCAGCAATGTTACCACATGCTTTCAAAATTTACACGCGTCGGTAAATGGCACGTAGAAATTACCAAACGCGTAGGTAAAGATAACTAATAGGTAGCTACCTACCCGGTTACCTAGGGCTAGAAATTACGGGTATAAGAGTATTTTCTCAGTCAAAAAAAAAAAAAAAAATTGTCAAATAAGAATACCCCTATTTTAATCTTCAAAGTTTTTGGCATTTTTAAAAGTAGGCCCGATTGCAAGAAAACTATACGTTTTAGAGAAAAAAGTTATTTTGTATTATAGTTGACCTTTGGACTTACTCTTCTTGATATTTTTGTTCGGCTTGAGGTCATCAAAAAATATAAAGTTAGTTATTTTTTATCGCGTTTATTTGGAAAAAATAAATAAAATGCAACGGTGATGAATCAAACAAGTGCGAAAAAGTATACTGTGCAGCAACAGGACATATACCTGACCTAAAAGGAGTACAAATACTGTCGCAAGAAATCAACTACCGATTGAAAGATTGTTGGACGATTTTTTGATCAGATAATTCTTCTGCGCTTCTTTCCGGCGATCTTTTAGCGAATTTTTTTATAAAATTCACCCACGCGAGTAATTTGTCATTCGTAGACGATTTTCAAAAATTATTGTTTATAATCAATCCGCGAATTTGTATTATGTTTCGCTGTTGTTAGTGCAGGCGAATAATATATTATTCTTCCGAAGCCCGATCACGCGATTGTTACTATAATTGTTGATTTGGTTGCATATAATTCTCATATACACATTCCACATAACTTTGATATAAATGGCACGAATAATATTGTGAGTATTGACAAACACAACATATGTCCGGGAAAGTGAATGAGAACCAGTATACAACCACTACAAACAAGGCATATCGACCAGGTGGTGGCATCGACATATTTTTAACATGTTATTTCAAAAGTTTCTTTATGTTGTTAGGGAAATTACAACAAAAATAATCTTTTATAAAGGGATTTGACACTTCACATTCGAACAGCTGGTGTGATACCACTACCTGGGTAATTTTCCCATGACTAATGCCCGTAATTTCTACGCGTAGTTATCTATGAGTTCATAGATATCCCCCGTGTAAGCAAAATTTCATAATTTCAATCCATAGGTAACGTTACCGGGTCGAAAACGGACGTGTTACTTACACCAAGGATTTTGCCTGGTTGATCGTTGCCAATGTGTTAAATATTGAAAAACACTTATATGTGGCAATGTTTTTACCAAATCATGAATGAAAATCACCAATGTTACCACATGTTTTCAAAATTTACACGCCTTGGTAAATAATAATTGTTCCACAAACATCCCATAAGGGACAAGGGAGAGAGAAGTCTCCCTTTCCTTGGTAAAGGGCACGTAGAAATTACCAAACGCGTAGGTAAAGATAACTAATAGGTAGCTATCTACCCGGTTACCTGGGGCTAGAAATTACGGGCATAAAACATAAGGAATACCCGGCAAGTATTTCCTATCGCACATTACCCGAAGCAGTCACTCCGTTTGGGATGAAATAAACCACGCCCACGGCACTACTTTTGAATACCGCTTTTGAGACATTCTAGAAGTTCTTTAAACGATAAAATTGGTTGTGACGAAAAAATATTTTTTCTTTTGTTTTTTACTTTTCTTTTTCTATTTTATTATTTTTTTAATTTTTGTATTATTCAAATTATTTTTCCAAAGTACATACGTTTTTAAAGAACTATTTTTAGTTGAAATAGTCTTCTAGATTAATTTCGTCATTTTTAAAATGTTATGGTGCCCGCCTGGGAATCAAACCCAAGACAATACTAATGCAAAGGAAACATGCTTACCAATGCACCACCGTACCATATAAATTTCAGATAGGCTAATGTCTTATATTAGTTCAAGATTGTACACGCCTTAAATGAACTTACACAATAGAAGTGTCTGCAAAGGCCATAGAAAGTGTCTGCCCACGCGATAGTCGTAAGAAGTAGCATTGTTAGTGTAAACAAGCAGTAATTGCATATCGATCTTCCTTTCTGACACTAGTTTTTCATGAAGATCAAAATGGGACAGCAATGCATTTGTTATTGTAAAATGATAAAGGATCGCTCTTTTAAAGAAAACAAGTTCAGAATGCGATTAGTGAGAAACTCAATCCCAAATGTTTTCGTTGTTTTGTTTTTGGCCAAATATTCTTGTTTTTATAAATTTTGTTCAGCTTATTGACCTCTTCGTATTTTAGCAAATAAAACAAATGATTTTATTGCTTTCTTCCCGACGTTTCGTCACTTTTTTGGCTACGTCCACAGGGGAATTCGTCTATTCAAATAAAATTTTACAATTTTCATCAGTACAAAAACACAGAATTATAAGGCAAATTAACAACTTACAATATTAGGTTTCAATTCAATTTTTTTTTTTCAATTCAATTTTTCTTTATTTTCAAAAAACGTTATAAAAAGTATTTGTACAAATCTTATTATAAACAAATAAAGAAATGATACAGCTTGGCTTTATTAAAGCCGTCAGCTGGAATATTGAGTGATTAATTTTTACTATTATATGTAAATATAGATATTTCTTTTTAATATTTTGTATTATTAATTAATAATTGAATTCATTTATTAACATACTTCTGTAATTTAGTGCTTCTTTCAAGTAATTGCATAAGCCTAACCAGCAAAAATTCTCACCACCATTTAAGATTGAGATAATTTCCGTTTGTTGCAATTCAGTTTTGTGAAAATGTCTAATACTCATGCTTTTTAGTACAGGACACCGACCAATGAAGTGTACTAATGTTTCGTCTTCTCCCATATTACATAAAGAACATCTCTGATCTGCTACAGTTCCGTGTTTGGCAAAATTTAGCCGAAACAGGTCGCCTCTAGCCTTCACTATAAGCGAAATATGTTCTTGTCTATAATTTTGCTTACAATAAATTGGCCAGATATTATAATCAAGAAATTTGTATAACCTGTGTTCACTTTGTCTTGCTTTTTGAGTATTGGAGCTATAAATTCGGTTTTTTATTTCCATTAGCAAATTTTGGCTTGCACATACCCAGTTTTGTTTATTCATTTTTACATTTCTGCTGTCAATATTGTGGTCTTCGAGTTGTTTCATGTAGTCTTTATACCAAGATATGTTTTTATTTGAAAGTTGCAGCGCCAGTATGTGAGGCAGTCTATGACTTTCAAGATCGAATAGTACTTTACCTAAATATTGTAGATGCATTCTATATGTGTATATGAATCCCGGTTCGTATCCTGTTTCCAATGCGACTAAATAATTCGGCGTACTTTCTGGAAGCCTTAGAACCCTCTTTAAGAAATAGCGATACAGTTTATCCACATCCTCGAAATATGAACCTCCCCATAACTGTGCTCCGTAGCAGTATATCGAGCGACAAACGGCTAGAAAAAGCTTACATTTTGTGGTTAAATGTATCGATGTTTTGGCAATAAAAGTTTTCCATGTTGAATTTAAAGTGATTTTGGCTGCTTCATCTTTTTGGTTAGGTGCTAACTAAAAGACAATTTTGGGGTTAAGATTATTCCAAGATACTTATATTCATTAACAATTCGTAACATTTCGCCTTTGTATGTCCACTTTTCTCTTGCCGAAAGTTTTCCTCCTTTTCTAAATACCATTATTTCGGATTTAGCTTGGTTTACTTCCATGCCCCATTTTTCGCAGTATATATCTAGTTTATCGATCATTTGTTGTAGAGTTGTGGGGTTATCAGCCATTATCACGATATCATCGGCGTACATACAGTATCGGCCAAAACTAAAGCACCCCCTCAGTAAATTTTTTTGAAATGATAATTTTTTAGTGAAAACTAAATTATTAATTTATTTTTTATTTTTCTTTTTATTTATTTATATCTTTATAATTGAAAAATACAAAAATAAGGAGATCAGAATTTAATAAACAAAAGTTAAAATTCAAAAAACATTTTAGGTCGCAAATATAAGCGGACAAATCTAAAGCACCCCCTCATTTGAGGTACAGCAAAAACTATTGAAATCAATATTTCGTTGCTTATCGTCTATTCTGGATGACACAATCACATCTTTTAGGCATAAAGGAAAATAAATTATTAATTATTGCAGGCGAAATAATCGGTTTTCGGAAAATTTAGCTTAAATCCTCATAATACTGAAAATCGGAAGGTACCGTTATATGGAGGCTATACCCAAACGTGGACCCAGGTCCACGATTTTTGATGGATATGTTTTGTGACCACTAAGAACCCTAAGTACCAAATTACAGCTAATTTAGTAGGAAAATGTGGCTTAAATATCCGAAATACCGAAGATCGGAAGGTACCGCTATAAGGGGGCTATACCAAAACATTAGCCGATATTGTTCATATTCATCCAAAAATGATGCTACAGCATCCACTAGTCAAATACAATACGCTAACGTTTAAAAATTAGCAAAAGAACGAATTGCGGAAGAACGATAGATGCCGGCTTATTCAGTCTACGACCAGCAAAAAAAACCTTATCGACTAAAAACCCATATCGACTAAAAATGAAGGAGCCAGACTGGCATTCGCCAAGACCCATTTGAACTGTTTTCCGATGAATCTATGTTTAATTTAAAGTATTCAGATGGTAAAAGGCTTGGACCAAATGGGCAACCGTTAAATCCTAAATATTGCAAAGACGCTGTAAAACATGGAGGCAGAAGGAGGTCGACTGAATAAGCCGGCGTCTACCGTTCTTTTGCAATTCGTTCTTTTGCTAATTTTTAAACCTAAGGGATTTAGTATTTGACCAGAGAATGCAGTAGCATCATTTTTGGATGAATATGAACAATATCGGCTAATGTTTTGGTATAGCCCCCTTATAGCGGTACCTTCCGATCTTCGGTATTTTGGATATTTAAGCCACATTTTCCTACTAAATTAGCTGTAATTTGGTACTTAGGGTTCTTAGTGGTCACAAAACATATCCATCAAAAATCGTGGACCTGGGTCCACGTTTGGGTATAGCCTCCATATAACGGTACCTTCCGATTTTCAGTATTATGAGGATTTAAGCTAAATTTTCCGAAAACCGATTATTTCGCCTGCAATAATTAATAATTTAGTATCCTTTATGCCTAAAAGATGTGATTGTGTCATCCAGAATAGACGATAAGCAACGAAATATTGATTTCAATAGTTTTTGCTGTACCTCAAATGAGGGGGTGCTTTAGTTTTGTCCGCTTATATTTGCGACCTAAAATGTTTTTTGAATTTTAACTTTTGTTTATTAAACTCTGATCTCCTTATTTTTGTATTTTTCAATTATAAAGATATAAATAAATAAAAAGAAAAATAAAAAATAAGTTTATAATTTAGTTTTCATAAAACAATTATCATTTCAAAAAAGTTTACTGAGGGGGTGCTTTAGTTTCGGCCGACACTGTAAGTAGACGAATGTTTGTTTTTTCAACATAAAGCCCCCCTTCTAGGTGATCATGAAGGTCATTGAGGTAAATGGCAAATAAAGTCGGCGACAATAAACAACCTTGCTTTACTCCAGTACCGGTATCGAAATATTCAGACAATTGACTGCCTGACCACACTGCTGACTTTGTATTTTTATATATCTCATTAACAAAAGTTATAATTCTTGAAGACAGACCTATCTCACACAGCTTATATATAAGAAGATCCCTTGGTACTCTGTCAAAAGCAGCCTTAAAATCAACAAAAAAGGCATACACATTTTTGTTTTCATGGAACTTTAAATGTACAATTGCGGCAAGATTAAAGATGTTATCGACAGTTGAATAGCCCTTCCGGAAACCCGCCTGGTACTCGTTTAGAATATGGTGTCTGTCCATCCAACTTACTATTTTCTTGTTAATCATACCAATCATAAGCTTTCCTATACAGTTCATGAACGTAATACCTCTGTAGTTGTTCACGTCATTCGTATCACCTTTTTTATGTATAGGAAATATTATTCCAGTACGAAACATTTCATAATCTTCAAAACCATTTAGAATCCTGGTGAAACAATCACATAGCCGCATTAAGAAATCATCTGTCGCATGCATGTAGAACTCATAGGGGACACGGTCATCTCCTGGCGCCTTATTATATTTTAACGTTCTTAGTTGGTCTTTAATTTCGTCAACTGTGAACTCTTCATCTAAAAGTGCATCACTAGTATTAGGACGCGCATACAAAATAGGGCAAGTGTAATAATTCTTTAGCAAATCCGCAGATATATAACAATCCGTATTTTCATCCACCTGTCTTATTTCCTTAGCTAGTTTCCACCAGGACTTACTTTCTGACGTATTATCAAGTTTTTCCTCCAAGGATTTGTAGTAATCTGATTTTTTTCTTTCAGTACATTTAAATACATTTTCCTTTGTTCTGCATATGCCAATCTTGCGTCTCTTGCTGTCTCTTGTCTCTGTCTCTTGCGTTTCCCGATGTTCGATATATATTAAGTAAATGCATAGTCTTCTTTCTGCTACTCCAACATACCGCATCAAACCATTTATTTTTGGCATTCATATTTTTTGTATATGAATTCCTAGGGTAAGAATCATGTATTGTAGTAATTAAATCTTTGAGTTGATAGTTTGATGGTAATAATTCTGTTTTACGGCTCAAGGCATTTTGATAATAATCTTTATTTCCATTTTTCCACGGCAGTTTTGGTAAAAGGTTTGATTTATTCATCATATTTGGTTTCGAGTTCGGAAAAGCTAGTGTTACTACAACTGGGAAATGGTCGGACCACATTTGATTCTCAATTTGAATAGTACTCACGACGTCAAGCATCTCAGTCGAGATGGCGCACAAATCAATTACAGAACTGTCATTTTTATTAGCAAATGTATATTTTTTGCCATTTGAATTTATGATTTTATCCTTTGATTTTCGGACACTAAAACAGTTTTTCAACATTTCTTTGGGTAGCTCTTGCTGTTCTCCAATTCGTGCGTTATGGTCTCCAATAACAATTTTGCTACATTCGCTATTCTGGACTCCATATCTCAGCCGTTCCATATCATCATCCCAAATTACTCCCCTTAAGTATACTGGCACTATTTCAAATTTAAAGGTCTTCAGCTCGCATATTATTATATCTTGGCCTCCTCTGTTAATAATTTTTTATTGGAAACCATCACTCTCCAAACTGTTTTTCACTCCAAAAAGCTGACCACCTATGCCTCTCCCTCTAGTGCTGTTCCTAGTAGCAGAAATCCATACAATTTTGAAATTTTTAAACTGCCTTGCATAAAATTGTTGATTTTTTTCTTCCACATGCGTTTCCTGAAGTAAAAATATATCGAATTTTTCTAAATATTCAAAAAAATGGTGGTGAATATTTTTGCTTCCTAATCCATGAATATTATGGGCAATTATTTTTAATATATCTTTTTCATTTTCTACAATACATTTATCATTTAGTTTATACCTAGCTTTGTTTTTCTTTGTGATATTTTTATTAAGTGGTTTGTTTTCTATTAATGGTTTTTTGAATTTAAATTTGATACCAATATATCGTAATTTAAGTTAAAATCTTAATTTTCTTCTCCAAAAATCTTAGTAAGGACCTCAATACCACAGCTTTCCCCACAAACCAATTTGTTTTCGGAGTTCCAACGGAATATTCTTCCCTCGGTCACCAACTGCTCTCCTGTTACTCCAATCTTTTTGTCCTTATTAACTTTATTAAGTTCCTTCTTTAGAGCCAGCATCACCTTCTTTCTTTGCAGTCGTATTCCACTCAAATCGCGTTCAATAAATACTGACGATCCCGCAAGTAATTTTGTACTTTTAAGTACTTCTGACACGGGTTTAAGAAGCGCAACATTAATTATATTAAGAATAAAACATAAAAAACATGACACAACTTAAAACTTATATCACATTTGTTTATTGCACTTGTTTAAGTTATTGCAACTCCATAACTTGAACTAATATTGTTGGTGTTTTCTTTCAAATTCATTGTTCTCTTTAGGTTCTGCTGTATCTCTTTTTTTCATTCAGTAATCTCTTTTTTTCATTCCTCTCTGTCTAAAATTCTGACATTATCAAAGTTTGGAGTGTGGCCTGTGCTTAGTGAATGTTGTGCTAAGGCTGTTGCTTTTTGTTTTTCAATGTCTCCTTTATGTTCCCCCATTCTTATGTTAAGCGCTCTTTTTGTTGTCCCTATGTATATTCTATTACAGCTTTCATCTTTGTTACCTTTGCATTTAATCTGATACACAACGTTGTTTTGTTGTTGTTTGTTGTCAGTTACTATGTTTTTTAGCATCTGGCCCAAATACTAAATACGGCAACAAATTTCATTCATCGCGTTTTAAATATAAGTGACGAGCAATTTCACCACAAAAACACCATACTCATAACACAAATGCTACAAAACAATAGCTTTCCAAAACATGTTATTCGCACGTTGATTGATGAATGTAAACACAAAATTAGAAGTCGAAACAAATTAACAACTACTAACAATACCATCAACATAAAAGAACCAAAAAATTTTTACGGTGTAAAATACATTCCGGGCCTGTTTGATAGTCATCAGCTGAGGAAAATAATAAAAGATAGAAATGTCAACTTTGCATACAAACCTAACACAACATTACAGACTATATGCACCAACACCAAAGCACCTATAGACAAACAACAAAAAAAACAACGTTGTGTATCAGATTGAATGCAAAGGTAACAAAGATGAAAGCTGTAATAGAATATACATAGGGACAACAAAAATGGGGGAACATAAGGGAGACATTGAAAAACAAAAAGCGACAACTGCCCTTGCACAACATTCACTAAGCACAGGCCACACTCCAAACTTTGATAATGTCAGAATTTTGGACAAAGAGAGGAATGAAAAAAAGAGATTACTTATTGAGAGCTTAAGAATACAGCAGAACCTAAAGAGTACAATGAATTTGAAAGAAGACACCAACAATATTAGTTCAAGTTATGGAGTTGCAATAACTTAACCAAGTGCAACAAAACAAATATGATATTAGTTTTAAGTTGTGTTATGTTTTTTATGTTTTATTCATAATATAATTAATGTAGCGCTTCTTAAACCCAATATTGTAAGTTGTTAATTTGCCTTATAATTCTGTGTTTTTATACTGATGAAAATTGAAAAATTTTATTTGAATAGGCGAATTCCCCTGAGGACGTCGCCAAAAAAGTGACGAAACGTCGGGAAGAAAGCAATAAAATCATTTGTTTTATTTGCTAAAATACGAAGAGGTCAATAAGCTGAACAAAATTAATAAATATCAATCCCAAATGATTGGAGGGTAATCAAAAATTATAACTAATCAGAAAAAGGGGTACAAATCAAAGACAACAAATGAAAGAAACAAAAATCAAAGAAGATTGAAAAATAAATTTCCTTTAATTTTTTCTTTATACTTTCTTCATCTTAAGATCTTCCATATGATTCGTCAGCGAATATTTGTCGCGATTCGCATTGCATAAACATTTACTTTACTAGGCGTTTACAACAGACAGTTTGTCTTCAAATACAACTCTTATTTACTAACACATACATACATTTGTCGGCTGTCTCCCAGCTGTCCATCAGTTTTTCACAGACAGTAGGATTAACAAATTTTTTGTAAAAAGGTGTGAGAAAATAATTGAAATGTGTTGAAAACAAAAGAACATGAGCAATAACAAAATATGTGAACGGAAAACGAAAGGAAATCGATGATTTTGATTCATAATTTTAGAACTGTTTTTGTAGTTGTCGGGACGCCTACGTCACACAGGGAAGTTGTGGAATTTTGACAATCAATAAATGAAGTCAACTGTCATGTCATTTGTAAACGCAGGGTTAGGTTGGTAATTCGAGGAAGATTTTTAGGCGAGCTCGCCTGAGATTAATTGATCTTCCAGGAAAATCGCTAATTATTCTTACGCGATAGAAAATGTTTGCAGGGACATCATAAATATACCAACACAATATCGCATCAACTACAAGCCAGATACAGAACATTGTGCTCAAATCTATGGAAGCATTCACAGTTTATACAGTTGGACACTAAGCCCACCTGATTGTTATGTTTGTTGTTTATCAAATAGTAAAAGAACACATGTAATAATGACCCTTAGGGTCATTATTATTTTTAAAGTAAACAACCCTGATGATGATTGTTGGCGTGATACCACTGACCGTCGATAGCTCAGGGATGAAAAGAGAAAAAAATAAAAGACATACACGAGTGTATCAGTTTCAAATATATTTTCGGTTTATTGGTGGTAAAAGTGAGTTTCTTGGTACAAGAAACAGTTAACTTTGGTATGTGAAGCTACGAACGATTGCAATAGGAATATGACTCCTTCGAAAGTTAAATAGCAAGAGTGTTGCCAAGAGGGCGAAATAGCGATCAAAGGCCGTGACATCAACTACGACTGCAGCATTGGAAAGCGCCCCTCTGCATCCGAACTATGCGAATAAGGCTTCCAGGAGAGGTAGTAGAAAAGAGCGAACTCTCTCCTACAATCCGAACTAGACGAATAAGGCTCCTGGAAGAAGTGCAGAGAAGATATCCCCATAGGGCTCGTAAGAGCGGCCAATTAGCGTGGGTAATTGGAATACTGCAGAAGGGGAAACAAAGTATCGAACATATACATTGGCGTAACCAATGTATCGAACTTATACATTAGCCGCCCACCTTGACGCGCTATCTGCAAGGCAATAGTGTTAGACTAAATTCGCGAGCAAACTTAAACTAGAGTTAGTAGTTCCCCCTTTATGTTCCCCTATTCTTATGTTAAGCGCTCTTTTTGTTGTCCCTATGTATATTCTATTACAGCTTTCATCTTTGTTACCTTTGCATTTAATCTGATACACAACGTTGTTTTGTTGTTGTTTGTTGTCAGTTACTATGTTTACTATGTTTTTTAGCATCTGGCCCAAATACTAAATACGGCAACAAATTTAATTCATGGCGTTTTAAATATAAGTGACGAGCAATTTCACCACAAAAACACCATACTCATAACACAAATGCTACAAAACAATAGCTTTCCAAAACAAGTTATTCGCACGTTGATTGATGAATGTAAACACAAAATTAGAAATCGAAACAAATTAACAACTACTAACAAAACCATCAACATAGAAAAACCAAAAAATGTTTACGGTGTAAAATACATTCCGGGCCTAAGCACCTATAGACAACATAAGGGAGACATTGAAAAACAAAAAGCAACAACTGCCCTTGCACAACATTCACTAAGCACAGGCCACACTCCAAACTTTGATAATGTCAGAATTTTGGACAAAGAGAGGAATGAAAAAAAGAGATTACTTATTGAGAGCTTAAGAATACAGCAGAACCTAAAGAGTACAATGAATTTGAAAGAAGACACCAACAATATTAGTTCAAGTTATGGAGTTGCAATAACTTAACCAAGTGCAACAAAACAAATATGATATTAGTTTTAAGTTGTGTTATGTTTTTTATGTTTTATTCATAATATAATTAATGTAGCGCTTCTTAAACCCAATATTGTAAGTTGTTAATTTGCCTTATAATTCTGTGTTTTTATACTGATGAAAATTGAAAAATTTTATTTGAATAGGCTAATTCCCCTGAGGACGTCGCCAAAAAAGTGACGAAACGTCGGGAAGAAAGCAATAAAATCATTTGTTTTATTTGCTAAAATACGAAGAGGTCAATAAGCTGAACAAAATTAATAAATATCAATCCCAAATGTTTGGAGGGTAATCAAAAATTATAACTAATCAGAAAAAGGGGTACAAATCAAAGACAACAAATGAAAGAAACAAAAATCAAAGAAGATTGAAAAATAAATTTCCTTTAATTTTTTCTTTATACTTTCTTCATCTTAAGATCTTCCATATGATTCGTCAGCGAATATTTGTCGCGATTCGCATTGCATAAACATTTACTTTACTAGGCGTTTACAACAGACAGTTTGTCTTCAAATACAACTCTTATTTACTAACACATACATACATTTGTCGGCTGTCTCCCAGCTGTCCATCAGTTTTTCACAGACAGTAGGATTAACAAATTTTTTGTAAAAATGTGGGAGAAAATAATTGAAATGTGTTGAAAACAAAAGAACATGAGCAATAACAAAATATGTGAACGGAAAACAAAAGGAAATCGATGATTTTGATTCATAATTTTAGAACTGTTTTTGTAGTTGTCGGGACGCCTACGTCACACAGGGAAGTTGTGGAATTTTGACAATCAATACATGAAGTCAACTGTCATGTCATTTGTAAACGCAGGGTTAGGTTGGTAATTCGAGGAAGATTTTTAGGCGAGCTCGCCTGAGATTAATTGATCTTCCAGGAAAATCGCTAATTATTCTTACGCGATAGAAAATGTTTGCAGGGACATCATAAATATACCAACACAATATCGCATCAACTACAAGCCAGATACAGAACATTGTGCTAAAATCTATGGAAGCATTCACAGTTTATACAGTTGGACACTAAGCCCACCTGATTGTTATGTTTGTTGTTTATCAAATAGTAAAAGAACACATGTAATAATGACCCTTAGGGTCATTATTATTTTTAAAGTCAACAACCCTGATGATGATTGTTGGCGTGATACCACTGACCGTCGATAGCTCAGGGATGAAAAGAGAAGAAAATAAAAGACATACACGAGTGTATCAGTTTCAAATATATTTTCGGTTTATTGGTGGTAAAAGTGAGTTTCTTGGTACAAGAAACAGTTACCTTTGGTATGTGAAGCTACGAACGATTGCAATAGGAATATGACTCCTTCGAAAGTTAAATAGCAAGTGTGTTGCCAAGAGGGCGAAATAGCGATCAAAG
The DNA here is from genome assembly GCF_047663935.1 of Musca autumnalis. Taxonomy (NCBI): domain Eukaryota; kingdom Metazoa; phylum Arthropoda; class Insecta; order Diptera; family Muscidae; genus Musca; species Musca autumnalis. Next base: position 126,858,083 of record NW_027411644.1, on the reverse strand, counting down.
GCCGTGACATCAACTACGACTGCAGCATTGGAAAGCGCCCCTCTGCATCCGAACTATGCGAATAAGGCTTCCAGGAGAGGTAGTAGAAAAGAGCGAACTCTCTCCTACAATCCGAACTAGGCGAATAAGGCTCCTGGAAGAAGTGCAGAGAAGATATCCCCATAGGGCTCGTAAGAGCGGCCAATTAGCGTGGGTAGTTGGAATACTGCAGAAGGGGAAACAAAGTATCGAACATATACATTGGCGTAACCAATGTATCGAACTTATACATTAGCCGCCCACCTTGACGCGCTATCTGCAAGGCAACAGGGTTAGACTAAATTCGCGAGCAAACTTAAACTAGAGTTAGTAGTTTGTAAGGTGTGATTCGATTTAGAGGTACGTAAATACAGTTTCAATTGAGCATTTGAATTTTTACAAGTGAGTGCGAGTTTTCGATTTACTAAACAACGATTTTGTTAAAATGGTTCGCTTTGATCGACTATGTAATTTGACTAGGTGGCATTGGGCCTGTAAGGATGTAACCGAATATAGTTTTCTGAGCCACCAGCGAATTCAAAACAATGTGAGGTGACTCAGCCGACAAAATTTTGGAATATAAATCTTCGCCCAATAGCAAATCTATCGGCTTGTCATTGCATGTATCTGCAAGACCGAGGTGAGATAATTTAGAACGCAGATTCGATATTGATGACAACGACGACAAGTTTTTCGAAATGTTAGGTAAGACTAACACATTAGCGTTTAGGATGCTTTCCGAATTTTTAGGTGATGAAAGATTCCACGAACAAATTTCTTTCGATGCACTATTAGTATTTACAGCAGGCAGAGTGGTGTGAATTGGTCGAGAAGGCAATCCGATTGTTTTTTGTAGTCTCTTTGTGACAAAGGAGACTTTGGACGAGGGATCAATTATTGCTCGAACGGCATAATTTTTGTGAATGTGAACGAAGTTTACAATCGCAGTTCCCAAGAGCACATCTCTATTTTGTGTTGTGTGCAGAACTTGGCGATTATCGAAACTAGGATTCAAAATCTGTTTGGAAGTTATTCGAATAGAAGCGGAGTTCGAGTTATAGGACGAACGTGAAAATGTTAGCAAGGAACTTGACGAAGTTTTACTATTTTTACTACGATGGAGTAGCGTGTGATGTCTGCCTTTGCATACAGAACAATTGTGTTTGCTATTGCATCTTTTTAGAGAATGACCATGCGAAAGAGAGTTTATGCAAAGAGCATGTTTTTTAATGAGCGCAAATCTATTCTCAAACGAAAGGTTTTGAAAACGAGAACAGACACGAAGAAGATGATATTTATTTGGGCACATCACACACGCATGATTTAACGAAGATTTCAGTTTAGATGAGCTAGTTTTATAATTTGGACGAATAATTGGAGAAGATGATTTTAGCGGAGATCGACAATTTTGCGAATATGAGGTTTTGGGATTTTCCATAGCAGTAAAGTTTTCTATGCACAACAAAGTTTGTATTCTTTCTGTTAGGAACGAATCTAATTGTTTCCATGTCGAAAGAGACGACTTCTCTTTGACACTTTGTTCCCACAGAGCGATTGTCTGTTTAGGAAGACGTTGCAAGCAAACATGAACTAGTATTGGATCCCATTGATCCGTTACAACGTCGTAAACGGACATAGCGGAAATACAACTATTTATTCCGCGCTGGAGAGCTTTTAGGCCAGAGATCGATTCTTTTTCTATTGTTGGAAGGCCGAAAAGAAGATTGAGGTGATTATGTACGACGATACGTTTATTATCATACACATCCTCCAACGCCTTCCAAGCTAATTCAAAACTACGATGGGTGAGTGGAAATTTCGAAACAATTTCTCGAGCCTCACCGCTGGTTTTTTGAACTAAGTGCCATAATTTCTCAATGTCACTCAAGCGAGAATTTTTGATAAAAATTGTACTAAAAAGATCTCGAAAGGTTGGCCATGAAATGAAATCTCCACTAAAGACTTCGATGTCGATAAGAGGCAAAACTAAATTGTGAGAAGGTGGATCGACATGAGGGAGACGACTAATGGAGTGTGGTTGGGTTGAAATCGATGCGAGTGATTCGCTGGGATGCAAAGGAGACTTTTGGCTTTCTTTACAATTATTTGACACAAATGGTTTTGTGTTCAAACAAGTCGATGGGGGAATAGACGTACTCACTCGGAGTTCCTCCGAAGATGAAAGTGGTTGAGGAACCATTGGCGGACTGTTTTGTGGAGTTGGTCCATTCAATGATGGAGAGGACTTGGACGATTTTAGCTTGTCTAGCTTCTGGTTTATTGCCGAAAGGCAATGTTGATAAGCCCGAAAGGAGCTGTCGTATTTACCCTCGACGACATTTTTGTCAGAGGGTTGAGGACTCTGGTATGTCGCCAGATGGTCAAGGCACTTCTCGTAAGTGCATTTGAATGTTGTCCATAACTGAGAAAGCTCGGAACCGTGTATTTCGAGATTAAATACGGTGTGCTTCTCAGGATTTATACGTTCGAAAAACGAGTCATATTTAACAAGAGCGTCGGCAGCTCGAATGAAACGCACAAGGGGATTTATGGACATGGTTTCAACGAACTTAGAGAATAGGGACGAAAGAGGGAAACGAATCAGTTCCAAAAAGGTATGTGTGCTCAGAAGTTTAGGACAAGACTAACGAGTCCAAGCGTCGCAAATTTAGAAAAACCATAACTATGGAAATACTTGAAGCGAATTTCAAACTATAGAAAATGCGAATCCTACTAATTGGGGAAAGAAAAACCAAGGAAGTACAAACGAGTGTGAATACTCAACCAATGAAAGGGTCGAAAACTATTCTAATTTGCGACAAGGAAATATAAAATGCTAAATTCCACCAGTAGAGTACGTGAGTAGACAGCAAAGTTCCAAGAAGGATAAGAAATTGAACACAAGTACCGAACTGGGACAATTTGCCGACTAGAGAATATAGAAATTATCAATATTGTTTCTAAAAGAATTGAAGAATAACGACAGATATGTAATTCGAAAGGAGAATTTAGAGCAACAAACCAAAAACAAAACGAAAATTTCCAATGATAAAATGTACCAGTACCGACTGTAGGGTACACGATTTTTGGATGCAAGATTTTTTTCAAAAACGACTAATTTGTATAAACAATATCGATAAATAATATCGATATTATTTGCAATTCAATTCAACCAAATTTAATAAATATTTTTATAAACTGCAAAAATGCCGAAAGTAGGGTGCCTTAACCGAAGATAAACAACAACAAATGGTATTGTAGCACCACACGAAGTAAAAAGCAAAAAAATCTAATCGAAAATTTTCAACAAAAAATATAAAAAAAAATTAATATTTTGAGACGATATGTCCCACTGTGCGAGTGTCGACTACGAATACCACACAAAAATTAATAAAACACAAGCTGAGAAATGGCTCTGTGTGGGCAGCGAAGCTCCCACTCAAGTACCGACGCTACAAACGATCAAGCAGTGATCGACAGAACTTTGTTGGTATGTTTACAATGTAATCTAACCGACGCTTTATAATTGTGCGTGGAAAGATGTACGTTGTTATTGCAATTAGAATGCAAATTCTCAAATAGGAATATCAATACTTCCAGGAGAATAAAAACGAATGCGTTTGGTTGGTGATGAACGATCTATACAACAAATAACCAAAGGTGCGAGAATGAGTGTTGTTATTGCAAATTTGGGAATGCAAATTTTCAATGTGTTTTTAGTAAAACGAGGAGATTAACAACGTCAAATATTTTTTGGTTGGAGAGGATTGAAACAACAAAATAAACCAACCGAAAATGTATGACTGTAGCAATTTGTGTTGTTATTGTGAATTTGCCAATGCAAATTCTCAACTAAAGGGCTTCGGTAGAAAAGACCTTGGGGAATAACAACAATAACAAATAAAAGAAATCGATAGTGTAAATTGGGTTAGAAACGAGATTTCAAAAAGTAGCCGCAAAGTTATTGGAAGAAAGGTGTATAAGTTCGATACATTGGTTACGCCAATGTATATGTTCGATACTTTGTTTCCCCTTCTGCAGTATTCCAATTACCCACGCTAATTGGCCGCTCTTACGAGCCCTATGGGGATATCTTCTCTGCACTTCTTCCAGGAGTCTTATTCGCATAGTTCGGATGCAGAGGGGCGCTTTCCAATGATGCAGTCGTAGTTGATATCATGGCCTTTAATCGCTATTTCGCCCTCTTGGCAACACACTTGCTATTTAAGTTTCGAAGGAGTCACAATCCTATTGCTTTCGTTCGAAGCTTCACATACCAAAGGTAACTGTTTCTTGTACCAAGAAACCCACTTTTACCACCAATAAACACTCAAAATATTTGAAACTGATACACTCGTGTTTTGTCTTTTATTTCTTCTCTTTTCATCCCTGAGCTATCGACGGTCAGTGGTATCACGCCAACATTTTGATCCAATCGAGCCGGATCTATTCCAGTCGAAGCCATTTGTTGTTGCCCGCTGAACAAATTACATTTGTTTAAGGAGAGAAGAATCTTGGATACTTAAATTCGTTGTTGCTGTCCTTACAACAATTTTCTATCGTCATCACAACATCATCTCTCATTACCATCAACAAAACTCAGGTACGTAAATCAGTTTCTGTGCAAAAACTGAGCAAACCCGCGAGTGTTGTTGTTTTTGAATTCCAAGTCGCACGAAAAAATAAATTTTTTTGGTTTAAAATTGTTCGCTACATCGCGCATGGGTCGCCTTGTTAATTACAATTTCGCTAGTGTATTCATATTATTGTCTCGCATTTCACACATTTCATAGAGTCCACTTAGTCGTAGCAGTAATTGTAGTGATCCTCGCCAACAGTGCTGCTTATTTCAATTTGTTGTTGTCCCTTTATTATTTCGGTTCTATTTTCGAAAATAAAACACTTTAATAGTAAACACAACAACAAATTTCCATTTGTCGTTGATCTTTTCAGAGATCATTTCTAGCAGTGCTAAAAAATCCACCAATTTAATCATTTTTGATTTTTACCCGCTGCTTTTGTTTAGAAATCTCGTTCTTGAAATTTGTTTGGCTTTTTTGGCGTCTTGTTCATTGTACGCTACACCCTTCAAGCTAGCTTTGAAAAAAATTTAATTTTTTTGGAAATTTTCTTCTTGTTTTTTGTTTGTTGCTCTAAATTCTCCTTTCGAGTTACATATCTGCCGTTATTCTTCAATTCTTTTAGAAACAATATTGATAATTTCTATATTCTCTAGTCGGCAAATTGTCCCAGTGCGGTACTTGTTTTAAATTTCTTATCCTTCTTGGAACTTTGTTGTCTACTCACGCACTCTACTGGTGGAATTTAGCATTTTATATTTCCTTGTCGCAAATTAGAATAGTTTTCGACCCTTTGATTGGTTGAGTTTTCACACTCGTTTGTACTTCCTTGGTTTTTTCTTTCCCCAATTAGTGGGATTCGCATTTTCTATAGTTTGAATTTCGCTTCAAGTATTTCCATAGTTATCGCTTTTCTAAATTTGCGACGCTTGGACTCGTTAGTCTTATCCTAAACTTCTGAGCCCACATACCTTTTTGGAACTGATTCGTTTCCCTCTTTCGTCCCCATTCTCTAAATTTGTTGCAATCATGTCCATAACTCCCCTCGTGCGCCTCATTCAACCTGCCGACGCTCTTATTAAATTTGATGCGTATTTCGAACGACTAAATCCTGATAAGCACACCGTATTTAATCTCGAAATATACGGTTCCGAGCTTAATCAATTATGGACAACATTCAAAAGCACTCATCAGAAGTGTCACAGAGTCCTCAACCCTCTGACAAAAATGTCGTCGAGGGTAAATACGACAGCTCCTTTCGGGCTTACCAACATTGCCTTTCGGCAATAAATCAGAAGCTAGACGGACTAAAATCGTCCAACTCTTCTCCATCTTTGAATGGACCAATCCCACACAACAATCCATAAACGGTTCCTCAATTGTATCACCTTCGGAGGAACTCCCAGTAAGTACGTCTGCTCCACCATCCACTAGTTCGAACACAATACCTTCTGTTTCCAATATTTGTAAACAAATTCAAACGCCTCCTTTGAATACAAGCGAATCACTCGCATCGATTTCAACCCAACCACACTCCATTAGTCGTCTCTCTCATGTTGATTCACCTTCTCACAATTTAGTTTTGCCTCCTATCGACATCGAAGTCTTTAGTGGAGATTTTATTTCTTGGCCAACCTTTCGAGACCTCTTTAGTATAATTTTCATCAAAAATTCTCGCTTGAGTGACATTGAGAAATTATGTCACTTAGTTCAAAAAACCACCGGTGAGGCTCGGGAAATTGTTTCGAAATTTCCACTCACCCATCGTAGTTTTGAATTGGCTTGGAAGGCATTGGAGGATGCGTACGATAATAAGCGTATCCTCGTCAACAATCATCTCAAACTCCTTTTCGGCCTTCCAACAATTGAATATGAATCAATCTCTGGTCTCAAAGCAATTCAACGTGGCGTAAATAGTTGCATTTCTGCAATGTCAGTTTATGACGTAGCAACGGATCACTGGGATCCAATAATAGTTTACCTTTGCTTACAACGTTTACCTAAACTATTAGCTACCCTCTGGGAGCAATCTATCAAAGACAAATCTTCTCTATCCACTTGGAAACAATTAGATTCGTTCCTTACAGATAGAATTCAAACCTTGTCGTGTCTTGATAGTATAATTGACGTCGAACCTCACAAAAAATCATATTCTCAATCTCGTCGACCTACACCAAAATCAGCAATTTGTTCAATTCCTAAAACTTTTCCATCTAAAAGTTCCCCAAAATCCTTGTTGAATCACACGTGTGTGATGTGCCCAAAAAAAACATGCTCTTTGCATAAACTGTCTTTCGCATGGTCATTCTCTTAAAAGATGCAATAGCAAACACAATTGTTCTGTATGCAAAGGCAGACATCACACGCTACTCCATCGTAGTAAAAATAGTAAAACTTCGTCAAGTTCCTTGCCAACATTTTCACGTTCGTCTATTAACTCGAACTCCGCTTCTATTCGCATAAGTTCCAAACAGAGTTTGAATCCTAGTTTCGATAATCGCCAAGTTCTGCACACAACACAAAATAAAGATGTGCTCTTGGGAACTGCGATAGTAAACGTCGTTAACAATCACAAAAATTATGCCGTTCGAGCAATAATTGATCCCTCGTCCAATGTCTCTTTTGTCACAAAGAGACTACAAAAAACAATCGGATTGCCTTCTCGACCAATTCACACCACTCTGCCTGGTGTAAATACTAATAGTGCATCGAAAGAATTTTTATAAAATTTACAAGCCGATAGATTTGCTATTGGACGAAGATTTATATTCCAAAATTTTGTCGCTGAGTCACCTCACATTGTTTTGAATTCGCTGGTGGCTCAGAAAACTATATTCGGTTACATCCTTACAGGCCCAATACCACCTAGTCAAATTACATAGTCGATCAAAGCGAACCATTTTAACAAAATCGTTGTTTAGTAAATCGAAAACTCGCACTCACTTCTAAAAGTTCAAATGCTCAATTGAAACTGTATTTACGTACCTCTAAATCAAATCAAATCACACCTTACAACCTACTAACTCTAGTTTAAGTTTGCTCGCGAATTTAGTCTAACCCTGTTGACTTGCAGATAGCGTGTCAAGGTGGGCGGCTAATGTATAAATTCGATACATTGGTTACGCCAATGTATATGTTCGATACTTTGTTTCCCCTTCTGCAGTATTCCAATTACCCACGCTAATTGGCCGCTCTTACGAGCCCTATGGGGATATCTTCTCTGCACTTCTTCCAGGAGCCTTATTCGCCTAGTTCGGATTGTAGGAGAGAGTTCGCTCTTTTCTACTACCTCTCCTGGAAGCCTTATTCGCATAGTTTGGATGCAGAGGGGCGCTTTCCAATGCTGCAGTCGTAGTTGATATCACGGCCTTTGATCGCTATTTCGCCCTCTTGGCAACACACTTGCTATTTAACTTTCGAAGGAGTCACACTTCTATTGCTTTCGTTCGTAGCTTCACATACCAAAGGTAACTGTTTCTTGTACCAAGAAACCCACTTTTACCACCAATAAACACTAAAAATATTTGAAACTGATACACTCGTGTTTTGTCTTTTATTTCTTCTCTTTTCATCCCTGAGCTATCGACGGTCAGTGGTATCACGCCAACAAAAGGGGTGTTGTTATTTCTCACTGCTGGCTGGGGATATCAACAAGAAAGCGGGGGTGTCTATGAAGCCTTTAAGTGAGAAATAAATAAACACTGCGAAATGAATAGCGAATAATTGTAGTGATGTTGTTGTAATTATTTCTCTAAAAGGGTTCTGCCTTAGAAAACAGAACCAAACGAGAAAAGTAGAAAACAACAAATTCAAAGGAACAGCACTGCTAGAAATTATCTCTGAAAAGATCAACGAAATTTGATGTTGTGTTTACTATTAAAGTGTTTTATTTTCGAAAATAGAACCGAAATAATAAAGGGACAACAACAGATTGAAATAAGCAGCACTGTTGGCGAGGATCACTACAATTACTGCTACGACTAAGTGGGTGGACTGTATATGATGTGTTAAATTCAAGGGAATGACGATGTACGAAGAAATGGGCAATAGCAAGGCGACCTATGCGCGATGTAGCGAACAAATTTAAACCGAAAAAGTATTTTTCGAGAATTTTGGAATTTTTAAAACCAACAACACTCGCGGGTTTGCTCAATTTTTGCACAGAAACTGATTTACGTACCTATGTTTTGTTGATGTAATTGATGATGATGAAGGAATGATGTTGCGAAAATATGAGTAATTTCCTTCACAACGTTAGCAAATTGCTCTGATGGCAACAACAACGAATGTGGGTATCCAAATTTCTTCTCTTCTTGAACAAATGTAATTTGTTCAGCGGGCAACAACAAATGGCTTCGACTGGAACAGATCCGGCTCGATTGGATCAAAATGTTGGCGTGATACTACTGACCGTCATAGCTCAGGGATGAAAAGAGAAGAAAACAAGTAAGAAAAGCTATAAGTTCGGTCGGGCCAAACTTTTTATACCCTCCACCACAAATTTCAGCCATTTCGGTGGATTAATGTGGCCACAACCTTCAAAATACCGAAATTCGGAAGGTACCGTTCTATGGGGGCTATATGATGGCGTGGACCTATACCTACAATTTTCTGGGGGAAAGTTTTATACGCCTAAAGAAGACTAAATACCAAATTTCAGCCATCTCGGTGTGATAATGAGGCTAAAACGTTCAAAATATTGAAAATCGGGAGATATTGTATTATGGGGGCTATATCAACACGTGGACCTATATAAACATTTTATGGTAGAAATGTTTCTTAGCCTCTAGAAAATACAAAGTTACAACCGATTCTTTGGGCAAATGGGTCAAATACATTCAAAATATATTAAAATGACGCGTACTTTATAAGGGGCCTTATATGGGGGCTATACCAAAACGTGGACCTATATAACCCAACTTTGGTAGAAATGTTTTCTGACCTCTGAAGACACAAAAAACCAAATTACAACCAATTCTGTGGTCAAATTGGTCTAATACATTCAAAATATATTAAAATGACGCGTACTTTCTACGGGGCCTTATATGGGGGCTATACCAAAACGTAGACCTATATAACGTTCGAGCAATAATTGATCACTCGTCCAAAGTCTCTTTTGTCACAAAGAGACTACAAAAACAATCGGATTGCCTTCTCGACCAATTCACACCACTCTGTCTGGTGTAAATACTAATAGTGCATCGAAAGAAATTTTTTAAAATTTACAAGCCGATAGATTTGCTATTGGACGAAGATTTATATTCCAAAATTTTGTCGCTGAGTCACCTCACATTGTTTTGAATTCGCTGGTGGCTCAGAAAACTATATTCGGTTACATCCTTACAGGCCCAATACCACCTAGTCAAATTACATAGTCGATCAAAGCGAACCATTTTAACAAAATCGTTGTTTAGTAAATCGAAAACTCGCACTCACTTCTAAAAGTTCAAATGCTCAATTGAAACTGTATTTACGTACCTCTAAATCAAATCAAATCACACCTTACAACCTACTAACTCTAGTTTAAGTTTGCTCGCGAATTTAGTCTAACCCTGTTGACTTGCAGATAGCGTGTCAAGGTGGGCGGCTAATGTATAAGTTCGATACATTGGTTACGCCAATGTATATGTTCGATACTTTGTTTCCCCTTCTGCAGTATTCCAATTACCCACGCTAATTGGCCGCTCTTACGAGCCCTATGGGGATATCTTCTCTGCACTTCTTCCAGGAGCCTTATTCGCCTAGTTCGGATTGTAGGAGAGAGTTCGCTCTTTTCTACTACCTCTCCTGGAAGCCTTATTCGCATAGTTCGGATGCAGAGGGGCGCTTTCCAATGCTGCAGTCGTAGTTGATATCACGGCCTTTGATCGCTATTTCGCCCTCTTGGCAACACACTTGCTATTTAAATTTCGAAGGAGTCACACTCCTATTGCTTTCGTTCGTAGCTTCACATACCAAAGGTAACTGTTTCTTGTACCAAGAAACCCACTTTTACCACCAATAAACACTAAAAATATTTGAAACTGATACACTCGTGTTTTGTCTTTTATTTCTTCTCTTTTCATCCCTGAGCTATCGACGGTCAGTGGTATCACGCCAACAAAAGGGGTGTTGTTATTTCTCACTGCTGGCTGGGGATATCAACAAGAAAGCGGGGGTGTCTATGAAGCCTTTAAGTGAGAAATAAATAAACACTGCGAAATGAATAGCGAATAATTGTAGTGATGTTGTTGTAATTATTTCTCTAAAAGGGTTCTGCCTTAGAAAACAGAACCAAACGAGAAAAGTAGAAAACAACAAATTCAAAGGAACAGCACTGCTAGAAATTATCTCTGAAAAGATCAACGAAATTTGATGTTGTGTTTACTATTAAAGTGTTTTATTTTCGAAAATAGAACCGAAATAATAAAGGGACAACAACAGATTGAAATAAGCAGCACTGTTGGCGAGGATCACTACAATTACTGCTACGACTAAGTGGGTGGACTGTATATGATGTGTTAAATTCAAGGGAATGACGATGTACGAAGAAATGGGCAATAGCAAGGCGACCTATGCGCGATGTAGCGAACAAATTTAAACCGAAAAAGTATTTTTCGAGAATTTTGGAATTTTTAAAACCAACAACACTCGCGGGTTTGCTCAATTTTTGCACAGAAACTGATTTACGTACCTATGTTTTGTTGATGTAATTGATGATGATGAAGGAATGATGTTGCGAAAATATGAGTAATTTCCTTCACAACGTTAGCAAATTGCTCTGATGGCAACAACAACGAATGTGGGTATCCAAATTTCTTCTCTTCTTGAACAAATGTAATTTGTTCAGCGGGCAACAACAAATGGCTTCGACTGGAACAGATCCGGCTCGATTGGATCAAAATGTTGGCGTGATACCACTGACCGTCGATAGCTCAGGGATGAAAAGAGAAGAAAACAAGTAAGAAAAGCGTTAAGTTCGGTCGGGCCAAACTTTTTATACCCTCCACCACAAATTTCAGCCATTTCGGTGGATTAATGTGGCCACAACCTTCAAAATACCGAAATTCGGAAGGTACCGTTCTATGGGGGCTATATGATGGCGTGGACCTATACCTACAATTTTCTGGGGGAAAGTTTTATACGCCTAAAGAAGACTAAATACCAAATTTCAGCCATCTCGGTGTGATAATGAGGCTAAAACGTTCAAAATATTGAAAATCGGGAGATATTGTATTATGGGGGCTATATCAACACGTGGACCTATATAAACATTTTATGGTAGAAATGTTTCTTAGCCTCTAGAAAATACAAAGTTACAACCGATTCTTTGGGCGAATGGGTCAAATACATTCAAAATATATTAAAATGACGCGTACTTTATAAGGGGCCTTATATGGGGGCTATACCAAAACGTGGACCTATATAACCCAACTTTGGTAGGAATGTTTTCTGACCTCTGAAGACACAAAAAACCAAATTACAACCAATTCTGTGGTCAAATTGGTCTAATACATTCAAAATATATTAAAAAGACGCGTACTTTCTACGGGGCCTTATATGGGGGCTATACCAAAACGTAGACCTATATAACCCAACTTTGGTTGGAATATTTTTTGGCCTCTGGAGACACAAAGTACCAAATTACAATCAATTCGGTGGTAAAATGGGCAAAATATCTTAAAAATTCCTTAAAACAACGACGCGTCACGCGTCATTTTGTATGGGGGCTATACGAAAGCGTGGACCTACATAGCCCGTTTTCAATACCAAAAGTCCTACGTAAATATAACATATTTTCCCAAAATTTCATCAACCTACGTCAATCCGTTCGGACGCTAGAGTGATTTCCACAGACGGACAGACAGACGGAGAAGATGGACGGACATGGCTATATCGATGTAGAATTGCACGCTGATCAAGAATATATATACTTTGTGGGGTCTACAATGATTATTTCGAGTAGTTACAAATGTAGTGACAAACTTAATATACCCCCATCCTATGGTGGAGGGTATAAAAAAAACATACACGAGTGTATCAGTTTCAAATATATTTTCGGTTTATTGGTGGTAAAAGTGAGTTTCTTGGTACAAGAAACAGTTACCTTTGGTATGTGAAGCTACGAACGATTGCAATAGGAGTGTGACTCCTTCGAAAGTTAAATAGCAAGTGTGTTGCCAAGAGGGCGAAATAGCGATCAAAGGCCGTGACACAACTACGACTGCAGCATTGGAAAGCGCCCCTCTGCATCCGAACTATGCGAATAAGGCTTCCAGGAGAGGTAGTAGAAAAGAGCGAACTCTCTCCTACAATCCGAACTAGGCGAATAAGGCTCCTGGAAGAAGTGCAGGGAAGATATCCCCATAGGGCTCGTAAGAGCGGCCAATTAGCGTGGGTAATTGGAATACTGCAGAAGGGGAAACAAAGTATCGAACATATACATTGGCGCAACCAATGTATCGAACTTATACAATGATAGTCGACGACTATCGAAATATCTGAAAAATAAACCTAACCCATATGGAACTATCTAGCTCACTACGCAGTTCCGATGGCCCACATCATTTGTATGAACAGACTGCGTATACATATGTAAAATCTCCCGTTAGATTTTTTGACGTTACTCATACGTTTCGGAATTAGTACAGTGAACTAGGAACTAGATTACCCAACTCTATTATCTACTACACTCACAAACGGCTAGAAAATAAATAAATTTTTCCTCTATATTTTACTCTTCGTTACCTGAACTCGTACTCTATTTCGAAAAGTACAAAGATGTACTAAATATGCTACCCTTTGTATTAGGCAACGGGAAGAGCTAGACATTTGGAACGAGGGTCACAGATAGAGAGAAAGAAAGATGTACACAAGTGCTTTTGGGGAAATTGGAACTATAAGTTTACAAAAAGTACTAAAAGTTACTAAATTTGGTACCAATAGCATTTTTTGAATAGATATAGCTGGAAGTTTGGGAAGTGGTGTTGATATAAGGAAAAGGGCTTGAAAATCCTTACTTATGTGTTCGAAAACTACAAAATGGTACTAAATTTGGTACAATTTGGATTTGAGTAAACGGCTAGAGCTGGAACACTGAAATTTGGAATAAAGATTAGTGCTGGAGTGTATGATTGATATATGGTGGTAGTTTTGGAAATTGGTACTTATGTGTACGAAAAGTGTTTGGCAAAGTCGTACTTATGTATACGAACTGAATTTGTTACAGTAACTGAACTAATTATTCGGTACGATTTGCATTTGCGTGAACGGATAGAGCTGAAATCCTGAAATTTGAAATAAAAATTACTGTTGGAGTGTAAGGTTGATATATAGAAATTCATACTTATGTGTACGAAAAGTACTAAATGGTACTAATTTAGTACAACTTGGATTTGGGTGATCGGATAAAACTGGAATTCTGAATATTTGGAATTAATGCCTTGCTCATACTAAGGCTAATTCGCTCTCTATTCGTTGTTCGAACCCAAATTACGATACAATTACTTTATTTCCCATACAAAATTTTGAGAACGAACAACTATTTTCAATCTTTAATTTATCGAAACAAATTAATTTTTACAGGAAAAATAAATAATTTAAAAATTTATTAAAAACCCATACATTTTTAGAAAACCTGCAAAATATGAATGAAAAGTAAACGATTTAACGATTTAAAATCATAGAAAATTTTGTCTTCTCTTTTATTGCAGTTGCATTTCTTGTCCATCGTATCAAATTCGCGTACAAATTTAGATACAAAAATCAAATGCCTGCTAGAAAGTCTGTATACCAAAAAGTTATTTTGGCAGGTCTCTCTCGTTAATTTTGAAAATAGAAAAATTAAAAAATGTACTGAAAACACCAAAATTGTGAGAAAAAATAGAAAACATGAATGAAAATAATATAATTTAATATAAAATAGATATCTGAAAGAAGGACAAATAGTTTTTCCGTTCACATCAATGAATTTTACTGTCTTGGCTGAAACTTTGTTTAAAATCAGTAAATAAAAAGTATGAAAACATGAATCATGTTGCTATGAATTGTGTACCATGTCGTATAAACGGGTTAATTCGTGTACGTAATTATGAGAGCGAACAACGAGATTCAAATGCTGGTATGAACATGGCATAAGTAAGAGTGTAGGATTGGGATTTAGCTATCCGTACTTATTTATACTAAATAGTACTAAATTTAGTACAATTTGGATGAACGGGATAGAGTAAAATTTGGGACACTTTGTAGCACCTAGCGTACTCTTTGGTTTTTCGTCCACCATACAACACACGAAGTGTCAATAGGTCATAACATTGTTTTCAAAACAATTTGTATTTAAATAAAGGACTTTTTTGTTTTACTACTGTTTTTTTGTCTTATATTTTTCTTACTCGAGCCGAATCGAATCGGTTTTTGTGCACAATAACATATATTTGGTTTGGTCTTTTCTTTGTTTCAAAAAGGCGCACTGTCTCCGTCAGCAACATCAACAACAACAATACAACATTATATTCAGCAGCTATCATATATTCATCCACATTACCGTCAATATTAGTCAGCATTCGCGTGATTTTTTTTATGTTGCTTTCTTCACAGTACATAACTACATACATTAATGTAGGGCGATTTCAACACCTTATTCGGCCCTTCACGTTTCTGATTCCTGGGATTATACTGAGCAATAAAGTCCACGTTGTTTTTATCCCCGCTTTTTTGGATATTTTGGTATATAACAGCCAAACCATTGAAAATTTCTATCCAACACATATCCTGCGTTTACATATGACAGGACAGTTGAGTACATGTATTGATTGTCAAAAACCCAAAACTTACCTCTATGACCTAGGTGTCCAGACAACTGCAAAAACAGTTGTAAAATTGTGAATGAAAATCGTCGATTTCTTTTTGTTTTCCGTTCACATATTTTGTTTTTGTTCATGTTCTTTTGTTTTCAACACATTTCAATTATTATCTCACTTATTTTTTACAAAAATGCCAATTATTTGTCTTCCTTAATGTCTTTGAAAAAATGATGGACAGCCGACAAATGTATGTATGTGTTAGTGAATCAGGGTTGTATTTGCAGACAGTCTGTCTTGTGTAAACGCCTAGTTAGACAAAAATTGTAGCCAAGACAATAATTAAGAACACTCACTGTTAGAATTTGTACATCTTTAGCACAAATGCAACATTGTGCATCCACACAAAGTAAAAGATGTAAAATTCTTACGAGTAAAATTCGCGCCACTTTGCAGCACCTGGTGTATTCGTTACTCTGTAAGATCACTTCTCTTTGGATATTCGTCCACTAAGCAACACCATTTGTACAATAAAAAGGTAAAGATATATTTTTCCAAACAATATTTCTCAATAAAGGATTTCTACTTATTTTATTACAAAAGAATTGATACTCGTGTTTATCTTTTTGATTTTTTCTTTCTTTTTACTGGTCCTATTCGAGCCGAATCGAATTGGTTTTTGTGCACAACAACATCTAATTGGTTTGGTTTTTCTTTGTTTCACAAAATGCGCGCTGACTCCGTCAGCATCATCAACAACAACAAAACATCATCATCATATTCAGAAGCAATCATCTATTGATCCTCATTAACATAATCAAATTTCATCTAATATTGTTTAAGGTGAGTACCGTCAATATTAGTGAGCATTCGCGTGCGGTTTTTGCATTTCTGCATAAATACATTGTACGTCCGTCTGTCTTACAACACCGTCGCGCGTTGTTGTTATCATATCGAATAATAAGTGTATTGCATATTCTCAGTGCGCGAAAATATTAAAGAAATTGCAATAAATAATCAAACATAAAGGAGCAGTGAACCTTTCAATAATAGTTGTTGTAGGCAAAATTATTATTTAAAATAATATTCATAGTGTTGTTAGTGTTTTGTTTATCCCTATTAAAGTGGCCTATTTTAAATAGAAGCAAAGGAAAGAAGAAGAAAAAACTAACAATATACCTGCCAACCATCATCACTGCTTGTTTGTTTATCGTTGGACATTGGATTATTCACACATACACACGTCATACTAACATGCGAGAGCCGTTTCATAAGACAAACGTAACCAAAATATGATACCAAATTTATAGAGATTGGGTACATAAACTGCATATTATAGCAACAACAAAAGAGAAAAACTGATTGTTGGAAAATATTGTTGCAAATATATTTTTTGGTTTGATTCGAAAAATTAGAAGAAAATATTTGTGAATTCTCCATCTATTTCGCTAAAATCCCATAAAATAATTAATGTGTACTGCTAAAACTTCATCAAGAAACACGGTTTACCATCGCGAAAGCTAAACTGCTTGCTGTGATAACTTATAAGGATAGGAAATTAAGAGTAATATTGAAATTATAATCAATAAAAAAAGTTGAAAATTAAAAAGCCTATTATTCGCGAATTAGTTAAAATCGAATCAGCGAATCAATTTCTTTTAACATTTAAGCATATTTCGATGTTTCACTCAGCGGCCAAAGTGTGCCGCCAGTTGCATCACACAATGCAAAAACCTTAAAGTGGGTAAACATGACGCAATGTGCGTACGATTTTGATGCGCATCCTGTTTCAGTAGCACCCATCAAAAATACGTCAATATACACATATTTGAAGTAGATTCTTCAAGAACCGCGGATGTGCATCCACATTCTATTTTGCGTAAGATACCCATATTACTCGCGTACCCTGTAATTTATGACACGCGTTTTAGCAAATATTATAATCACGTATAAGGAATTCCATTTACGTAAAAAATTTTAAAGAAAATCGCGGTTTAGTACGCGGTCAAAAATATTTTTGCTGATTTTCCTATTTTCATGGTATCTATATCCGCGGTTTTAGTGGATGGATTCGATCGCGGAAGAGCTCATTAGATCTGTCGCGTAAAAAAACTAAATTCACGCGGAGTTCAAAGGAAATTCAATAACACTTGTAAATTTTACACGCAAAAAATAGATTTTTTAAGAAAATTCACGCATCAAATTTTGGTCCTTAGACAATTACTAGGATGCTGTATGGAGCACACTCATGAGATATACATTAGACGATGTAAAATCACGAGTTCTATAATCGTATTATGAGTTTTGAATATTATCTTGTTGCGCGTCCGGATTATTAAAAAAAAATTGAAAAAAAACCGAAATTCCGGGTTCAAAATGTCAGCATCAATTTTAGGTGGATGATTTGGATATATCGAAAAATCATACACTAGTATAATGTTGCCCATGGAGTATTCTTTGCGTCTTTCTTTTGACATATGTCTATGAAATGTAAGGTTAAGCCATAAATCGGAAGGGTACATAAAAAAACTTGTTGGCTTCAATCCATTTTTCTACCATGATGCAAACACAGCTTACACGAAAATTAATTTTAACAGTCGAAATTATGAGATCAATCCTAAAATACTTCATTTTGAAGAATTACAGTCATACTATATATAAAATGTTAATAGTTCACGAATTCTGTAAGGGTGAAATTCGGATTCATCGATTGTAAAACATTTTTGGTTTTTACTATATATAGAGTTAAAAGAAAACTAAATTGTACAGTTAATATCAGCTTCGTTCCAGAACACATATTGTTCAAAAAGTACAGGAACGGAAAGTTAATTAATATGTCAAGAATAAAAAATGTCACACGTCACATAAAAATAAAAAATATATGTTTGTTTAGTAGTAACGAATTGTGATTTTGCATTTATTTCCTTTTTTATATCAAATGCTATGTACCTTAAACATCATCTGATGCAAGCCTTTTCTGTTCATTTAAATTAAAGAAAGAGTGGAGGTCTAAAATGGTCACAAAAGGCAGGTGATGTCCCCAGGCATAGTTATATCAAATCCAACCATAAATGTTACAAATACATATTTGGAACCCCTATGGGACAAAAACAAGCTTAATAAACCATAATCTAATAAAAGGATCAATTCCCTCCAACCAATTTAGCGTAGACCCATTTTAATTATATTGGCTTTTACCATAAAAACAACAATAAAAATTATGTTAATAATTCCTCTAAAGATTTATAGAAATAGCATGAAGTTTAGGCAAAAGATTGAAGTTTAGACACTCATTCGATCATTTCACCTTTGGAATTTTTTACTAGTCGGATTAAAAACCATCATCTGCAACATCTCAACGTTGCAGTCAATTCTACATTCAAGCCAACAGGATCCACTACATTATCTAGCTACATTCTTCGCCCTTGGCATAAACATCGATGGTACATCTTATCCATGCACACTGGTCTGAAATCCAATTTTTCTGGCCAAAACTATTTGTACGTCTTTTTTGTATTGATATTTAGTTTTATTTATAATTACTGTCACAAATATTAATTCAGAATTATTTTCATCCTGAATTTCCAAAAAAAAACCGTTAAAATATATTAAACAGGGTGATCCCATTGTGTGGGGTCTAAACTAAAACTTCGAGCTATGTTTATAATTTTTGTGCGAAGGGTTCATGTCTTCTAAAAAATCAAAATGCAATATTACAGCTAAATCGGCTTAAAAATATGGCTAAAATTGTCAAATTATCTTAAATTGGGGGGAACCTTATATGGGGGCTATACCCCAACGTGGACCTATGTCGAAAATTTTTGGTTGAAATATTCTCTGGGCTCTCAAAATAAAAAACCAAGTTTTCAAGAAAATCGGTTAAAAATTGTCTTTCTTAGTGTATGGTCACGGACCATAATTTATAAAAACAATGGGAAAACTTTTGTTTCTCACTGTCTTGTCTTCAAAAATAAGTTTTTGGTTAGCCGTACCTACAAAATACATACATACGCCCGCAACTGCTCTCATAAATTCTAGTTGCATTCCAGTAACATTGGAAGACATAAGTCGGTGTTATAAGCATTCGCAGCAACAAGTCTCGCTCTTGTCTTTTACCGGTATTCAAAGCGTCCGTATCCCCCGCAGTGACAAAAGTACAAGTTTGAACAAAATCACAAGTTACACAAACATAAAAATTGTAACATACATTAAAATCATTAAAACATAGAAATTGTTAAAACCACACAAATTGTTAAACACACACAAGTTATTAAAAAACACAAAGTGAACATAATTTACAAATTGTTAAAGATCTAAACATAAAAGTTCACAATTGAATTGAATATACTTACCACCTAGTTAAAATAATAAATAATATAAATAAGTTAAAAAAGCTAAAAATACTTACCTAAATATTGCACCCCCCTATATTGCCTAAAATTCACCTAAACTTAACCTACAAGAAGAAATTTGCCTAAAGTTCATTGTAAAAGCTTAAACTAAAGCCCCCGGCACATACGGTCCGTTGTGCGACGCGTTGGGCGTTGAAAACAACAACCACATGAAAAATGTGTAAGTGATGCCAAGTTTGTTCGTGAATTTATCATGTGGTTGTTGTAACGCGACGCTCCACGCGCCGTATGTGCCGAAGGCTTAATTGTTTGCACATACCCCTGTGAGTTCCTAGTTAATTACCTACCTAAAACCTATTGTTCAAACACATTGAATTACACCTACAAATACATCACGTAAAAATTACAAATAACACTTATCAATCTAAAAAGCTAAAAACAGGTTTGTAACGAAACATTTGGTCCTTCGAGTCGGATAATGTGTTTTTTAAAATATTTAAAAAAATTCACAAAAATAAAAATATTACAAAAAATAATTTTTTAAAATACATTAAAGTGGCTAACAGTAGAATTGCAACCTACAGCTCATTCGAGTGAACACAACCGTTGAACGAACCAGCAGTGAAAATATAAACGAACAAGCAGAAACAGTGTTATTTAGACGGGACAGCGAAAAGGTGAAAAAAACTCTAAAAGTTATTGACAGAAAAATAAATAAATAAAAAGTGAAGACAACAACAACAAAAAGTGAAAAAGTGTCATTCCAATACATAAACCAACAAGCAGTAAAAAAACGAAAAAATAATATTTTATTGGAAAGGACAAAAAATTGCAACAAAAACAAACCGGTGAGAGATATTGAGAGAAAAAGAAGAAGAATCAAGTGGAAATTAATACAGTGGCACACACACAAAATTGAACAAATCAAAAACAACATTTACTTCAAAAAATAATATAAAATATATAAAAAAGTGAACAGTGTAAGTGGTGCATAAAATTTAAGACAAAGTTACAAAAATATACAAGTGTATACACGACAAAAAGGTGGTACAACAACAACAAATAGTGCACAACATACATTCAGTACAATACATAACATTGAACAGTGGAACCGTGCTAAAACTAATGTGCCAAAATAATTTTTTGTGGTCTTTCTTTTTTTTGAAACAACAAATAAACACATACGCCCCAAGCATATATTGAACATTGGAAAAATTACAGTGGGTTATTTATATTAAGTGAAAGCACAAAAAATTTACATTTTTTCCCAACCCCAACTACAATAACAAAGATTTAATAAAACAATTACAACATTTTTACAAAAACAAAATAAACTATCAAAAAATCGGTACGGGTCGCTAAACCACAAACCATTACAACAACAATATCGCAGAACAACAATCACAAGATCAACAGCCAAGCAGGAAGAAGAAGACTAGCCACTGGATCAAACCGAGAGAGGGGTAACCACGCAGACACAAAATCACACATATCCCTATATTACAAAGGAGACAAAGTGAGTACTCATGCTTTTTTATTGATTGGCGTGATTCAAAGGATACAGGGTGTGGCAAAATACGACACCGACTCTGTAAACCCCTTGATGACGCGTCTAAATTATGGATAATTTGACGCATTGACCCAAATACCGAATTTCAAGCGATTTTTTTTGGAAAAAAGGACAGACATTGACCCTTTTTCAATCACGGGGGAACACACATACAAATCTAATTTAACGCACACACACACATACAAAACCTAGAATTGTCTCTCTTTTTCGTGAAATCTTGGAATATTTGCTTAAATTTGGAAAAGTATTACACATACAATATCACAAACTAGAAATTTGCATTAATACATTGAAAACTGAGAATCTTGCTTTAAATTTGGAAAAAAAGACACATATACATATACAAAAGAGTGGAACTTTTGTGGAAAAATTGGAAAGTTTTTGTCTCTTTTTGCAAATCGGTTGCCTTTTTGTGGGAAATTGGAACTCCTTACGCTTTTTCCATCTGTCCGAATACACTGGAAACTTTGGAAACTGACCTGTCATCACTGAATTTGGTACATAACAAAGTTCTGAGCCATTTTGGGTTTAAAATATACAAACAACTTACTCTTTTTGGAAAAATCTACATAAATTTGGAAATTTGCAATCTCATTTTGTGGAATTTATTACATTACATACAAGAACAAGTTTTAGATGCCAATTTTGGCGCATTTTTTGGCAACATAGTTGTACAACGACAACTTTTTTCTCTCTCTCTCTTTTGGAAAATTTTACACGAATTATATACACCAATACGTAAGCGTACCTCTGAAACTTATGGCGCACTTTTTGGCGGCATAATTTCACAAATTCATAACCTCACAAAAACATATAAGTTTTTTTTTTTGGGAAATTTAAAATCCTTGTTTTGAACTCTTGCATTCCAATATTGGGAATACTCTCGAAAAATTCATAACCAAACTAAATTTCGGCAATTTGGCCCAAATTTGAGGCGTCATTTTGATGACACAACAACATGTTCATGAATTTACATAAAATTAAAGCATATTGTGTTGGAAGACTTACAAGAACTTACAATAAAACCCAAGATAAACATCTATTTGATAATTAAAGCGCATTTTTTGGCGTCACTTATACAAAAACAAACATAACCTTACGAATCTTTTTGCGGATTTTTTTGTGAAACATTTTGCCTTTATTTACACATAAACCTATAAGGAAAATACTTTACATAACCGCCATATTATATTACCCTATATACAACAACCGATAACTTTTGGAGAAGCGTGGCGTCATTGTAATACACAACAAGCCTAAACAAATGGAGGTTAGATAACCTCAATATTTGAAACTCAACCTTTATGAACATTTTTATCCCATATTTACAAATTTTTAAACATTACGTTGCTCATTTAACCACCTAAAATATTTCTTTTCTGGAGCTCTGTGATTTATCCCCAATATATTTTCAATTGAGAAATATTTTGCTGGGATTTGTTGAGTACATGTATTGTCTCAACAAAAACTTTGGAACAATGTAATTTTGGATAATATACTGCCTCAAATAAAATAAAATCCTCCTGTAAGCGGAATATTAAGTGATTTTATAAAATTTTGATAAATTTTGCGCCTGAAAATTGACACGTTGCTGAACCCATGAAGTGACAACCCAACAAACATTTTTGGAACAATCTTTTGTGGATAAAATTTATTTAAAATTTTTGCTCATTTGTGCTTCTTATCGTTTTGTGGACCATCAAGAGTTGCCTTTTTGTCGTTTTTTGCACATTTCTAACTCCATTTGGGGAAAAAATTAACCTTTTGTAGAACAAGTGCACAAATTTCCCTGGCTTTTTTGCCTCAACTCCTTTTGGAAGAATTTATCTTGTCGAAGTTTAAATTTTTTTGGCGGTTTTCAGAGATATTTAATTACAACTATTTCTTTTTCTCTCACAAAATCCTCGTTAGTGATTCTAAAGCAATTTAAGATCGTTTCGACTCCACAAATTATTCGTCGTTGATTTTATAATTTGGAAAATAACATCCGAAATTTTGAAAAATCCAAATTTTTTGGATTTGTTGTAAAACCAAAAACAACAAGTTTGTCCTCGTCATTGGGCGACTTCGTCAAATTCTGGCAAAGCAAAAATCTGTTTGATAGTTAGACCCTTCACTTATCAAAATGGACAAATATTTATGCGAAAAGTTTGCGAATTGCGTAAATGATCTTAGTGATTACACGTCAATATTATCAATTGCAAATCAGATAGACGACATACATTCACTGGAGTCATCATACCGCGGCTGGATGCGGTATACGATCAAGTCAAACGAGCTTATGAGGAGTGTCGAGACTACGTTCCTGAAGCCGAGGAGAAACCGATCGACAAGAATAAGTTAAGGAAACATCACTTGGAGGCGATAGACGCTTATAAAAAGGCAATAGGATCGCTTAACGTACAAATACAAATGGTGAAACTAAATGAGAAGTAGGAAAGAGCCAAAAGAGAATCTCTAATGGAACAAAAAGCTAGCGGAGAGCCCACTTTAACCCAGATTTCGAGATTGCCACCATGTGATACGGAATGTTTTAAAGGAGGATACGCTGGCTGGCCAACGTTCAGAGATTTATTCACAGCAATCTTCATAACAAGTTCGAAATTAAGCAACGTGGAGAAACTTTTCCATCTTAAACAAAAGACAACAGGCGAAGCTCGAGAAATCATCAATCAGGTGCCCTTGACAAACGATGGGTTTGAGCTCGCCTGGAATCTTTTGACAGATCGATACGAAAATCGGAGGATGCAAGTAAACGAGCAGCTTAAAGTACTTTTCAATCTCCCAAACGTCACCACTGATTCAAGTTTCACAATACAAAAGTTACAGAGAACAGTAAATACTTGCGTTCAGACATTGGAAACACTCAAAATTACAGTTTCTGGATGGGATCCAATTCTAATTTATCTGTGTTCCAGTAAATTACCCAGATCTTTTTTGGAGGAGTTTGAAAATTCGCTGGAGGATTGCAAAACTTTGCCATCATGGGAAGATTTTAATAAATATCTTACTCATAAATGCAAAACCATGGAGTCGGTGGGAAATATTAAGCCGAACTTTTCAAAATATAGTCAACCTAATGTTGAGCAAAATAAAAGGATGAGATTCACCAACGCTTTCCAAACAAACACACTTCAAAAAGCACAAATTACCGGAGCGAAAACAAAGACAACTTTTGCTCAGCAACCCAAACAACTATATCAAAATACGTGCCAACTATGTAAAGCAAATAATTTTATTCGAGATTGTGCACAATTTTTGGCTAAAAATGTGAATGACAGAATTCACGTCGTCAAAAATGCTCACTTATGCTATAATTGTCTATCTTCGAATCACGTAGTTAAAGAATGCAAGAGTCGATTTGGCTGTAGGAATTGCAGTCAACGGCATCATACTATGCTTCACAAAGATACCGAGAACCGAACCACAACACAACCCCTAGAACGAGGTGGAGAACGCCCTAGTACAAGTACTTCAACTCTAACTACATTTATACAGTCCACTTCGAATGAAAATCCTCTAAATACAACTGCTTTGACTCTCCAGGATAATGGAAACACCAAACAAAGTTCTGGAGAAACCTTGCTTTTTACGCGCTTGTGCAAATTGAAGCCAATGGCCAATTCTATGACGCCAGAGCAATAATTGACTCTGGGTCTCAGTCAACTTTCATTACAGAAAAGCTCAAAAATCGATAGAGATTGCCAACAAGAAAGAATCTTGTTCACGTCTCAGGCATAAATCAACTTGTTGCAGAAACATCAAATAGATCTTGCGTTTTTACTTTACGATCACGAATCGAACCCAGCTTTAAATTGGAAGTTTGGGCACCCGTGTTAAGATCGTTACCATCTAATTTGCCGCCCTATACTTTGGATAAGACTCAACTTAGAGATGCCACGAATATGGAGTTAGCAGATCCTAAATTTTATATCAGCCAACCAGTCGATCTGTTAATTGGAATGGATATAGGACCACTTATCTTTACAAATGGACCTTCGATGAAATCAATTGGTACTCTATTAGCGCAAAAAACAGTTTTTGGATGGATCATTGACGGACCATTAATAGATGGATCACGGAAACAAAGACAAATTACACTTTGTAACTCAATTTCTCCGGAAAAAAATATTAACACGTTTTTGGGAGTTGGAAGAGACCCCAAAAGAGCTTTTGAAGTCATAAGATGACATGTTTTGTGAGCAGAATTACGCAGAAACCACGCGAAGAAACGCAGACGGAAGATATATTGTTACCCTTCCCTTTAAAAAGTGCGAAGAACTTGGGGTTTCGAGTAATATAGCACTCGCACAATTCTACAGGATGGAAAGAAAACTAATGAAAACCCCTGAGTCAAGGATCTCTATGATAAAACGATCCTGGAATAGCTTGAATTAGGAAATATGAGGAAGACTGCACAGGATATTAGGAAAACTCCGAACTATTACCTACCTCATCATGCGGTTATCAGGCCCGATAAGATCACATCGAAACTTAGGGTTGTTTTCAATGCTTCGAGTCCAACATCAAACAAGAAGAGCCTGAATGATAACTTATTTGCTGGACCAATCTTACAACAGGATATTGTGTTACAAGTATTAAAATAGAGATTTTTCAGATATGTCTTTAATGCCGATGTGACAAAAATGTACCGGCAAATATTATTGAACCCCAAGCAAACCCAATTCCAAAGGATTCTATTTAGAAAATATCTCAATGATCCTGTTGAAGACTACGAGTTACTTACGGTCACTTTTGGAGTGAATTGCGCACCTTTTCTAGCTCTGCGAACTCTAATACAACTAGCGGAAGACATAAAGGATACTTACCCTCTAGCATCAAAAATAATATTGGAAAATGTATATGTCGATGATGTGTTAGCCGGAGGGCACACATTACAAGATACAATCAATTCTCGGAAAGAACTCATTTCTGCAATGGAATCTGCAGGATTCGAGCTAATGAAATGGACATCAAATGATCCACAGATTATTAGTAATTTACCAGCGGAAAAATTACTTCCCGTAAACTTACTCGATATTTCTGAGGATGCATCTGCAAAAACCTTAGGGATACGTTGGAATATCTCAGGAGATTTCTTCACATTCAAACCTCCAGACATGGAAAATAAGGATTCTTATACAAAGAGAGAAGTACTTTCAACGATCGCGAAATTATTCGATCCTTGTGGTTGGCTCGCGCCTATTGTAGTGGTAGCGAAATTAGTCATGCAACAAGTATGGCTAGATAAGATAACCTGGGATGATATTCTGAAACCTCTTACAATGCTAAATTGGAAAAACTTCGTCAAAAAAGTTGCGAGATAGAACACTTGAAAATACCAAGATAGATTCATTTCTCACCAGACACAAACATCGAGATACATGGATTTTGCGTCGCCTCAGAGGGTGCCTACGCAGCCGCCTTATACATAAGAGTTGAAAAATCGAATATCGAAATTAAAACTTTTTTGCTAACGGCCAAAACTAGAGTTGCGCCTATTAAGAAGATCTCTCTTCCACGGCTGGAATTATGCGGAGCAGTTTTATTATCGAAGTTGACCCATACAATCTTAAAAAATCTTCAAATCTCAAACTTTTCCGTACACTATTGGACAGATTCTACGATAGTCCTTGCGTGGCTCAAGAAACCACCTTGTCATTGGTCAACTTTCGTCGGAAATAGAATATCAGAGATTTTAGACTCAGAGGATAACCCAGCAGACATTGCTAGTCGCCTAATGAACTAAATATTCATCAGTTATGGTGGCATGGCCCACACTGGTTAAAATTACAGAAGTCCAGTTGGCCATTAAAGGAAGTTAATGAAGAAACTAATCTAAAAGCAAAAACTGTAAAAATTTTGGCGATTAGCATCGATGAAGATCCCTTGCAGAATTTTTCGTCTCTATCAAAACTTTATCGGACATATGCTTATGCTTTGAGATTTTGGCGGAATACCGGTGAAAATAGACGGCATCTTCGAGTTTCATCGTTGGAGCTTACAGCACAGGAAATTCAAAACGGAAAACGAGCCGCCATTATACGAACCCAGAAATTCTACTTTCCCGATGAGTACGATGTTTTACAAAAGCGCTCTCGAATATCATCAGGCAGTTCTTTGCTAACCTTGAACCCTTTCCTAGACGCAAAAGGCATTATAAGCGCAAATGGTAGGCTCGTACAATCACCCGCACTCACCTACAATGAGCGGCATCCTATTATTCTGCCCTACAATGCGAAGTTGACACATTTGCTTGTTGAATTTTCACACAAAGTAACGTTTCTCGGTGGAAACCAGTTGTTAAACTTATTTTGAGATCTGAATTCTGTATATTCAGACTAAAGCCGTTGATAAAAAAAGTTATCAACAACTGCAAACCATGTGTATTGTATAAAAGTCATGCTCAAAAGCAAATAATGGCATTTCTGCCCCCCCGTAAGGACGTTATTGTCACGCCCATTTAACACAACAGGGGTTGATTTCGCTGGACCACTCAACATCAAAAACTTCACTGGTAGAGCTTGTTTGATCACCAAAGGCTACGTCTGTGTTTTTGTCTGTTTCGCGACAAAAGCTATGCACCTCGAAGCCACCAGCGATTTATCAACTCAGTCATTCTTAGTAGCATTTTCGCGATTTATTGGTCGGCGCGGCTGCCCATCATGTATTTACTCAGACAATGGTACAAATTTTGTGGGAGCAGCGGAAATTTTGAAAAAGGAAAGACTCGCCTTTTTCAAGACTCTACAAAACTCTGTTATTCATCAAAACATACAACAAAATCTTAATTGGAAATTCATTCCTCCTGCGCTCCCCATATGGGCGGTCTTTGGGAGGCAGGTGTCAAATCCTTTAAAACCCATTTGCGTAAATCAATTCCGAAAATGAACTTTACAGAATTTTTCGTCTCTATCAAAACTTTATCGGACATATGCTTATGCTTTGAGATTTTGGCGGAATACCGGTGAAAATAGACGGCATCTTCGAGTTTCATCGTTGGAGCTTACAGCACAGGAAATTCAAAACGGAAAACGAGCCGCCATTATACGAACCCAGAAATTCTACTTTCCCGATGAGTACGATGTTTTACAAAAGCGCTCTCGAATATCATCAGGCAGTTCTTTGCTAACCTTGAACCCTTTCCTAGACGCAAAAGGCATTATAAGCGCAAATGGTAGGCTCGTACAATCACCCGCACTCACCTACAATGAGCGGCATCCTATTATTCTGCCCTACAATGCGAAGTTGACACATTTGCTTGTTGAATTTTCACACAAAGTAACGTTTCTCGGTGGAAACCAGTTGTTAAACTTATTTTGAGATCTGAATTCTGTATATTCAGACTAAAGCCGTTGATAAAAAAAGTTATCAACAACTGCAAACCATGTGTATTGTATAAAAGTCATGCTCAAAAGCAAATAATGGCATTTCTGCCCCCCCCGTAAGGACGTTATTGTCACGCCCATTTAACACAACAGGGGTTGATTTCGCTGGACCACTCAACATCAAAAACTTCACTGGTAGAGCTTGTTTGATCACCAAAGGCTACGTCTGTGTTTTTGTCTGTTTCGCGACAAAAGCTATGCACCTCGAAGCCACCAGCGATTTATCAACTCAGTCATTCTTAGTAGCATTTTCGCGATTTATTGGTCGGCGCGGCTGCCCATCATGTATTTACTCAGACAATGGTACAAATTTTGTGGGAGCAGCGGAAATTTTGAAAAAGGAAAGACTCGCCTTTTTCAAGACTCTACAAAACTCTGTTATTCATCAAAACATACAACAAAATCTTAATTGGAAATTCATTCCTCCTGCGCTCCCCATATGGGCGGTCTTTGGGAGGCAGGTGTCAAATCCTTTAAAACCCATTTGCGTAAATCAATTCCGAAAATGAACTTTACATTTGAGGAATTTTGTACTATTCTTACACGGATTGAAGCATGCTTAAATTCGAGACCACTTAGTTCTGCTAGCGAAGATCCAAATGATCTATCCCCACTAACACCCGGTCACTTTTTGATTGGCACGCCAATTCTTGCACCACCCGAACCTGTTTTCTCAGATTGCGACGCAAATAGATGGAAAAGGCTCAAGATTATTTCCCACAGTTTTTGTCAGAGATGGAAATTAGAGTACTTGAGGGAATTACACCGTAGAACTAAATGGAAATATCAGCAAGATAACTTAAAAGAGGGGGACTTAATAGTCATTAAAGACGACAGACTGGCTCCCAATGAATGGAAAATGGGAAGGGTAGAGAAAACTTATCATGGGGTTGAATCAAACGTTCGAATAGTTGATTTACGTACAAGTGGAGGGACAGTTACTAGACCCATCACAAAAGTCGTCAAATTATTTACCGACTGACTAGTCGGACCCCCTTTTTGTAAAATCCTTGGTACTCCCCTCTCACTCTTTTTAGATATGGCAGCCTACTTGGAAGAACGAAATATGGAAGTCAACAACCGAGCCCCAAGACCAGCCAAGGAGCAGATCGTCACAGCGCCAACACCGCCCCAGTTTTTGGCAATATGACTGCGGTCTTTGCCAAGACAACCACGCCATCAGCTCATGCCGTAGATTCTTAGGCCTATCTCCCCAGCAGTGTTACGAGACGATAGAGAGGAGAGGTTATTGCAGAAACTGTTTGGCGAGAAGCCATTTGGCTCCGGATTGTCAATCACTCATCGGTTGTCGCAATTGTAATGGCCGGCACCACACTCTGCTCCACGATGCCGCACAAATAGAGGAGCCTCTACCACTACTATTGGACGTCCAAACCAGATTCACTTGGGATTTGGTTTTTGTTCCCACGGCCATGATACGGGTGATGGCCACTGGCATGGAGACGTACGCCACCCTCAGATCCCTAATAAACCAAGCTACGGTGATGTCTAGGATATCATACTCGTCCTTTAGAAGAATTGGTTTGAGGTCCTTCCTGTATAAGGAGCGCAGGTTCACCACGTTCAAAATCATGGGCCGAAATACAAATGATACGTGGGCTTTAAAAGTGAATGCTCTTATCACGAATGAGCTCCCTTACCGGCCGTACGATGACCCAATAATTGAAGACCCAGCCCTGGATATTTCTAGCAACCGGCTGGCTGATGTGGACCCCAGAGGCAACACCCCAACAGAGATTGAGCTTGGTGGCGATACTTACTCAGCATTAAGGCGAGAAGGTCGATTATTTACTGGTCTAGGGGATGTCTATGCATACGAGACAGCTGTGGGCTTTGTAGTGTCAGGGACTATCAAAAACCTGCCGAGAAATTAAACAAAGTATGTAAACACTGTGTCACTGAGGGGGGAGAATGTATGGTCACGGACCATACTTTATAAACCCAGCAAAATTTTATGGAAGTGGTTCCATGAGATGCCATGATTTCACTGGATCTTTTGCATTGGTTCAAATGAAGTCGTGAAAGATCCGATCTTTTCATCAGCATTTGAAACCATTCGAAGGAAGTGGTGAAAGATCCGATCGTTTCATCAGCATTTGAACCAATTCAAAGGAAGTCGTGGTAGATCCGATCTTTTCCTTAGCATTTGAACCCATTCCATCGATCCAATAGAGATGAATTTTGTGTTTTTATTTTTACACATGTATATGTTCTTTTAATTATCTAAATATGTACGTTTAAAGCAATGTAAGATTTATTATGCTAGGAAGTCCCAATCATTGAGTCGGACTGCACTCTTTGGTATTAGTCGTGTTCCTTTACGTGCCTGAGTTTACCAGTTTTTACCCGCAAAGTGTTTCCTTACTTTTAAAAGCATACAATTTATATGAGAGCAGTTCACCACTTTTACCATTTTTGCAACAATTACCATTTTTAAAAGTAAAGGAACATACCAATTATAAAAGTTTCCTTGCCTGCTCTAGAGAACCCTGCTCTACAAGTCGATTTGTAGATCCCTACAAAACAACAAACATTTACAAAACGTTATAAAATAAAATCCACGAAATAGTAATCTACAGTTGGAGTCAATGTCGAAATCTGCACTGCACTGATGGGAAGTAAAATCCTTTTGTAAGATGAATCAAAACCTGTTGCGGAGGAAGTAAACTCTGTTGCGTGCAGCGGCGGTGTTTAGACTGCAACAGCTGGGACAGCCGGAAGTCAAGTTTCTCACTTAAATTTACAACCTGTCGCTTGCCAAACACGAAATAACATTCCAGTTGCCGATCAATAGCATAGGATCCGTAAGCAGCACAACAACTGCGCTGAAGGCCATCTCCATATTAGCAGAGGACTCAATCAGAGCAAGCCGTGCTCATAATCTAGAAAGAGAAGTCTAACGTTACAAGAGAGAACCTGTAGATCAACAAGCCTTTCAACCAGGTTTAAGTAGCATTCACACGAATGCAGTCGCAGATGCAGTAAACAGTTATCGTGTGAATGCGGTCCTTGGAGAACATCTACCATCTATCGCAGTTGAGAAGCGCCAGCTGTCAGGACAAACCAGAGTAGTTTTGGGTCAATACGCTCGGGATGGTGCAGACGTCAAAATTCCTATAGGGCAAGTACTGATGACACCGTGGAAAACATCTGCCAGCATACAGCACAGGCCCCCACGACACACTGCTCCTTTTCAATTGCCCTACCAATCCTGCTAAGAAACTTAAGTTTGCAGCTCATTCTTACGACTGATAGACCCAGAGTCAGATTAAGTAGAAAAATGAGAATACAAACATATTAACTACTGTTACAACAACGAGAACAAACTACAATTATAGATGTAAACTTTATGATGATAAATGAATTATAGTGATTTCATTAATTCCTTTGAATTAATAAAATAAAAAAATGAAAATCATTTTTCAATACAGCTGTTTAGTCCGCACTATAGGGACTTGGGGGGAACAAGTGTATCGAGGCTCGCCAATGGAGCCAGTACGCCCAATGCGCACGTTTGGCCGTCCGTAACAATGAAAATAGAATAAGAAAATAAAACACGATAGTTTTTAGTAAAAGAGTTTGGCTCAATTGCCGTTGTTTATTTAATGGTAAACCATATTACCTTTCTATAACGATATGTAGCAATGCTTACGATAAAGCGCGGGTGTTACTTGCAAGTCAAGCTGTCGATCGATCGTTCTTGTTGTTTATATTTATTAGTTTTGTTTTGTGTTGACATCTGCATAGATGCTTCAAGAGGGCGGTTGTCAAGTGAATATTCGTTGAAATCTCTCATAATATTACAGGGCAGGGATGGAAAATTAAAAATTCCAAAAAGTACTAAAATGGTACTGTTTTCAAAGAAAAGGTACTTTTTTAAATTAAAAATTTTTACTCAGTAAAAAAAAAACAACAACACAGGCTTATATGATGAAATCTGAAGAATTTTGCAAAATCGTATATATTTTCATACCTTCCTATAGGGTATAATTAACTTCGTTTGTAACACATCAAAATATTCGTCGGAGACTCTACCGGTTCATAACGGTTTTCGATATTTTGAACGTTTAACAAAAATTATCATACCAACATTGTTGAAATTTGGTATTTAGTCTTCGTTGGGGTTACAAAACTCACTCCCAGAAATTTGACAGTGCAGGTTCACGTTCAGATATAGCCCCCACAAAACGGTACTATCCTATTTTAGGCCTTTAAAGTTATAGGCTCATTATCCCATCGAAGTAACTGAAATTAGGTATTTTGTATTCGATATGGATATAAAACATTCCTATAGACAATTGTGGTTTTAATATAGCCTAGTGTTGGCAAACTATCGATAGTGCGACTTTCGTATTGATCGCTGTCGTAAATCGAATATATGAACTCTAATCAAATTATTTTTTTAAATAATTCGTAACAGATAGCCCAGAAACATGTCTTGGTGACCGATGTTCACTTTGTTGTACGTCAGTAATCAATCAGATTGGAATGTACTACGATACCTCTCGATATGCACTACTTTAAATGACTAGTCTACTTTAGTGACTGTAACTTGGTATTTCGGTTTGTCAATGGGTGGAAGAGCTCTACGAAGAAAATATAATATATATAACAATTTTTATCTTGGAAGTAAAGTGTGAATGTTGCATTTTTAGTTTCACATAAAATTGTTCAACCTCTAGGACTAGAGTATGTGAAATAGTACTGAATTGGCCGCGGGGGTACTTCGGTACTTTTTATGGTGAAATGGTACTGAAAAAAGTACTATTGTACTGAATTTTCCATCCCTGTTACAGGGATGTAATAAATGGGAATGAGGAGATTTCAACGAATATGCCTATGTAATTCATAGGGCCAATTTAAATCAAATAATCAATTCTAACTTAAACATTTGCCGCCTCCCTTGAAACATCCGAATGTTTTAACAGATTCCATAATATTGATATATACATAAGTATTAAGCTGTGTTTTATTTTTTTTTTTTTTTTGTTGGTAAACAATATTAGCTTTTTCCCCGTACTTTTTAATAGTAAAACTCGTAAAAGAGAGAAAAAGTGTTGCCACATAAAAGTTTTTTTCAAAAAGTTCGGGAACGCAAAAATGGAAAAAAACGTCAAAAAAGCTGGAACAAATGTCGAACCGGCGTACCAGCCAATCAGACGCCGGCATCCATGTTCCTATTTTTTACACGCTCAAATTTGTCGAGTAAAAAGTTTTTAAAGAGAGCCTCATTCAGCGCCATTTTTGTTTAAAGAGAAGTGAACATTTTACAACTTTTTTGTGTACGGGAACGGGTTTTCGGGTAAAATGTGTAAAAGTCGTAAAAAATTTAAAAACTTTTTTGTTCTGGAACAAAGCTATTACCTTTTTCAATTTTGTACAACGATATGTACAAAGGCTTACGATAAAGCGCGGGTAAAAGTTGCTTGCGATTCAAGCCGTCGATCGATCTTCTTAGTATTTTATTTTGTTTATGCTGACACCTGTATAGATGCTCCAAGAGGGCGGTTGTCAAATCAATATTCGTTGAAATCTCTCATACTATTACAGGGGTGTAATAAATGGGCACGAGGAGATTTCAACCAATACACCTATGCAATTCATAGGGCCAATTTAAATTATATGATCAATTCTAACTTAAACAACAGCATTTTCCATTTTCTGAAAAAGACGTGAAAATTACATGCCATAGGGTTGGTGAAAATGACATGCCAAAGATTGGTGAAAATGCTATTCTTGGGAATTGGTTAAGATGGCATGCCAAAGGGTTGGTATAGATGCCATGCCAAAGAATTGTTGAAGATGCCATTCCATCGAGTTAGTATATTTACATACAAAATACATACATACGCCCGCAACTGTTCTCATAAATTCTAGTTGCATTCCAGTAACATTGGAAAACATAAGTCGGTCTTATAAGCATTCGCAGCAACAAGTCTCGCTCTTGTCTTTTACCGGTATTCAAAGCGTCCGTATCCCCCGCAGTGACAAAAGTACAAGTTTGAACAAAATCACAAGTTACACAAACATAAAAATTGTAACATACATTAAAATCATTAAAACATAGAAATTGTTAAAACCACACAAATTGTTAAACACACACAAGTTGTTAAAAAACACAAAGTGAACATAATTCACAAATTGTTAAAGATCTAAACATAAAAGTTCACAAAGCACACACATATATGTACATACAAACACACAATTACATTAAAAACCTACCACAATTGAATTGAATATACTTGCCACATAGTTAAAGTAATAAATAATATAAATAAGTTAAAAAAAGCTAAAAATGCTTACCTAAATAAGAGTGTTCCAGAAATATGTTAATAACTTTGTTGTTAGACCGAATTTTTTTCTGTTCTTTTTGGAAAGTGAATCTATTTACATTCGTCTTTCTTCTCCAAATTTGAGTTTTACCTTTACATTTGTACTTATTGCGATTTTATAACCCACAAATTATCACAAAATACTGCGCACTCAACTCGATTAATAACACAGTAAACAGGTCTCTACTTTGCCTCCTTCTCGTCTAACGGTAAATGGACATTTGGAACAAACAATCTTTGTTTTTGTTGTTTTGGAGTGTTTACTTCCATATTGCGAAGAAAAAAACACAAAAGAAGAATGTCAAAAAATTAACTTTTGGCCAAGGTGGAATTCACATTTGCGACCGTTTAAATAGAATTCTAATCCTATCCTTTCCAAACTGTGATGTTGGGGAAAAGGTAATAATTAGCCTTTTGAAGGCATTAGGCTTCTGTATACCAAGCAATTATTCCACCGAAGATATTGTTGAACGTTGAAGGACTTGAGCAATATAAATCAAGTTCTTGTGCCGGACGTGCGCAGAAGATAATCGCCGTACTTGAGGATATATTTGATTATGGTTTCTTACAGGGAAACGTGAAAAGCCTTCGTCACAATTGCCGTAGCTGAACTGTAAGAATGAAATTATTTAATTAATATGAGCTTCGCGAAATTTTGTTTTTTATTACCACGTATTTTTATCAAACGATTCAACGACTATTGCCGAAATATCTTAATTTTATGTTGGTTGACTGCTTTCAACTTAATTTGTTTTAAATTTATTTCTTATTGATGATTTTTCTGCCTTTTTATTTTTCGCTCTTTCAAAAAATGTCAAATATTCCCTTTGACCAATTTACTATTTTTTACACAGCCAAATTTGTGTAGTAGCAAATAGTAGAAGAGAAAGCCATTCGGAGCCATTTTTGTTCAAAGAGAATAGAACATTTTGCCAGTTTTTGTAGTACGGAAACTCATTTTATCAAAAAAAATCTAAAAATAGTACTAAATAGTTCTATTTTGCAGGTTCTGGAACACAGCTATTAAGTGTAAAACTTATATTAATTGTGTGACAAAAAGATTATTACTACGGGTATTGATTGTTCTGACCAATGGTCATAATAAAAAAAATAATGTATGTAATAAAGTGTCTTGCAGGGTGAACGAGCAAATACAATGAGAATATCTATAGATTTATAACGTCGACTTACCAATAAAGATCACGGTTGTCATCAGGCCTGAGGATAATGGTTCTTTGGTCGAATTGCTGAATGGAAAATAGGGATACATAAAATCGATTTCTGTTAATCGATTAATCGATTATTAGCCGCAAAATTTCTAAAAGTCGTAGTCGACTATTGACTTTGCGAAGACCGGTTAATCGATTATTCTTAATCGACTTTCGAAAGACGGAGTCAACTATTATTCGTAGTCGACTATTAATCGTGGACGACTATTAGTCGTAGTTGACAATTGCGTGTGCTAAAACCGCGTAATGGACGGTACTTTTTTATACATATGTATGTATGTATATACATCACGGATCGCATCAATGAAAATGGTCGATTATATTCGATTATAATCGGTTTTCGGCGGTTAACGAATAATCGAAAGTCGACTTTTAGTACATTCTCAAATAATCGACTAACCGAAAATCGAGTTTTAAGTTTTTCACGAAAACCGTATTATCGAAAAACCGATTATTGCATTCCACTGCGTATCCCTAAGGGAAAATTTAATTAATATTCAAATTGCATCTCCCGTTTAGATTAAATTCAAGTATTTTGGGTAAAACAAATGTAAAACTATGTGTTGATTTTTATCGTGTAATAAAGGCTGCGTTCTCCATACAAAGATTTAATTCACGCGTTTCAATATTATGACTCGAAGATCAAAAGGCTTATTCGGGCAACGCAAATGCAAAAGATGTTACGATTTAATATCCAAGTTATATCAGATTGTTCTCTTTATACAGCTTTTTGATTGGTTTAGTTCTGGAACAGAACCAAAATTTAAAAATTGCAAACTCAAACAAAATTCCAAGGCTTTAACTTAAATTAAAGGATTCGTCCTTTCAACCCTGATAATTGCCACAATTCGTATAGAATTTACTGAAAACTCTTCTCCAAATTTTTAGTAAATCAAGGATTCGTTCTATAAGCGTATTAATTTAATTGTTCCAGTCCTCCTTCACAAATTATTAAACAGAAGTCCCAATCAAGGATATTAAAATCCAATCCAATCCTTAGAACACAAATTGGATGTATAAGGATTCCTTGTCGAGGAATTTTAAAAATTTCCGTTAGAGGAATATATTTTTCTTCATTGATATTTATTTAATGAGTTCTTGCCAGGACAAAAGCCAAAAAATGAATATAGAAAATTTTTCTGAAAAGTCTCTTTGAAATTTGTTTTTATTTCCTTACAGCTCTTGATTGAGATAAAAAATGTTGAAAGTGGAATTTCATTTATATAAAATATAGAAAAGGCATAATAAAATGTACTGGACAGCAATGAAGACTTTCGCCAACGAAACTCACAATCACACCACACTTTAAAAAATTAATTACCCCCAAATGTCCTTTACGTGATAAATACCACATCAACCGGTGTCAACACCCTTTAGTTCATAGTTTACATTACCTACCTTCCTAAGTACTATTGCTTTTATTCCTGTAGGTGCTAATTTTGCATTAAATCTATTTGCCATTGAGGTTTGCGGAAAATTTCTTCTTACCACATGCTATCCGCTACTCAGCTCCCGGTTTTTACTTTTCAAATTATATATTTTCTCATTCTTTTCGTAAGCATCCCTCACCTTTTCTTGTATTGAACCTCTCAAAATCATAAACTGATCATGCCTCTGAATTCTAAGATCACTATCTTCCAACATCTTCAATTTCCGTAAAAGCGAATAATCATCACCATGCGTAATCATTACTTGCCCGAACACTATTTCATATGGAGTTTTATCTAATGTTTGATTTCGGCTATTTTTCAAGAGACTATTTACAGAGCTTACATAATTATGTGATAATGGTGGTCTCAAAGTAGTTGTAGGGAATTTGGATGTTTTGCAAATATCACATCTTTGAACATATTTCCTAACATCTGATACGAGTCTGGACCAGTAGAATTTCCTGCGAATCCTCTATAGGGTTTTGGCTATTCCGCCATGAGCTGCGTTGGCCTGATTATGAGCTGCGAACATTACATTTTCTCGCAATTCAGTTGGAACTAGTAATCTCCAACTACTGGCGTTAGGCCATTTTTATATTATAGCCATTTGGAAGGTTAACCTTCTTAATTAGGATTTACTTGACGTATACATAAAGGAATTGACATTTGAAACACAGTGTGTTTGTTAAATCCGCTTATATATAAACTCACTATTACCTTCCAAATCGGATTCCACACTAACACGACTATGTATATGTTTCCCAACAACACAATAATCGGGAAATTCTAATTTTTGAAATTCTTCTCTCCAATATGAGTATTCAACATTGTCGAATGCTTCGGAGCCCATATCAATACTTGGTAAGACGCCTATTTCTAACTTAGAAATAATTTTACCTTCCTCGAATGCCCTCGACAAAGGGTCCAGTACTACGATATTTCTACCACGCCTGTGTTCAATGGTAAAATCGAATGCCTGTAACTTCAGAGTGACGTAGCGATGGAAGATACCATGAAACGGTCCTGACCGGTTTAACATGGCAAAGCCTAGGATTTATCTTGGTCCCTCTTTCATCTCAGGTTGACACTGACCTCCCCGTGGTGTCACCTGGGGAACTGCCTATAACACCCGTTAAAGGTAGTGAGCTAACAGGTGGCGCGCGTTCGCACATAAGAACGTTTAAAACTTGGGTTTGGGCGTCGGATTAGTAACCCTCCCTTAGAAAAAAACAGCCTACTATGAAAAAACGAAAGAAAAGAAAAAGAACCCATCTAAAGTTGACGAACCCCGCAAACGTTTTAAGGGCCATGATCTGCGAATCTGCACTTGGAATGTTCGCACTTTTTGTAGAGAAGTCGCAGTCTTCGCATTGGCAGACGTACTTGAAAAGTACAAGGCCGATATTACTGCCATATAGGAAATACGATGGATTGGGAAAGGCGTCACAACAACACCTAAAGGTGACGCACTGTATTATAGCTGCCATGACGAAAAGCATGAGTTTGGTTGCGGATTTGTAGTTAGTCGGAGACTAAAACATCTGGTATCCAGCTTCACCCCAGTGAATGAAAGAATTGCTGCAATTCGAATAAAAGCTAAATTCTTCAACATCAGCTTTATTTGCGCTTATGCTCCCACTGAAGAAAAGGACGAACTGACCAAAGATATATTTTACGAGCGCTTAGAAGAAACATATGACCGATGCCCTGCCCATGACATTAAAATTATTTTAGGCGATTTTAATGCCAAAATTGGAAAGGAGAATATCTTTGGCCCAACAGTCGGAAAATTCAATCTCCACAGTGAAACATCTGACAATGGTATGAGGCTGATAGACTTCGCAGCGGCAAAAAACATGGTAGTTATTAGCACCAGATTTCAACATCTCGACATCCATAAGGGCACCTGGCTGTCTCCAGATCAGAAAACAAGAAATCAAATTGATCACGTTGTGATAGATGGAAGACATTCATCGAGCGTGTTGAATGTACGATCGTTCCGAGGCGCAAACATTGATTCGGACCACTACCTTGTTGCAGCAAAGGTACGTACCCGTCTAAACGTTGCAAATGAAGCACGAACAGACACAACGCGGAAGTTGGACATCGATAGGCTGCAAGCACAACAGATAGCCACAGGATATTCCACTCAACTAGCCCAATTGCTTAATGAGAGCACTCCTTGTCCCGATAACAGATCAGCGCAATGGCAAAATATTGCCCACTCCATGCAAACAGCCGCAAAATCCATACTTGGATACCAGAGACCTCCACAAAGGAATTCATGGTATGATCAGGAGTGTCGTGCTGCTACCGAAGAGAAAAATGCGGCATACAGGGCTACTTTACAATCCGTAGCAACGCGTAGCGCACGAGAGATATCGGGAGAAAAGGAGAGAGGAGAGACGTCTTTTCCGCAGGAAAACGAGGGAGAAGAAAAGCGGGAGTGTGAAAAAATAGAGATGTACAGGAACCCGATTGAAGTCCGAAAATTCTACCAAAGAGTCAAGCATCAAACTGATGGCTTTCGAACAGGCACATCCTCCTGTAGAGACCAGCAAGGTAATTTGGTAACTGATACAGATAGTGTGCTTAGGATATGGAAAGAACATTTTTCAAAACTGTTGGTATCTAATAGCAGCGAAGGCGAAGAAGATACCACAGACCCAATATCAGAAGATGGTTTGAATGTATACCGCCCAGCCCAGCGTACCCGACGATTGGAACCTGAGCATCCTGTGTCCCGTCCACAAAAAAGGAGATAAGACTGTATGCTCCAACTATAGGTGCATAAGTCTTCTCGCTATTGATAAGATATTGTGCGAACGACTAAAGCCAATGTTCAACGAAATAATTGGACCATACCAATGTGGCTTTAGACCTGGCAAGTCCACCATTGACCAGATATTTACGATTATAAAGCAGCATTCGACAGTCCACTCCGATCAAAGGTATTCCATGCAATGTCTGAATTTGGTATCACCGCAAAGCTCATCCGGCTTTGTAAGATGACTTTAAGTGATACTAGGTCCTCAGTTAAAATTGGAAAGAACATCTCCGAACAGTTCAGTATCAAAAGAGGTTTCAGACAAGGAGACAGCCTTTCGTGTGACCTATTCAACATTTTGCTGGAAAAGGTAATACGAGGTGCAAATGTCAAAAGAAATTACACAATTTACACCAATAGCCACATGTTACTTGCTTATGCTGATGACATAGACTTCCGGATCCACCATTAAAGCGTCCTCTAATTCCTCCCTTATAATAACATTTCCCTATAACCTTTGCAAGTCTCCTGGTAACCTACAAATACGCCTTTCTTGGATTTAGCATCCCATTTTTTGCGTTTTTCATTAGGAACATGGACAAAAGCTTCAGAACCAAATACATGTAGTGCTGATATATCCGCCTTTTTCCCAAACCGCAACTTAAAAGTGCTTTTATCTTTCTGCGGACTTTTTACTGTTCTATTCAAATTAAATACTACATTATTAACCGCCGCTAAGGAGTACAAGGTGTTGATTTTTGTGGTGTGTTATCTTATGTTTACGAGAAAGTACTCCAAGCCATTATCCGAACGAATTGTTTGAACTTGCATGCCTGTCTCAGCTCCCACTAGATCTAGAAAAAACAGCCTACTATGAAAAAACGAAAGAAAAGAAAAAGAACCCCTC
Organism: Musca autumnalis; assembly: GCF_047663935.1. Taxonomy (NCBI): domain Eukaryota; kingdom Metazoa; phylum Arthropoda; class Insecta; order Diptera; family Muscidae; genus Musca; species Musca autumnalis. The sequence goes on along the minus strand of NW_027411644.1, from coordinate 126,816,711 downwards.
TAAAGTTGACGAACCCCGCAAACGTTTTAAGGGCCATGATCTGCGAATCTGCACCTGGAATGTTCGCACTTTTTGTAGAGAAGTCGCAGTCTTCGCATTGGCAGACGTACTTGAAAAGTACAAGGCCGATATTACTGCCATATAGGAAATACGATGGATTGGGAAAGGCGTCACAACAACACCTAAAGGTGACGCACTGTATTATAGCTGCCATGACGAAAAGCATGAGTTTGGTTGCGGATTTGTAGTTATTCGGAGACTAAAACATCTGGTATCCAGCTTCACCCCAGTGAATGAAAGAATTGCTGCAATTCGAATAAAAGCTAAATTCTTAAACATCAGCTTTATTTGCGCTTATGCTCCCACTGAAGAAAAGGACGAACTGACCAAAGATATATTTTACGAGCGCTTAGAAGAAACATATGACCGATGCCCTGCCCATGACATTAAAATTATTTTAGGCGATTTTAATGCCAAAATTGGAAAGGAGAATATCTTTGGCCCAACAGTCGGAAAATTCAATCTCCACAGTGAAACATCTGACAATGGTATGAGGCTGATAGACTTCGCAGCGGCAAAAAACATGGTAGTTATCAGCACCAGATTTCAACATCTCGACATCCATAAGGGCACCTGGCTGTCTCCAGATCAGAAAACAAGAAATCAAATTGATCACGTTGTGATAGATGGAAGACATTCATCGAGCGTGTTGGATGTACGATCGTTCCGAGGCGCAAACATTGATTCGGACCACTACCTTGTTGCAGCAAAGGTACGTACCCGTCTAAACGTTGCAAATGAAGCACGAACAGACACAACGCGGAAGTTGGACATCGATAGGCTGCAAGCACAACAGATAGCCACAGGATATTCCACTCAACTATCCCAATTGCTTAATGAGAGCACTCCTTGTCCCGATAACAGATCAGCGCAATGGCAAAATATTGCCCACTCCATGCAAACAGCCGCAAAATCCATACTTGGATACCAGAGACCTCCACAAAGGAATTCATGGTATGATCAGGAGTGTCGTGCTGCTACCGAAGAGAAAAATGCGGCATACAGGGGTACTTTACAATCCGTAGCAACGCGTAGCGCACGAGAGATATCGGGAGAAAGGAGAGAGGAGAGACGTCTTTTCCGCAGGAAAACGAGGGAGAAGAAAAGCGGGAGTGTGAAAAAATAGAGATGTAGAGGAACCCGATTGAAGTCCGAAAATTCTACCAAAGAGTCAAGCATCAAACTGATGGCTTTCGAACAGGCACATCCTCCTGTAGAGACCAGCAAGGTAATTTGGTAACTGATACAGATAGTGTGCTTAGGATATGGAAAGAACATTTTTCAAAACTGTTGGTATCTAATAGCAGCGAAGGCGAAGAAGATACCACAGACCCAATATCAAAAGATGGTTTGAATGTATACCGCCCAGCCCAGCGTACCCGACGATTGGAACCTGAGCATCCTGTGTCCCGTCCACAAAAAAGGAGATAAGACTGTATGCTCCAACTATAGGTGCATAAGACTTCTCCCTATTGATAAGATATTGTGCGAACGACTAAAGCCAATGTTCAACGAAATAATTGGACCATACCAATGTGGCTTTAGACCTGGCAAGTCCACCATTGACCAGATATTTACGATTATAAAGCAGCATTCGACAGTCCACTCCGATCAAAGGTATTCCATGCAATTTCTGAATTTGGTATCACCGCAAAGCTCATCCGGCTTTGTAAGATGACTTTAACTGATACTAGGTCCTCAGTTAAAATTGGAAAGAACCTCTCCGAACAGTTCAGTATCAAAAGAGGTTTCAGACAAGGAGACAGCCTTTCGTGTGACCTATTCAACATTTTGCTGGAAAAGGTAATACGAGGTGCAAATGTCAAAAGAAATTACACAATTTACACCAATAGCCACATGTTACTTGCTTATGCTAATGACATAGACTTCCGGATCCACCATTAAAGCGTCCTCTAATTCCTCCCTTATAATAACATTTCCCTATAACCTTTGCAAGTCTCCTGGTAACCTACAAATACGCCTTTCTTGGATTTAGCATCCCATTTCTTGCGTTTTTCATTAGGAACATGGACAAAAGCTTCAGAACCAAATACATGTAGTGCTGATATATCCGCCTTTTTCCCAAACCGCAACTTAAAAGGGCATTTATCTTTCTGCGGACTTTTTACTGTTCTATTCAAATTAAATACTACATTATTAACCGCCGCTAAGGAGTACAAGGTGTTGATTTTTGTGGTGTGTTATCTTATGCTTACGAAAAAGTACTCCAAGCCATTATCCGAACGAATTGTTTGAACTTGCATGCCTGTCTCAGCTCCCACTAGATCTAGAAAAAACAGCCTACTATGAAAAAACGAAAGAAAAGAAAAAGAACCCCTCTAAAGTTGACGAACGCCGAAAACGTTTTAAGGGCCATGATCTGCGAATCTGCACCTGGAATGTTCGCACTTTTTGTAGAGAAGTCGCAGTCTTCGCATTGACAGACGTACTTGAAAAGTACAAGGCCGATATTACTGCCATATAGGAAATACGATGGATTGGGAAAGGCGTCACAACAACACCTAAAGGTGACGCACTGTATTATAGCTGCCATGACGAAAAGCATGAGTTTGGTTGCGGATTTGTTGTTAGTCGGAGACTAAAACATCTGGTATCCAGCTTCACCCCAGTGAATGAAAGAATTGCTGCAATTCGAATAAAAGCTAAATTCTTCAACATCAGCATTATTTGCGCTTATGCTCCCACTGAAGAAAAGGACGAACTGACCAAAGATATATTTTACGAGCGCTTAGAAGAAACATATGACCGATGCCCTGCCCATGACATTAAAATTATTTTAGGCGATTTTAATGCCAAAATTGGAAAGGAGAATATCTTTGGCCCAACAGTCGGAAAATTCAATCTCCACAGTGAAACATCTGACAATGGTATGAGGCTGATAGACTTCGCAGCGGCAAAAAACATGGTAGTTATCAGCACCAGATTTCAACATCTCGACATCCATAAGGGCACCTGGCTGTCTCCAGATCAGAAAACAAGAAATCAAATTGATCACGTTGTGATAGATGGAAGACATTCATCGAGCGTGTTGGATGTACGATCGTTCCGAGGCGCAAACATTGATTCGGACCACTACCTTGTTGCAGCAAAGGTACGTACCCGTCTAAACGTTGCAAATGAAGCACGAACAGACACAACGCGGAAGTTGGACATCGATAGGCTGCAAGCACAACAGATAGCCACAGGATATTCCACTCAACTAGCCCAATTGCTTAATGAGAGCACTCCTTGTCCCGATAACAGATCAGCGCAATGGCAAAATATTGCCCACTCCATGCAAACAGCCGCAAAATCCATACTTGGATACCAGAGACCTCCACAAAGGAATTCATGGTATGATCAGGAGTGTCGTGCTGCTACCGAAGAGAAAAATGCGGCATACAGGGCTACTTTACAATCCGTAGCAACGCGTAGCGCACGAGAGATATCGGTAGAAAAGGAGAGAGAAGAGACGTCTTTTCCGCAGGAAAACGAGGGAGAAGAAAAGCGGGAGTGTGAAAAAATAGAGATGTACAGGAACCCGATTGAAGTCCGAAAATTCTACCAAAGAGTCAAGCATCAAACTGATGGCTTTCGAACAGGCACATCCTTCTGTAGAGACCAGCAAGGTAATTTGGTAACTGATACAGAGAGTGTGCTGTGGATATGGAAAGAACATTATTCAAAACTGTTGGTATCTAATAGCAGCGAAGGCGAAGAAGATACCACAGACCCAATATCAGAAGATGGTTTGAATGTATACCGCCCAGCCCAGCGTACCCGACGATTGGAACCTGAGCATCCTGTGTCCCGTCCACAAAAAAGGAGATAAGACTGTATGCTCCAACTATAGGTGCATAAGACTTCTCCCTATTGATAAGATATTGTGCGAACGACTAAAGCCAATGTTCAACGAAATAATTGGACCATACCAATGTGGCTTTAGACCTGGCAAGTCCACCATTGACCAGATATTTACGATTATAAAGCAGCATTCGACAGTCCACTCCGATCAAAGGTATTCCATGCAATGTCTGAATTTGGTATCACCGCAAAGCTCATCCGGCTTTGTAAGATGACTTTAACTGATACTAGGTCCTCAGTTAAAATTGGAAAGAACATCTCCGAACAGTTCAGTATCAAAAGAGGTTTCAGACAAGGAGACAGCCTTTCGTGTGACCTATTCAACATTTTGCTGGAAAAGGTAATACGAGGTGCAAATGTCAAAAGAAATTACACAATTTACACCAATAGCCACATGTTACTTGCTTATGCTGATGACATAGACTTCCGGATCCACCATTAAAGCGTCCTCTAATTCCTCCCTTATAATAACATTTCCCTATAACCTTTGCAAGTCTCCTGGTAACCTACAAATACGCCTTTCTTGGATTTAGCATCCCATTTCTTGCGTTTTTCATTAGGAACATGGACAAAAGCTTCAGAACCAAATACATGTAGTGCTGATATATCCGCCTTTTTCCCAAACCGCAACTTAAAAGGGCTTTTATCTTTCTGCGGACTTTTTACTGTTCTATTCAAATTAAATACTACATTATTAACCGCCGCTAAGGAGTACAAGGTGTTGATTTTTGTGGTGTGTTATCTTATGTTTACGAAAAATAGCACATACCTCTTAGTTGCAGTACTCCAAGCCATTATCCGAACGAATTGTTTGAACTTGCATGCCTGTCTCAGCTCCCACTAGATCTATATATTTACTTATTACTTCAGGAACATCAGACTTCGCCTTGACACAAAATACATGTCTGTAATTTGAGTAGTCATCGCGAAATATAACCATATATCTTGAAACGCCAAAAGACATCTCTTGCATCGGACCGCATACGTCTGTATGGACTTAACTTCCAACTTTATCAGATCTGTTGTCGCTTTCATCAAATGGCATTCTATGTTGTTTCCCCATAAGACATCCTTCACAGAAAAAATCATTACCTGTATACTTTATTTTCTGTAGCTCCAAAACCTCCTTTACGTGAATCTTGCTTTTATGCCACATGCACTTTTGTCAAACCTTCAGAGAATTATTTCGGACAGCAGATTTTACTTCTCCGGTTGACTCCTTTCTGGCTTTAAGTACCAATTTGAAAAGCTTCGAATTTTCCCGAACTCCTTCCAAAATGGGTTTGTCCATCCCGCTTAAAAACACAAGAATCTGCTTCAGCTTCCATTACATACCCTTTGTTCAAGCAAGCATTCGTAGAAAACAAATTCAGGTTAATATCTGGCACGTATAGCACATCTGAAAAATATTTTGTCCGCCGTATTTTACCATTAAACGCTTCAACATTTACATCTCCAAAACCCTAGGCGAAAATATAATAATACTCAATCTTGATGTTAAATTTTTCAATGTTTTTTCCACTTTAGCAGTTGCTTCCCAAGATGCGAAAAAATGTTTATAGTCACCTGGCAATGTCATCAAAATTTTCGTTATTAACATATTTTCCGAAATTTTCCCACCCAGATCTTCCAGCTGTTTCGACATTTTTTTGCGATTTTTTTGCAATCTTCTGGAGTTTGACATATTGGAAAAATTGTTGTTGTAACAGATGTATTGAAGCCTCCGATTTTTGTTCGTACACACTTACCAGAACTGTCCACATGTCAGCAGCGAAATCACAGTTCATAATATGAAGCATTGGCTCTTCACCCATAGACACCACTAAAGTCCTTTGAGCTTTAGCATCTGCAGCAATCCATTCATTCGATTCCTTACCAGATCCATTTGGTTTCTTTGCCGTTCCATTTACAATATCCCAAAGGCCTCCAGTTCTAAGCACAACCTTTACTTGGAACTTCCAAAGTGTCCATCCTTCTGAATCTTCCAGCTTGGGTATCTTGAATTCCTCCATTTTTTTTTTAGTATGAATTTTCAGCAGTCCAAATTATATTCTGTTATGGCTCTGGGCCCATAACCTGTTAGCAGAGTTAATAAATAAAACGACCAACCAATTCGATAGCACAACAATGACAGACAAAATTATGTATTTATTGAAAAACAGATAATAGCAAATTCATGGCACAATGTGTTAAAAACAAAACTATAAACGACAAGTTATAAACTCTTTTTTAACAGTTACATAATTAAATGGCGCCCAACGTGGGGCCCCAGCAGACGTACTTTACCATTGGACATCTTATACATTGCTGAGGTGCCGCAAACACATGCTTTGCATATTTACTTTACTACTTTCCTATCCTTCCTTTTCTTCTTTTCCCTCATTATCATTTCAAAACTTTGTGGACTATACAATCATTCGAAATCGAGTAGGTAGCCCAAAGTGTTTAAAGAATACTCCAACCCAATTCTAGATAGAATCTGAATCGGATTTCTATTGATTTGGAATTTTTCGGATCTATACCATTCAGGATTCCCTCTATTGCTATATTGCCAAACTTCAAATACGTGTAATGATTTTAGATTATGATTATATGTCGACTTCAGACCTTTGTTTTGAATATTGGTGTTTCTTTCTTGAATGCAGTCTAGGAAGAGTTTGAATATTGAATAGAGTTTCGGTATTCTACTTCAGAGACATGATTTCTCTGCAAATTTTCTCTGGGTGGCATTAAGAAAATCATTAATATAGATTGCTTTATTGATTAACCTTTCATTGAGTAGCGCGAGTTTTAATATTGAGTGTTTTTTTAGATTTATAGATCAGGTTTACATATATATTCTCGGAATAGTGGTAGAATAAGAAGGATTCGGGATGACAGGGAAGCAGCTAACGCACAATTCGATGATGATCGTATTCGTCGAATTGTATCATCGTCGTTAGATGAATTTCGAAATGAAATTATATCCTTAATTTCAAATGAGCCAAATAGTGGTGTAAGAGGTCCTAGCTTAGGCTTAGGGCCACATAATGTTGATTTACCTCCTGTAGAGCCCGTGGTTCAGAGAAATAATGTGGATTTCGGTTCGGATAAAACTGTTAATATTATACGAAAATGGCGTTTAACGTTTTCAGGGTCAATCAAAGATATTCCTGTAAAAGAATTTGTTTATAGGGTTGTTCATATGACCAATACGGAATTTGGTTATGCTGGCAAGCCATGCCCATATGCTTTTAGAAGGGAAAGCTTTGGAGTGGTTCTGGCGACATTAACGAAATTAAGATACAGTAGAATGGTCAACGCTTTCAAGATCACTAATAAAACAATATAAGGACTGTTATAATGACTTTGACATTAAAGACGAAATCCGACGAACGCAGCAAAGGACAAATGAAGACTTCGACGATTTTTATGACGCTTTCATGGCCCTAACTGATAAGTTGGGATGAAGAGCTTTGCGAAACCATGATGAGGAATTTACGTAAATTACTCATGTTTCGGAATTGCGAAAGGCGGTGAAGAGGCATGAGAAATTTATGCGAGATATGAGTCGGAGTAAACGATTTAACGCCTTCAGGGAAAAACCTCAGATATCCGAAGTTGAAGATGGCGTATCCGAAGATGGTACCAGTAGTGTTGATGGTGATATATGCCGCATCAAGCTGCCTTTTGCTTGCTGGAACTGTGGAGGGCTTGGTCACGGATATAAAGAGTGTCTGAAGCCAAGGAGAGTGTTTAGCTATGAATGTGGTATGAAGGAGGAATATAAACTGAATTGTTCGCGATGTAACAAGCAGGGAAACTCGGTGGGGGGATGTCCCTCGGCAGAAGAGAGGACATCCAACCTTTTCGAAAAGCCATTAAACCATACCCTTGGCATATATGAAGAATCAGACAAGGCGAATAATTATCACGGACTTTCGAATAATATAAGTGCTATGAGAATGATCGCAAGTAAAATTTCGGACAATAGACCTTTTGTACCCCTTAACATTAGTAACAAGCTGTATTTTGCGTTGTTGGACAGCGGAGCCAATAAAAGTGTAATTGGTGGGTCATTAGCCAATGACGTTCAAGATTTAACAGGTTTCTCGAAGTGTTGTGGAAGGGTTAAGACTGCTGACGGAAAACAACAACCCGTATCTGAGGTGATAGCTGTCGAATTTAAATTTCAGGACAAGATGAGTTTCTTGCGAACATGTAATTGATACGGGTGATAGTAAACCCATAAAACAAAAGGTACTATCCCACATCACCAGCAAGAGAAAAGATTTTGTTTGAAGAGATATATCGTATGCTATCTTTGGGGGTGATTTAGGAGCGTCCAAATTCTGCATGGTCGTCACCAGGAGTCTTGATATTGAAACCAGAAAAGGTACGACTTTGTGTCGGTAGTCGTAAACTCAATTCAGTAACCATGAAAGGTTCATAATCAATTCCCAATATTGAGGGTATCTTGTCGCGGCTTCCGGCGGTGCATTACATCTCTAAAGTGGATTTAAAGGATACATTCTGGCAAATTAAGTTGTCTGAGGATTCGAAATCGAAAACGGCCTTTACCGTGCCCAATCGACCTCTTTATCAATTTGTAGGAATGCCATTCGGATTATGCAATGCATCGCAAACTATGTGTGGTCTAATGGATATGGTTATTCCATATAACATGAAGAACCATGTCTTCGTTTATGTGGACGATCTTCTGATCATTTCGAGCACAATTGACCAGCATTTGTAACATCTACAAGAGGTAGCCTTGCGTTTTTGCCAGGCTGGTTTAACAATCAATGTAAAGAAAAGCTCGCATGTTGACTATTTAGGATACACTGTAAGGGAAGGATCATTGAAACTGGATCCAGGAAAAGTCAGAACTATCGCAATTTTTCCATTACCAATATCAGTAAGGCAGTTCCTCGGGATGATAGGTTGGTATGTGACGTTAGTTCTGTCGGTGTAGGAGCAGTGTTGACTCCAGTTGATGCCAATGGGATAGAGCGTCCAATAGCCTATATGTCCCAAAAACTAAATAAGTCACAACGAAACTATACCTTAACAGAGTTGGAATGCCTTGCCGTAGTACTTGCAGTAAAGAAATGTCGAGCCTACATTGAAGGACAAGAATTTAGGGTCGTGACCGATCATGCAAGCCAAAAGTGGCCAATGAAGCAGAATGATTTATCCGGTCGACTTGCTAGATGGGCTCTGAAATTACTTACTCACTTAGCTGCCCATTACAGAACATTTGTTCCATAGACCGAACAAGAAAAGATCTCCAATTCTCTCTGTTTTTCGCTTTCTGGAATACCGCGCCTTTTCATTTCTTCATCCATCAAAGCTTAGGCCTGCCGATTCTGCGTGCACCGCCATGTGGCATGTATTCATACGTCTTATTAGCGGGTTTATCATCGCTCATTCTTATGATATGGACTAGCCAACGCAATCGTTGCATCTCGATACGTTTAACTATATTCATGTCTTTGTATAGCTGATATAGCTCGTGGTTCTTACGACGTCGATATTCACCGTCAACGCAAATCGGCCCGTAGATCTTTCGAAGAATTTTCCTCTCAAACACACCAAGCACTGCCTTATCTGCTTCCGCAAGTACCCATGCTTCGGAGGCATACATTAGCAGGGTAGTATCAGCGTTTTGTATAGTGTTATATTTGTTTGGCGAGATGTGGCTTTGTTTTTAAATTGCTCACATAAACAATAGTGGCATCTGTTGGCCAATACATAATAATTCTTATTCTTATTTCACAACTGATGTTGTTTGTTGTGTTTATGGCAGTGCCGAGGTAGACGAAGTCCACAGTTGGTCCGAGCTCTATGGACGCTTTGCGCGTCGACAACATCAATTTGGTCTTTTCGCCGTTTACCGCCAGACCCATTTTCGCAGATTCTGCTTCGATCTTCCTAAAGGTATCAGCTACTTCCTTTACTAATCGTCCCATGATGTCTATGTCATCAGCATAAGCAAGTAACATGTGGCTATTGGTGTAAATTGTGTCATTTCTTTTGACATTTGCATCTCGTATTACCTTTTCCAGCAAAATGTCAAAAGAAATGACACAATTTACACCAATATGACATTTACACCAATGATGACATAGACATCATGGGACGATACAAAACGCTGATACTACCCTGCTAATGTATGGCTCCGAAGCATGGGTACTTGCGCAAGCAGATAAGGCAGTGCTTGGTGTGTTTGATAGGAAAATTCTTCGAAAGATCTACGGGCCGATTTGCGTCGACGGTGAATATCGACGTCGTAAGAACCACGAGCTATATCAGCTATACAAAGACATGAATATAGTTAAACGTATCGAGATGCAACGATTGCGTTGACTAGTCCATATCATAAGAATGAGCGATGATAAACCCGCTAAAAAGACGTATGAATACATGCCACATGGCGGTGCACGCAGAATCGGCCGGCCTAAGCTTCGATGGAGCATACAAGTGGACGAAGAAATGAAAAGGCGTGGTATTCCAGAAAGCGAAGCGAAAAACAGAGAGAATTAGAGATATTTTCTTGTTCGGTCTATGGAACAAATGTTCTGTAATGGTTCAGCTAAGTGAGTAAGTAAGTAATTTCAGAGCCCATCTAGCAAGTCGGACGGATAAATCATTCTGCTTCATTCGCCACTTAAGGCTTGCATGACCCTAAATTCTTGTCCTTCAATGTAGGTTCGAAATTTCTTTACTGCAAGTACTACGGCAAGGCATTCCAACTCTGTTAAGGTATAGTTTCGTTGTGACTTATTTAGTTTTTGGGACATATAGGCTATTGGACGCTCTATCCCATTGGCATCGACTGGAGTCAACACTGCTCCCACACCGACAGAACTAGCGTCACATTGTAGTATAAAAGGTTTGGAAAAGTCAGGATTCGTGAGTATTGAAGCACTACACAGCTTTTGCTTCAATGTATCGAACGACCGTTGGGCTTCCTCAGACCACTTGAAGGATTTCTTTTTCGATAAAAGTTCCGTCAGCGCAAAAGTGCACGTTGAGAAATCCTCAATAAAACGTACATACCAACCTATCATCCCGAGGAACTGCCTTACTGATATTGGTAATGGAAAATTTGCGATAGTTCTGACTTTTCCTGGATCCACTTTCAATGATCCTTCCCTTACAATGTATCCTAAATAGTCAACTTGCCGTATTGCAAACGAGCTTTTCTTTACATTGATTGTTAAACCAGCCTGGCGAAAACGCAAAGCTACCTCTTGTAGATGTTACAAATGCTAGTCAAATGTGCTCGAAATTATCAGAAGATCGTCCAAATAAACGAAGACATGGGTCTTCATGTTATATGGAATAACCATATCCATTAGACCACACATAGTTTGCGGTGCATTGCATAATCCGAATGGCATACCTGCAAATTGATAAAGAGGTCGATTGGGCACGGTAAAGGCCGTTTTCGATTTCGAATCCTCAGACAACTTAATTTGCCAGAATGTATCCTTTAAATCCACTTTAGAGATGTAATGCACCGCCGGAAGCCGCGACAAGATACCCTCAATATTGGAAATTGGTTATGAACCTTTCATTGTTACTGAATTGAGTTTACGACTACCGACACAAAGTCGTACCTTTTCTGGTTTCACTATCAAGACTCCTGGTGACGACCATGCAGAATTTGGACGCTCCTCAATCACCCCCAAAGATAGCATACGATCTATCTCTTCAAACAAAATCTTTTCTCTTGCTGGTGATGTGGGACAGTACCTTTTGTTTTATGGGTTTACTATCACCCGTATCAATTACATGTTCACAAGAAACTCAGATGTGCAATTTGTCCTGAAATTTATATTCGATAGCTATCACCCCAGATACGGGTTGTTGTTTTCCGTCAGCAGTCTTAACCCTTCCACAACACTTCGAGAAACCTGTTAAATCTTGAACGTCATTGGCTAATGACCCACCAATTACACTTTTATTGGCTCCGCTGTCCAACAACGCAAAATACAGCTTGTTACTAATGTTAAGGGGTACAAAAGGTCTATTGTCCGAAATTTTACTTGCGATCATTCTCATAGCACTTAAATTATTCGAAAGTCCGTGATAATTATTCGCCTTGTCTGATTTTTCATTTATGTCAAGGGTATGGTTTAATGGCTTTTCGAAAAGGTTGGATGTCCTCTCTTCTGCCGAGGGACATCCCCCACCGAGTTTCCCTGCTTGTTACATCGCGAACAATTCAGTTTATATTCCTCCTTCATACCACATTCATAGCTAAACACTCTCCTTGGCTTCAGACACTCTTTATATCCGTGACCAAGCCCTCCACATTTGCAGCAAGCAAAAGGCAGCTTGATGCGACATATATCACCATCAACACTACTGGTACCATCTTCGGATACGCCATCTTCAACTTTGGATATATGAGGTTTTCCCTGAAGGCGTTAAATCGTTTACTCCGACTCATATCTCGCATAAATTTCTCATGCCTCTTCACCGCCTTTCGTAATTCCGAAACATGAGTAATTTCCATATGCAATAATTAGTGACGTATCTCTGTACGTAAATTCCTCATCATGGTTTCGCAAAGCTCTTCATCAGACAGAGGAACTCTCAACTTATCAGTTAGGGCCATGAAAGCGTCATAAAATCGTCGAAGTCTTCATTTGTCCTTTGCTGCGTTCGTCGGATTTCGTCTTTAATGTCAAAGTCATTATAACAATCCTTATATTGTTTTATTAGTTATCTTGAAAGCGTTGACCATTCTACTGTATCTTAATTTGGGTGATGCCGCCAGAACCACTCCAAAGCTTTCCCTTCTAAAAGCATATGGACATGGCTTGCCAGCATAACCAAATTCCGTATTGGTCATATGAATAACCCTATAAACAAATTCTTCTACAGGAATATCTTTGATTGTCCCTGAAAACGTTAAACGCCATTTTCGTATAATATTAACAGTTTTATCCGAACCGAAATCCACATTATTTCTCTGAACCACGGGCTCTCAGGAGGTAAATCAATATTATGTGGCCCTAAGCCTAAGCTAGGACCTCTTACACCACTATTTGGCTCATTCGAAATTAAGGATATAATTTCATTTCGAAATTCATCTAACGACGATGATACAATTCGACGAATACGTTCATCATCGAATTGTGCGTTAGCTGCTTCCCAGTCATCCCAAATCCTTCTTATTCTACCACTATTCCGAGAATTTACCGCGCTTTGCGGAGCATTTGACTCGGTGTCGATGCTCGACAAATTCTATCTACTGTGCCTTACTGGCATGATACAATAAATGAATAAGTCCCTAGTATAAAAAAATTGGAATATATGGTAACATGGGGCGCCTTCGCCACGTTTTTGTTCAAAATGTTCTCATACCGACACCGTTAAAGTTTTTTCAAATATTATTTTTGGTACAAATATTAGCGTATCTTGACTATAAGTTTTAATATATAAGTGGTTATAATTTTGTTTTTAAAATATTATTTTTGAGAATTTACAAAATGTCTAAAAAGTGGCGAAGCCTCCCCACCCATGGGCCAGCTTCGCCATCGATATTGAACATTTTCCAACGGACTCTAAAACTGTAATTTGCCATATTTTTTCCTTAAATATCAACATTATGCGAAAAAGGAACATGTTTTCTATTGAATAATCAAAAATGATTCTAAAATTCACAAATAGTAACCGATTCTAGCGGTTAATTGAAATAGGTTCCTTGAATTTAGGTACAAAAATCATAATATAACCAAAACAAGATACATTTATGATAATATATGATTTTAACTTCACATTATAGCGTGTTATATCTATGGCAAAAAGAATTGAAGTTAAACATGACAAATTTCTGGCATTAACCCACCACACCCCTATCATGGCGTAGGCGCCCCACCCCCAACATATCTCATCCCTGTACATTTTCAGGAAAATCGGTTCAGTAGTTTCGGGTCTTTGGGCCCTAAATAAGTACATTGTATCGAAGATTCTACCACCGTTGCCTCACCAATTTATTTTCGAACCGATACGTTCGTATGTTTTTCGAAAATAGTGTTTTTAAAAAAGGGGCTTGCGTTTTTAAAAATTTAGGGCATGGAGGAGGTACCCCGCCCCCTTCGAAATTCAAAAAAAAATATATAGCCTATTTTCACCACGGTTGTTCCCTGTACATTCTCTGAAATTTTCAAGAAAATCGGTTCAACAGTTTTTGAGTCTATACGGAACATACATACTAAAATACACACATTGCCTTTTATATACAGTCCGTCGCAAAAGTTAGTATACACCATTGAAACCAAAATGTATTATTGATAAAAAACACTATAACTTATTGAAAACAACAAACAATATATTCCAAAACTGACTGACAGCTACATTTTGGCAACAGTGATAAATGACAACAACACGTCAATTACCTATAAGACCAACAACACATTAAACAACATATTCTCTCGAAGAAAGAAGTTGCAGAAATTAAAACAGTGTAATGTTGTGTACAAAGTAAAATGCAATGGGAAAGAAGGAGAAGAGTGCAATAGAGTTTATGTTGGCACTACAAAGAGAATGCGAGTGTTAGACTCAATGAGCATAAAGCAGACATAAAGAAAGGCAAAGAAAACACAGCCTTATCCCAACACATAAAACAGTGGGGACATGTTGCCGATTTTAAAAACGTCAAAATACTTGACAAAGAGAAGAAAGAGAACAAAGATACACTCACGGAAATTTGCGGATACAAGAGAGTATGCAAAAAGCCATAAATACAAAAGAAGATAAAGATAATACAAAACATCAATATTCTGTTGCAATAATTTGAAAAGTATGGTTCTGTGATTTAGTATTAAGGTTTATTTTTTGCAATATTTTTTTTTAATTTTTTCGTGATTATTTTTTATTTATACAAAATTCTGTGTTGTGATGTCCAGTTTTTTTATAATAAGTACGAATTTACATGAAATATGTACCAAAAACTAATTGTAAGTAATAACTTTAACTAAACTCAAAAAATGATTTGGAAATAAAATACATGTTATTGTCTTAGGATTTTTAATAAAGACTCCTGATGAAGTTGGAATGAACCCAACGAAACGTTGAGTACGAAATGAAATAAATTATTTTTTTTTTACTTCATTAACACACCTCACCGAATTAGCCCGGTATAAAAATATAAAAACAAAAGTACAAACAATTAGTTTTATTTGATTGATACGAAAGTAGTATTCTGTGATAACAATGAAAAGTGTGTAATATTTGCATACATAAGAAAATGTACGGTTCGAATCCCAAAAGGACCAAAATTTATATCGCAAAAGTAAGTATACACCGGAGAGTCCTTGTGGAACTGTGTAAAAAAATGCTTGATATTTTTGAGCAAAATAAAACTAAATCTGTATTTAAGATACTTTAGGAGATATTACTTAGCTTTAATGGCAGTTACAGTACTAATAACTACAAATCCACCGTACACTGGATCGTAAAACCCAAAATAATTGCTCATTTATAAATACAACTACTGTAGCGACAAAATTCAGGGTTTTATGTCCTTTTTATTAATTCTGAAGATATTAAATGCTCAGAAGAGCTCTAAACTGTTAATTTGGGGTGATATTGATCGAGATTCAACTTGTCCTGGTTGATAAAATGAGATTTTTTGAAGGAAACCCATATTTTTGGGGTCATTGTCCTTTTGAAACATGTAATAATCCTTAATCCTTGCACTGAAGGAATTTCCTTTTGCATCAATTTTGTCGCAAATTGTGTCTCTTTTCATATTATAATAAATAGTAGGAGAACCTGAAATTCCGTTTAATCCTCACAGTGATACTGTAGCACCACAGTAGGGAATGATAGCTCATTGAAAAATGTAACACTCAGTTTTCAATGCTTTTTTAACGCATCGATTGTGCAGAAATCTTTTGAAAAGGTGATATCGCTTCACTTAGGACCAAAATACAACTAAATGGTTCAGTTAAAAGTAGTACATTAGACATTAGTGGTACATTAGATACTAGAGACACGAGAACCATGTACGATACTGCTAAAAGGCCGGTAGGTCAGTATAACTGTAGGCCTCACAACGGAATTTCAGGTTCTCCTACTATTTATTTTTGGTGGGACTATGAAAAGAGACACAATTTGCGAGAAAATTGATGCAAAAGGAAAGTGCTTATTTGCAAGTATTAAGAATTATTAATATTTCAAAAGGACAATGACCCCAAAAATATGGGGTTCCTTCAAGAAATTCCTATTTTATCAAACAGGATACGTTGAAAGTCAATCAAGATCACGCCATATAAAAGGTTAGAGCTTTTCTGAGCATTTTATTAATAAACTGGAAATGATAACCGGAATTTTGTCACTACAGTTGTTGTATTTATAGATGAGCGATTATTTTGGATTTTACGATCCAGTGTACGGTGGACTTGTCACTATTAGTACTGTAACTGCCACTAAAGCTAAGTAATATCTTCTAAAGTATCTTAAATACAGATTTAGTTTTATTTTGCTCAAAAATGTCAAGCGTTTTTTACACAGTTCCACAAGTATTCTCCGGTGTATACTTACTTTTGCGATATAAATTTTGGTCTTTTTGGGATTCGAACCGTACATTTTCTTATGTATGCAAATATTACACACTTTTTATTGTTATCACAGAAGACTACTTTCCTATCAATCAAATACAACTAGCTTTTTGTCGTTTTCAATAAGTTATAGTGTTTTTTATCAATAATACATTTTGGTTTCAATGGTGTATACTTTTGCGACAGACTGTATAAGATGTAATTTTACTAAACTCTCAAAAAGAGTATAGTCTAAGAGTAAAATCAAGTAACATCGATTTGTAGAGTAAAAGTTCGGAGGGGGAGGTTAGGAAAGTGGAAGTTCGGAATGGGGTGGTTCGGAGCAGAATGTTTAGGAGGATGGAAGTTCGAAGCAGGGTGAATCGGAGGGTGAAAGTTCGGAGCAGGGTGGTTGAAAGGTGGAAGTTCGGAGGCTGAAAGTTCGGACCAAGAACGGTTTGGGGGGTGGAAGTTCGGACGAATTAACTCAATCGTTCGTTTCAGTTTTGCTAAGATTTCGTGTTTAAAAATGGGCCATGGCGGAGGTACCCTGCCCCTCCGAAATTCAACATATTTAAAAAGCACCGTACGTAAAAATTCTTAATATAACATTTCCAATCGTTTTGTTTCGTATTTTCCATAGGAACAATACAAAACGAAACATAACCCACGTTGGCCAAGCTCGCTGTTTATATTTGTTTTGTTTACATTCGTGAGAGCGAACAAAACGAAAAGCGAAAAGTACTCAACTCCACAAGAGCAGATAGAAAACGGAATAGTACTAAACACATGTGAATAAATCAAAAACGTTTGGTGGTTGATAAAATCAGCATCCGGCAAAAAGGGGCACACGTACCCTTGAAGAGAATAAAAGCAGAACAATCACCATTCAGTCTTCGTCCAGAAGTCAAAGAAGCAGGTTCTGCTGTCGCTTGTTTCGATGATTTTTAATTTTAGCAATGCATTAACGCACACGCTGTTTGTGGAGAGAGAGAGTCGTATGCGTAAGACCGCAAACAATGCGTTTGTGTTAGTGCCGATACCTGGATAAAATTCACTGTGGTATGCTGATTGGTGGTTGATAAAATTCACAGTGGTATGCTGATGCTAACTTATGGGGTTGTTAAGCAATCACATGTGTGTGTCTCTGAGTGTGTCATTGACAATACGCACGGCAAACGTTTCCCAAAAATACTTTTTGTTTCGGTGGTGAATGAAACAACTCGGTAAAGCATAGCCGAAGTTACATTTCAGCAATCGTACGGTTTCCATCTTTTTACATTGAAAAGTTTGTGTTTTTGTTTTGGTTGTGAGAATGAAACGATTCAGAGAAGCTGAAAAGTTTGTGGCTTTGTGTGATTGGCACGGTAATCGTTTTGTTTGTTTCCGTTCATTGTTAAAAAGTGGGCTTGTTAAAGTAGGGTTTTTAAAAAGGTGTGGCAGGGGGAAAACCCCGCCTCTCCGAAATTCAAAAAAATATGTAGCCTATTTTCACCACGGGTGTTTTCTATACATTCTCTGAAATTTTCAAGAAAATCTGTTCAGCCGTTTTGGAGTCTATACGGAACATACAAACATACTAACATACACACATTGTCTTTTATATATAAGATAAAAACACTCAATATTAAAACTCGCACTACTCAATGAAAGGTTAATCAATAAAGCAATCTGTATTAAACATTTCCTTAAGGCCACCCAGAGAATTTGCAGAGAAATCATGTCTCTGAAGTAGAATACCGAAATTCGATTCAATATTCAAACTCTTCCTAGACTGCATTCAAGAAAGAAACACCAATATTCAAAACAAAGGTCTGAAGTCGACATATAATCAAAATATAAAATTCGTACACGTATTTGAAGTTTGGCAATATATCAATAGAGGAAATCCTGAATGGTATAGATCCGAAAAATTCCAAATCAATAGAAATCCGATTCAGATTCTATCTAGAATTGGGTTGGAGTATTCTTTAAACACTTTGGGCTACCTACTCGATTTCGAATGATTGTATAGTCCACAAAGTTTTCAAATGATAATGAGGGAAAAGAAGAAAAGGAAGGACAGGAAAGTAGTAAAGAAAATATGCAAAGCATGTGTTTGCGGCACCTCAGCAATGTATAAGATGTTCAATGGTAAAGTATGTCTGCTGGGGCCCCACGTTGGGCGCCATTTAATTATGTAACTGCTAAAAAAGAGTTTATAACTTGTCGTTTATAGTTTTGTTTTTAACACATTGTGCCATGAATTTGCTATTGTCTGTTTTTCAATAAATACATAATTTTGTCTGTCATTGTTGTGCTATCGAATTGGTTGGTCGTTTTATTTATTAACTCTGCTAACTGGTTATGGGCCCAGAGCCATAACAGAATACAATTTGGACTGCTGAAAATTCATATTAAAGGAAAATGGAGGAATTCAAGATACCCAAGCTGGAAGATTCAGAAGGACGGACACTTTGGAAGTTCCAAGTTAAGGTTGTGCTTAGAGCTGGAGGCCTTTGGGATATTGTAAATGGAACGGCAAAGAAACCAAATGGATCTGGTAAGGAATTGAATGAATGGATTGCTGCAGATGCTAAAGCTTTAGTTTAGACTTTAGTGGTGTCTATGGGTGAAGAGCCAATGCTTCATATTATGAACTGTGATTCCGCTGCTGACATGTGGACAGTTCTGGAAAATGTGTACGAACAAAAATCGGAGACTTCAATACATCTGTTACAACAACAATTTTTCCAATATGTCGAATCTCCAAAAGATTGCATTGCTGTACATATTTCCAAATCGCAAAAAAATGTCGAAGCAGCTGGCAGATCTGGGTGAGAAAATTTCGGAATATATGTTAATAACGAAAATTTTGATGACATTGCCAGGTGACTATAAACATTTTTTCGCATCTTGGGAAGCAACTGCTAAAGTGGAAAAAACATTGACAAATTTAACATCATCATTAAGTATGGAGGAGTTAAGATTGGATATTTGACCAACAAAATCGGAAGCTTTTGTGACAAAAGGCAAGAGTCAAAGGAAGTTTTCAAACAACGGTAAAAATCAAGGCAATCAAAGTGCAAAAGGCAAATTCTTTAAATGTGAAGAATTTGGACATTGGAAACGTGATTGTCCAATGAAGTGTGAGAAGAAGTTCAAGAAAAATGGTGATGTAATTATCGGAGAACATATGTTTTTGGAATCAACAACACCAGAAGATAAAAGTTGGTATGTAGATTCGGGTGCTAGCGACCACATGTGGAACAGGAAAGAATGGTTCACGAATTACAAAACTTTCAAACAACACAGAATCATTAGAATTGGTAAAGGTGCTATTATTTTCGTCTAGGGTTTTGGAGATGTAAATGCTGAAGCGTTTAATGGTAAAATACGGCGGTCAAAATATTTGTCAGATGTGCTATACGTGCCAGATATTAAGCTATTTGTTTTCTACGAATGCTTGCTTGAACAAAGGGTATGTAATGGAAGCTGCAGCAGATTCTTGTGTTTTTAAGCGGGATGGACAAACCCATTTTGAAAGGAGTTCCTAATGAAAAACGCAAGAAATGGGGTGCTAAATCCAAGAAAGGCGTATTTGTAGGTTACCAGGAGAATTGCAAAGGTTATCGAGAAATGTTATTATAAGGAGGAATTAGAGGACGTTTTAATGGTGGATCCGGATAATGAAAGGATGGTAATTCCAGAAATTGTTTCAGAATCAAATGATGAGTTTGAGGATGCTGAAAATGAAACAGAAGGCGATGATAAGGTCATCAATGAAAATCAAGATACTCGAAATGGGTCAATACCCAAAGGTAAAAAAAGTGGCAAGTACCCAAATCAGTTGCGATCAAAAACCAGAAATGAAAATAATGATGCGAATTGTTGCATTTATCTTGCTGATTCTGATGAACCCGGAAATTACCAAGAAGCTTTAAATAGTAATCTTAATAAGCAGTGGAAGAATGCCATGGATGACGAATTTAAATCTTTGGTAGACAATGAAACGTGGAGCCTGGTTGAACTACCACAAGGAAAGACGATAATTAGTAAAAGTGGGTTTACAAAATCAAGAGAAACCAAATGGGCGAGGTAGTGTGACATAAAGCCCAGTTATTTGCAAGAGGTTTCACTCAACAATATGGAATTGATTACGAGGAAACTTTTAGTCCTGTTGCAAAATTTACTTCCATAAGGATGATTTTGGCTCTCAGTACATCATTGAATTACTATCTAACCCAGTTCGATATAAAAACAGCATTTCTGTATGGACATTTAGATGAAGAGATTTTCATGGAGCAACCGGTAGGTTACAGTGATGGGAGTGATAGAGTATGCCGGTTAAACAAAAGCATTTGCGGTTTAAAACAGTCTTCAAGATGTTGGAACAGGCGTTTTAATGACATGTTGAGAAAGTTCAATCTAAAGCCCACCAACTCTGACCATTGTGTTTTCATTGGTGAAGTCAGGAATAAGAAAATTATATTGGCAATTTACATAGATCATACATATTCGTCACACATAGTAAATCAAGAAAATTCTTGAGAAATTCAATATGCAAGATTCCAGAGCCGTAGCAACACCAGCTGAATCTTATCAAACATTAAAAGAAAA
The DNA here is from genome assembly GCF_047663935.1 of Musca autumnalis. NCBI lineage: Eukaryota > Metazoa > Arthropoda > Insecta > Diptera > Muscidae > Musca > Musca autumnalis. The sequence continues at coordinate 126,795,649 of NW_027411644.1, read as the reverse complement.
GGTAAAGGACTTGAGATTTCCACATAGAGAAACTGTGGAATATTTTATGTATCTAGCAATAGCAACAAAACCTGATATAGCGTTTGCAGTTTCTCATACAAGTCGTTTTCTTGATTCTTATAATGAGGACAATGTTAACGCAGTGAAATGAATATTCAAGTATTTGCGAGGAACAATATATGATGGAATTACGTTTCTTAAAACGGAGGATTTTAATACAGATTGCTATACGGATTCAGATTATGCAGGAGATGTTCAAACTAGACATTCGATAAGTGGTAACGTAATTATGCTCTCTTGTGGGCCTATTACTTGGGCATCTAAAAAACAGTCAACAGTTACCCTGTCTACAACTGAAGCGGAGTATGTGGCTGCTAGTGAAGGCGTTAAAGAGCTAATTTGGGTTAAACGATTGTTTCAAGAAATATTTCCAGAAAATCAAAATGTTCCCGTTTTATATTTAGATAATCAAAGTTCAATCAAACTTATTAAAAATCCACAATTTCACAAAAGAAGCAAACATATTGAAGTCCAGTATCATTTTATTCGGGATATATATGAAAAATAGAAAACATGTATCAACAAATGATCAATTGGCTGATATATTTACAAAACCAATACTAAAACAACAATTTAACCATTTTAAAGAAATGCTAAATATTAAACCTTTGTAAATGAGTAAATAATTTGGGCCATAAAAGTGGAAGTGTTAAAAAAGAGTTTATGACAAATTGTTCACTCGTTGATTTGTAACTTGTCGTTTATATAAGTTAACGTTGTGTTCCTTTTATCACCTATGGTGATATGTTAAATTAATAAAACAACGATATTCCGGATTGTTGTCCACTTATGTGGACGTGTAAATACAATCTGATTTATTCTTTGATTTTGTGGCTTAATATAATTTGACAAAATAAGTGTGTGAAAATGCTTTCCTTGCATTCTTCCAGCAAAAATGAATATTTACCGGTTGAATACCCGCACCACTAATAAGCGCATCAGCATTTCAACGACCAAGTAGTGGCGTGATGAAATATGATGCGCGAATTGTCTGCGCGTGTTATTACTACGAGGTAGGGCTAGATAATTAAGGTTAATAATTATTAACATACGTTAACTTACGTTAACTGCCCCCCGTTTTAAATCGGAGAGTCTCTACTCCGACTTTGTATTTTCTTAACAATGTCGTCTATGTCAATTGGTTTTTGCGTCTTAATTAATTTATAGCAGGAAATTCCAATAGTAACCGATAAAACGAAAATTAAAGTAAGTATGAATAACAGTTTATGGTGTGATATCTTAACTTCTATGTTTTGCACTAAATTTGTATTATCTAAAAAAATTCTATGAAGATAAGGTAAAGAAAGATTTACGTTGTAAGCCGATGTTTTTATGTTTAAAATTGTTGGTGGGTGTGGCTTAGTAAAATCAATTTGACGACGTTTGTTAAGATAAACGGTGTTATTTATAGTAACATTTTCTGCAAAGCGTATTAACGCAGTTCCCTCAATCATCATTGGTTTTATATCAACCACTTTTGTATTTTTAACATTGTTAAGTAATATTGAACCCTCTGATATCCTTTGAATTTGCGGAATTTTATCAGCAGGCTCAGTAGGGCAAGTTGCAAAGTTCGAATATAATACTTGAGATAGACATTCCTTATCTATACTTTTGCAAATATTTGTGTTCCCCACATTTATACAATCAGTTACAGGGATATGTTGTTGGCTACAATCCGCTGAGGTCTTTACACTTAGTTGGATAATAGTGTTGTTGTGAATGACTGGAAAAATCCTTACAAAATTACATTTTCGCTCAATTAGGGGTAACTTAATAGTGTAGTAAATAGTGTTATTACTTTCGTAAATGCTTACATCACTAGCTTTAAGTAGATTATTTATACTTAACGGTACCATTCCATTCTCGAGGATATAACTTACTTCGGCATTGTCAAGTATTATAGGGTTCACTACGTTAGTCTTAGCGAGAGTTATTGATAAAGACATTTGGCTCAAAAAGAAAATAATTTCGCTATTCCTGGCACTCATAAGTTCAAGAAATACTAACTCATCAACATTAATGGAATTGGATGTCCTGGATAGTTTTTGTGGTTCGTTTATTCTTTCCGTCGGTTCGTTGATTTTGTCCTGAAGGGCCGAGTTGATAATTGTCTGTTTATTGATGTCACGTATAATCATATTGTCTTCTGTTGTTAGTAATTCAAAGTCAGCACGGTCTGGTATTCCGGCTATGAACTTAAGTGTCGATCCTATAAAATCCAGTGAGCGTGCTAGTCGGCCATGTACCGATAGTGTTCGCAGCAACCGCTGGATACGTCTCACCTGGTCCGCTACAAAGTCAATTTCCCTTCTGTCTGAAATATGTTTTAATAACCCATTTGTTTCTTCCAAAATCATTTCGTACTCCTTTAAATTTGTCCGGTGCAGGATATATTTGTAGTCATTATAAATTGCTACGTCTCCGTCTTTTACAGCTATGAAGTAAGAGTCCGTGTAGTCCAGTATTGTTCCCGATGTCAGTACAATACTGACAATGTCATTAGAAGTCTAGTAGAAAAAAAAATTAAACAAAAACAAATAGATTACCGTAAATTACTTTTATGAACTTTTCTTCCATTAATCAACACTGGCGAGCCTAGATCTTGTTCAATTGTCCCTTCGACGTACCGATATCTCCTAACGAACACTCTTTCACCTGGATGGTAAACTTTAAACGAGGCGTTTTCGTTATGAGTCCGCAGAGTTTTTTCTTGAGCAACATTCCATTTTGCTTTAATTTCTTCTAGATCTTTGTTAGGAATTAAGTTAATAATGTCTATTGGTTTTCTTCCTGTTACTGAGTGAATGGTATTATTATATATAAATGTGGACAAAAGCAGCAGTTCGACTGTATCTTCTACATTCTGTTGTGCTTTAACACATCTGGCAATTTCTAATAAAGTGGAGTAGAATCTTTCAACTTGGCCATTACTCTGACTGTGCATTGGAGGTACAAAATGTTGTTCCGCACCGTAATAGTCTCTGAGAAAGGTACCAATTAGACTTGATTTGAACGATTTCTCATTGTCCGATACAATAAATCTCACGTTTCCAAATCTGTTTAGTATTTGGGAAAGAGCCGTTTTGATATCGATTGCATTCCTGGATGCAATTGGGACAATAATCGCAAATTTTGAAAATTTGTCTATTGCCGTCGGAGTAGGGGATATTGCTGTATTTTCTGGTTTTCTCTGGTATTTATTTTCTTTCAAATCTTACAATTAGCTATCACCATTTTTAACATTTTCTTTATTCCCGGAAAATAATATTCATTAATAATTTGTTCAAAATGTTCTTGTAACGATCAGTGTGCCCGATTATGTTCTGTCGTTATTATATCCCATTGATCATCTTCCCGGATAACATCCATGACCAATTTCTCTGTACGAATGAATTTAACTGATGGAAATTTGGTCTTTATGCAATTCTGTATTTCAGAAAGAACTGAAAGATCACAACAAATTGCATTTAACGTCCCTGGATTAATGATTTCCAAGAGAAGAGTTATCAAATGTTCTACAGTATCATAGGTTATGGTATGTCTTAAGAAACGCTGGAATAAAATCTTTTTTGTCTTAGAGGATGACTGCTCTTAGACAATATTATCTGCGTTTTATATTGGTTTACTGGGTATTTAACAGAATTTATAACGTGCGTTAAAGAAATTTCGCTGTGAACTGTTCCATCATCCGACTCGTCTTGAGTATGGTTTACGTACTGCCTGGAGAGTGCGTCAGCGACAACATTCTCTTTGCCAGGTTTATAGAGAAATTTCGGAGAAAAATCTTCTATAAAAGATCGCCATCTTTTCATTTTTGAGTTCGGATTCTTATCTGACATAGAAAATGTCAGTGGTTGGTGATCTGTGAAAATATGAATTTCTGAAACACCGTATTGGTAATGCCTTAAATCTTTCAATGCCCAGACGATTGCGAGTAACTCTCGTTCATTTGCAGCATAGTTTGCTTCGGTTGCAGACAAAGTCCTAGATATCATAGTTATCGGCCTACCATCTTGTGCTAAAACTGCTCCAAGAGCGATTGCAGAAGCGTCCGTTGTTAGTTCGAACTTCTTTTCAAAGTCAGGATATGCTAGTATAACATCTTCTGATGAAAGAATTTGTCTTAATTTTTCAAATGCGACTAATGCATCTTCTTTCAATTCTATTCTTACACCCTTCGATTTTTTCTCCGAGATGTTACCATTTTCGCCCTCTAGCAATCTAGTTAGAGGTTTTGCAATAACCGCATAATCCTTTATAAATCTTCTATAGAAACCCGAAAGGCCTAAGAACGATCGAAGGCTTTTCAAATTTTCATGTTTTGGAAATTCCTTAATAGCTCTAACTTTATCTGGACATGTCCTGATTCCTTTCCTGGTTACAATGTAGCCGAGAAACTCTACTTCCCGTCTAAAGAATTTAGATTTCGAAGCAGATATCCTCATTCCTGCTTCACTAATTTTCTTCATTATGATGTTAATATGTTCTAAATGACTCCTTTCATCATGTGAGAAAATAATAATGACGTCCATATAGACTTGACATATTTTCCCAATATGTTCTCCCAATATATAATTTATTGTGCGCTGAAAAATACTCGGCGCATTTTTTAGACCAAATGGTAGTCTACAAAATTCATATTTGCCGTTATTGACACTAAACGCTGTTTTACTTCTGTCGCGTTCAGCTAGTCGAATCTGGTGGTATCCTGATTTAAGATCTAGTGTCGTGAAGTACGACGATCTTCCTAACGTGGATAGCAATACTGGAATTTCAGGCATGGGATATTCGTCGTTGTCAGTTTGTTCATTTAGTTTCCGGAAGTCAATCACTAACCTGTGGTTAGGATTCCCATTGTCGTCGGTACCCTTTTTCCTCACAACCAGTACCGGGGAATTATGTGCGGAAAAGGATTTCCTAATAATTTCATCGCTTAGAAGCGATTCAATTTCTTTGTTTACGAAGTCCGCCATTTGTACTGGGTATGGATAGGATCTCGAGTAAATTGGTTCTTCGGTTTTTGTTTTTATGGTTGCTTTAACGGTGGTGCTGTAGGGTAGTGCCCGGTTTGGATCTGCAAAGGCATTGGCATTAGCCCTAATAACCCTGCTAAAATCCTCCACTACAGAGTCAGGTAGAGATTCCTGATCTATAGCGTGAAAGTTAATTTGCTCACAATTTTTTGATATAGCCATTTTATTTTTGTCATATGTCAGAGTGTCGTTTCCAGTGTCCAATTTACAATTGATTTGCTTCAAAAACTCATATCCTATTATTCCGTCATAAGTCTTTAGTGTGTCAATCAAATAAAATGTCGTGATATGTCCGAATAAAACCATAGTGTATTTTTTTCGATGCTATTGGTGCCGTTTAGTGTTTTGACATTAAAGGGTTTACTCAAATGTACTGCATTAATTTGTCCGTCTACTGGTTTAATGAAATTTTTGGATGAACCAGTGTCGATTAGCAATTTAACTCCCTTCCGTTTATAGTCTTTATTATAAATGGTAGGAGCGGTCCTATTCTAAAAAATGCAACTCTTCCACGACATGATCTTCGTAGTCCTCGTCCCCTTCGTCTGATTCTTCCTCAGCATTAATATGATTTACTCTCTGCTGTTTCTGGAGAGGCGCACTTCTTCCAGAATCCACTTCCCCCTCCCGCTTTATATTATTTTGATACGCATTGCGGTTGTTATTGGAATTAAAAGCAGTGGGTCGTCTAAACATTGATGACCCTGGGTCTACTTCCATCTGTACGGTATCTTGCTTATTTGTCTCTGATCTATGAGCATTCGGCGCTGTGCGCTTGAGAGTTGGGTGACTATTCCGCGAATAACTAGGTTTCGACTTGTTCGCAATGCTGCCCTCTCGCAAACTCCTGTCTGCGATTGTCTGATTCTAACTCCTGAGCTGTGGTCAATGCAGTAGGCAAATCTAAGGGTTTTGTAGAAAACAAGATATCACTAAGTGGCTTCCTTAGTCCCGATATGAATACTCTAAGAGCATTTCCTGTGACCCTCTCATTTAAAGCTTTGCTTACCTCCTCATTGTTAGAGTATGTCATTTAATTTTTATTTATTATTAATGTCAGGTGTTTATCAACTTCATCATAGAATTCATTAATTGACAGTTTACCTTGTCTTAAAATGCTCAGTTCATTCTCAAAAACCTGCACCGATCTCTTATCAGCGAAACACTGATCAAGGCGAGCGATCATTGCTTTGAAATTTAAAATAGTATTGAAGGCAGATAACTTGTCGTTTGCCGTTCCAACTATTTTTTTTTTCGAAATATACCCATGGCTATGTAGTACGGTTCAGTATTTTCTTTGTAGTAACCTATGGCAAAATGGGCGGCTTCTCGCCAGGCCGGGTAAGCTGCTAGGTCCCCTTTAAATTCTGGGCGAGATTTAATCAAATCTAATGACGTTCCCGTAGCACCGCCTAATGAAACTGGCTCGTATGTCTCTACTTTTTTTATTTGCAGCTGTTGAAGTTGGCCCGCTATAATATTCAGTTGAGCCTTAAGTTCCTCTGTCATAACATCAACAGTCGCCCTGACTAACCCTATGATTTCGTCTCTAGTAGCCATTTTTTTCTATTTAAGCCAAATTTAAATTTATTAGTTTTCTAATTTCAGTTCAACTTTTATTGAATCTTTTTTTACACACAATTAAAAATAAGTATCTTTTGTTTCAGACAACTAACTTAACAATGCCGGTTTCTTGAAAATGAAGTGGTACTTACATTAATTTTATCCTATTATCTGCTTTTGGTGATAACTGCTTTTGTTGATAACTGTTTTTGTTGTTATCTGCTTTTGTTGATATTTGCCGGTTTTGCCTAAAGTCCGTCCGACTTTACCTTAAAGCCCGTCCGGCTTCTCTCTTTAAAGTCTGTCCGACTTTATTTTGAAAGTCCGTCCTACTTTTCTCTAAATCTTTCATTTCAGGTATGGTTTTCGTGATTATTAAACACTTGTAACCACTCCGTGTTTTTTTTTTTCAAACACTTATTATAGTTAATGATCTTTATCGTTTACAAAAACTTTTGATCACTTTTAAGTTTTTTTTTCTTAAGAATTGCAGTGCTTTCTGTCTTTTACAAAAACTTGTCAACACTTTTTATTTTTTTGTTAAAATTCCCGTGTTTTCTGTCTTTTACAAAAACTCTTTTAAACACTTAATTTTGTTAAGGAATTCGCGTGCTTTTTTGTCTTTTACAAAGACTTTTTAAACACTTCTAATTTTTTGTTAGAATTCCTGTGTTTTCGGTCTTTTACAAAAACTTTTTTAAACACTTAATTTTGTTAAGGAATTCGCGTGCTTTTTTGTCTTTTACAAAGACTTTTTACAACACTTACAATTTCTTTCGTTGGGCGCCAGATAACGTTGTGTTCCTTTTATCACCTATGGTGATATATTAAATTAATAAAACAACGATATTCCGGATTGTTGTTCACTTATGTGGACGTGTAAATACAATCTGATGTATTCTTTGATTTTGTGGCTTAATGTAATTTGACAAAATAAGTGTGTGAAAATGCTTTCCTTGCATTCTTCCAGCAAAAATGAATATTTACCGGTTGAATACCCGCACCACTAATAAGCGCATCAGCATTTCAACGACCAAGTAGTGGCGTGATGAAATATGATGCGCGAATTGTCTGCTCGTGTTATTACTACGAGATAGGGCTAGATAACTAAGGTTCATAATTATTACCAAACGTTAACTTATATTTGTTTTTAACACATTGTGCCATGAATTTGTTATTGTCAGTTGAGCCTTAAGTTCCTCTGTCATAACATCAACAGTCGCCCTGACTAACCCTATGATTTCGTCTCTAGTAGCCATTTTTTTCTATTTAAGCCAAATTTAAATTTATTAGTTTTCTAATTTCAGTTCAACTTTTATTGAATCTTTTTTTTACACACAATTAAAAATAAGTATCTTTTGTTTCAGACAACTAACTTAACAATGCCGGTTTCTTGAAAATGAAGTGGTACTTACATTAATTTTATCCTATTATCTGCTTTTGGTGATAACTGCTTTTGTTGATAACTGTTTTTGTTGTTATCTGCTTTTGTTGATATTTGCCCGTTTTGCCTAAAGTCCGTCCGCCTTTACCTTAAAGCCCGTCCGGCTTCTCTCTTTAAAGTCTGTCCGACTTTATTTTGAAAGTCCGTCCGACTTTTCTCTAAATCTTTCATTTCAGGTATGGTTTTCGTGATTATTAAACACTTGTAACCACTCCGTGTTTTTTTTCCAAACACTTATTATAGTTAATGATCTTTATCGTTTACAAAAACTTTTGATCACTTTTAAGTTTTTTTTTTCTTAGGAATTGCAGTGCTTTCTGTCTTTTACAAAAACTTGTCAACACTTTTTTATTTTTTTGTTAAAATTCCCGTGTTTTCTGTCTTTTACAAAAACTCTTTTAAACACTTTGTTAAGGAAATCAAGTGCTTTCTGTCTTTTACAAAAACTTTTTTAAACACTTAATTTTGTTAAGGAATTCGCGTGCTTTTTTGTCTGTTACAAAGACTTTTTAAACACTTCTAATTTTTTGTTAGAATTCCCGTGTTTTCTGTCTTTTACAAAAACTTTTTAAACACTTAATTTTGTTAAGGAATTCGCGTGCTTTTTTGTCTTTTACAAAGACTTTTTACAACACTTTCAATTTCTTTCGTTGGGCGCCAGTTAACGTTGTGTTCCTTTTATCACCTATGGTGATATGTTAAATTAATAAAACAACGATATTCCGGATTGTTGTCCACTTATGTGGACGTGTAAATACAATCTGATTTATTCTTTGATTTTGTGGCTTAATGTAATTTGACAAAATAAGTGTGTGAAAATGCTTTCCTTGCATTCTTCCAGCAAAAATGAATATTTACCGGTTGAATACCCGCACCACTAATAAGCGCATCAGCATTTCAACGACCAAGTAGTGGCGTGATGAAATATGATGCGCGAATTGTCTGCGCGTGTTATTACTACGAGGTAGGGCTAGATAACTAAGGTTAATAATTATTACCATACGTTAACTTATATTTGTTTTTAACACATTGTGCCATGAATTTGTTATTGTCTGTTTTTCAATAAATACATAATTTTGTCTGTCGTTGTTGTGCTATCTAATTGGTTGGTCGTTTTATTTATTAACTCTACTAACAGCAACGACCCACCCTACCTGGTCCTATTTCTGGAGGAAGTGCCTGCCTCCTCGGCCCCGCCGTGCCCAGTCATGGGGGGGTTGCTTTCCTCGGATAATAGCATTCGGGTCCGCTTACATAAAGTAAAATTTAAATAAGGTAGCACTTATTAGGGGAGTATATCCCCAAAAATAAATGAAGTTGGAGAAGAGTAAGAAAAAAAGTAAGAGGAGTGACGTAAGAAAAGACGTGGCCTAAGGTATCAGTCAGCCACTAGCGGTTCCACAGCCCACCCAACCATTCTAAGGAAGTTCATAACTTTTTATACCCAGTTATAGAAATCCCTTATGAATTCCCTTTCATCTTTCGTGCGAAAAAAGCGAATGAGTTTAGTTAATATTCACATTCAATTATATTTCCAACAATAAAAATAACAAAAAGTAAATTGCAATGGTGTTAACAAGTATTTTTGATCGCAAAAATATTATAATTAGCAAATGCAAAGTTGATTGAAAACAAAATGAAAACTATTCGTTCGATGGTACAGATTTAATATGAAGTTAATATATATATATAGAGTTAAAAGAAAACTAAATTGATTGTACAGTTAATATTAAGTGTAAAACTTATATTAATTGTGTGACGAAAAGATTATGGCTACGGGTATTAATTGATTATTCTGACCCATGGTCACAATAAAAAAATAATGTATGTAATAACGTGTCTTGCAGGGTGAGCGAGCAAATACAATGAGAATATCTATAGATTTATAACGTCGACTTACCAACAAAGATTACCGTTGTCATCGGGCCTGAAGATAATGGTTCCTTGGTCGAAATTGCTGGTTGGAAAAGTTAATTAATATTCAAATTGCATCGCCTGTTTAGATTAAATTTTGCCTTGCTTTCATGCTTCATTTCTGACATAATAAAAATAAAAGAATAAAGAAGGCCGGGCAAATTTAGAACTAGGTTGACCTTTTCTTTTTTATTCTTTTATCAGAAGCAAGCAAGGCAAGCAGGCGAGGCAGCTTATGTACCCAGGCCTTTATAGCTTCAGGATATTAGGAAGCAAGCAAATTAAAATTGAAAAATTGCAAATTCAAATAAAATTTCAAGGCTTTAACTTAAATTCAAGGATTCGTCCATTCAATAATTGCCAAAATTCGTATAGAATTAATTGAAAAATATTCTAAAAAATTTTTAGTAAATCAAGGATTCGTTCTATAAGCGTATTAATTTGATTGTTTCAGTCCTACTTCAAAAAATATTAAGCAGAAGTCCCAATCAAGGATATTAAAATTGTCAATCCTCAGAACACAGATTGAATATATAAAGATTCCTTTTCGAGGAATTTTAAAAATTTCCGTTAGACGAATATAATATTTTTCTTCTTTGATATTTATTTTATGAGTTCTTGTCAGGGCAAAAGCCAAAAATCCAATGAATATGGAAAATTTTCCTAAAAAGTCTCTTTGAAATTTCTTTTATTTCCTTACAGCCCAGTTGATTGAGAAAAGGGAAAGGGAATTTCCGCTTGTTGCCCACACATTACGTACCCAGTAAAATTTGAAGGAAGGGGTTCTTTGCGATGACGTGATTTCATGTCATCTTTTACAATGGTTCAAAGGAAGTCGTGAAAGATCCGATCTTTTCATTAGGATTTGAACCAATGCAAAGGAAGTCGTGAAAGATCCGATCTTTTCATCAGCATTTGTACCCATTCCATCGTTCCAATAGAGATGATGTTTGTGTTTTTATTTACACACCTGTTTATTTTCATTTTGGTATGTTCCAGTACTGCAAAAATCTACTAATTTCTACTGTTTTTTTCCGTTGACATAAAGGAAAAATGGTTATCGTAGTAAAAATTAGTAGATTCTTGCAGGTTCTGGAACAGACCACAGTTGATAGAACTGTCGTCGTGATGTTGTCTTACAATTTCCTGCATATCAGACAACTAAAACTTCTAAACAGTTGGTATTGTATGAAGCTCGAAATGTCTGCAATAAAAATGAAGCCCCAATCATCGAGCTAAAAATAGAATCGGACTGCACACATTGCTATTTTAAAAGTTCCCTTCTTGTCTGTTCTAAATCTGACATACATAGAACGAAATCAATCAAATCTCGCTTCTTGGAATTTCCGAAACGAAAAGGAACAAGAATCTGAAAATAAAGAAGAAACGACTTTGGGAAAGAAACAATTAAAAATAAATTAATTAAGCAAAAATGGTATTTTCCAGAAAAAGTCTCTCCTCCCCGTTCGTTACATTTTGTTCTTAGAGATCCCTAAAGCAAGCCGGGTTGTAGATCCCTACATATTTTCGTCACTAATCAAAAGAGTATAAATTCCAAAATATTGTTATAAAATAAGAAAATTATAAAATAAAAGTAATTTACGAAATAAAAATACTTAAAGGAGTACTTTTGGAGTCCATGTCGAAATTTGAACTGGTGATGGGAAGATAATAGAAAAAACCTTTTGTAAGATGAAAAAATATCAGTTGCGGAGAACGGAGGAAGTAATCTTTTGCGTTGCAGCTGGTGATTACATTGCAATTTTGGATGTAAACTTTTTGCTGATCAATTAATTGTACATATTTCGTGAATTCGTTTGAATTAATAAAGAGTTTTGTTTGTCCATATTTCAATAGAGCATTTCTCCAGACAAGACATGAAAATGACATGCCAAGGGGTTGGTGAAAATGACATGTCAAAGCATTGGTTAAAATGACATGTCAAAGAATGGGTGAAAATGACGTTCAATGCATTGGTTAAAATGACATGCCAAAGCATTGGTGAAAATGACATGTCAATGTATTGGTTAAAATGACATTTTTAGGATCCAAAAAAGAACGTCATCTTTTGGGGGTCACGCTCATATAAAATTCATGAGTGAAAATGACAAAAAGATGACATGCCAGATCACTTGCACTCATGATTCAAGTCATGATTTTGCATCGAAGATTTTACTGGGTAGGTGTATGTATGTGGATGACATTTTGGCAGGTTGTCAAGATTTGGGTTCCGCCCAAAAGGCACGTGAGGAACATATTCAAGCATTATTATCTGCAAATTTTGAATTAAGAAAATGGACTTCGAATGAACGTACCATATTAGAAAATTTGCCCCCGAACATTTGTACGATACAAAGCTTCTCACATTCATAGAAGCGATTAGTTCTAAGCCTTTACGATTTCGATGGAAAGCACAAACAGCTTTGTTCTATTTCAGTGTGAACCCTCTCGCTCATAAAGGTAAATATACATAAGGGGAAGTTTTATCCACTATCGAAGAGAACAACCTTCACTAGGCCATTTGCTACCACAGGTGTAGATTTTGGGGGTCCTATTGAAATAAAGCCATTCTTTGGTAGATGTTGTAAAATTACAAAAGATTATATCTGCTGCTTCGAATTTATATACAAAAACTTTCCCACCAGCATTTCAAAGATTTATTTCGCGTCGCGGTTGCCCTAAAAGAGTATTGAAAAGGTCTCCACAAACGTTATAGATGGAAATATCTGGAGCACGATATACAGACGGACTATTTAATCGTTATTCGTATCGAGCAATTACCCCCAACTTCGTGAAAACTAGATTGGGTTTTCAACGTTTTTCCGTGTATCGACGGACATATACGCGTGGCGGATGTTCGTACAGAAAACGGTGTTGTAAGACGGCCGGTACTTAAGTTGGTCATTCTCTCCAACTAATAGTTTTTTGTTACGATATTATCGCCGCATCTCTCTTTTTTCATAGAATGGATAATATGAGCAAGATTGCCGCTACCCTCCTCAACTTTGAAGACGAACTATTGATGCCTGATGAGGAGAGGGACTTCGACGGAAAGATGGCTCCTGAGAAAGAAATGCGAGGAAAATGGAAGCGGCTCCTATCCGGGAGGTTCCACCCCGTCCTCAAGCAGATGATAGTAGTATCCTTAAGGCAAATATAGCCGAAGTGTTCCTATCCTCGCTCCCCAGCTTCGTTGTAGATATCACGGAAGCTGCTCCTATCTCGGAGGTTGAACAAACAGCTTTTGCTGAACATTTAAAGAATTCCGTATCCGCGGATGAAAGCAAGTCGGCTCCGTCGACTGTTTCTATGTGGAAAAACTCAGGTTCGAGAAGAAGTAAACATCGTGGCATATTCTGCAATCACGGTCACAAACTTCATGACTGTTGTAAATTTCAAAGTTTGTCCCATGAGTGGAAAGTTCGAGTCGTGGTTTCTAAACGTTTATGTTCGAACTGTCTTAACTTGAACCATTTCTACAGAAATTGTCCGAACCTAAAGAGATGACAGGTCTGTCAACGTGATCACCACATGCTGCTACACCCCACAAACAATTCCCCAAATCTGGATCTTAGGAATCCAAAACTACTGTGGCCCTTACGCCCACGATAATATTACAGCTTGAATCAAGGGATCACGGAACCCATGTACGGACTCTTTTTAGTCATTGGTTCAATGACTCAATCTTGAAGCTGTGCCTATGGGTCATGGAATGTTGTGTCCGGTCCATGAAAAGTTTTTATATAATGGAAGTCAAAGTGTAATGGTTTTAGCGCAAGTAATGTCATTACAGAACGTTATAAAGCCTACGACTTCAACCCCTTCTGGTCTCAAGGATGGCTACGAAGGTTTGCAGCTTGCCGATTCCGAGTTTTATAAATCAGGACACATAAGTTTGATATTGGAATCAGATGTTTACCCAAAAGTTATAAAGACGCAAACCTTCTCGAACCCGGGTTTCCCATTGGCCCAACTCACCATGTTTGGGTGGTTTATTACGGGATCATCCAGTATGTAGTTTAGTATGAAGATGAATTCCATATATACATTCATAACTAGATATTATGCTTTTTAGTTGTAACGTCGCTGGATGTTCCAAGGTGGCCGAGAAATGTTTAATTATAAATGTTTTTCGCATTTTAGAAAACTTTTAATTGTTTCTGTCGTTAGAATTTGCACATCACTAGCAAAAAGGCAACATTGCGCATACGCACAAAGTGATAAATATCAAATTCTAACGAGTAAAATTCGCGAGACTTTGCAACACATAGTGTACTCGTTACTTTGTACGATCACTTCTCTTTGGATATTCGTCCACTAAGCAACACCATTAGTACAATAAAATATTTCTCAATAAAGTTTTTCTACTTATTCTATTACAAAAGAATTGATACTCGTGTTTTTCTTTTTTCTCTTTTTATTGCCTAAGCAAACACTGAATTTGAAATAAAAAAAATACTAACAAATATGCCTGCCAACCATGGTAGGATACCAGGCAGTCGTATCGACGCACAGAAGGGAAATGTAGGTTAAAAGTTGATTAAAAATCTTAACAAGCTCATTTGTAGTCCGATTGACGTAAACTTTGGCACAAATCACTATTCATTTTCTACTTGAGAAACACTCGTTTCTTTTCTGAATGTCGCAAACATATATACAAATTTGGTTTCTATAGTGAATACGCCAGAGAACAAATAAAATAAGAAGTCCTGGCGAATGCAGAAGCCAAAATCTTTTTACATTTTGAAAAATATCTTGCCTTAAAATTTTCATGTTTTGAGCCTAAGTTGATAAAAATAGATTTTTTCGGAATGGCGCAAATATCCGCAATTTATTATGATTGAATCTGATATTTGAAACTTAAGCGCATAAAACATCAGAAGAAACTATGGTCGGAAATCGATGGGGAAATAGACTCTTTCAATACAGAAATTGTAGTTATCTTAAAAATTATCATACAAAATATGCACGAAAGAGGATATGTACCACAATAATTAAAGAGAAAAAATGCAAAAACAATATTGTTCGCAGACTGTAAAAAAAAATAAATTTTGAAAAATATACATTTTCGCGAAAATAATACCACTTTAATATTCACCTAATTTCTTAGTACATATTCGTACATGTATATTTTTGTTTTCAGTATGGCTGAGTTCAATCGACTGCTGCATTGGATTGGTTAATTTTACAAAGTTGCGGATGGTTTAACATTTTGAGTTTCGAGCAACTTTAGGCCTATGTTTCCCCTCTGTGCATCGGTAGCAAAATTTTACCGCAGACACAGGAAAGCTACGAATTCTGCGTAAAATCATTAAAGGAAGGTCTTATTGTATTCAATACAACTTTCCTATATGGTCTCCCAAAGATAAACACTAATGACATCATAGAAGATCTCATAGCATACAATCTCCCACCTAAATCTGTGACAGAAGTGCAAACCAGATATAGCAGTCCTCATAATGCTGTATACAAAGTACAATTCCAGCTCGTGTTATGAAAGATAATTATATTACATATTCTTATAAGCACACGGATTGGAGCTTATTGTAGAAAACAGTATCGGTTTATCGTTTGATAATTATAGCTCCAAAGATACCGTAGATAAAGAAATTAAAAAATTCATCAAACTTATATTAACAGCTAGAAATCTCTCAACCCCTCAATGTGAAACAAGGAACTCCAATCGAATACCTCGGAACATTTTATATATGATTGGACAAAGAAAATAATTTTTATGGTGAGTGTACATAATTTCTCACGAAACATATAGACCAAAAACTAAATGTAAATAAAAACAGGAAGTGGTCAACTCTCCTAGAGAATATGAAACCGGGAGATAAGAGCTTTTGGAAGATAAGTAGGTAATTAAGAGTTAAGGAAAGCATATTATTCTTATTGAGGGTCCATCAAAATCAATTACTTATCCAGAAAAAGCTGAATCACTTGCGAGAACTTCTAGTTAATCACACGAACTAACATCCTCTTATAGTCACTCCCTTGATCGTACTGTCAACACAACTGTATCGCAATTGTATTCAGAACCACCGTCTGCAACGGATATTATTTATATAACAAATAATGAATTGACATCTTTCATTTCAATGTTAAAATCGTCAAAAGGACCAGGGTTTGATAATGTACCCAACATTGCATTAAAAAACTTACCGCAAAGGGCAATAAGTATTCTTGTGCAACAAAATAATTATTAACAAAAACCGCAGAAAATCGACCGGTGTTATACTTCTCGACATTGAGAAAGCGTTTCACACTTAGTGGCACAATGACCTTCTATATAAATTGGTAAAGGCTAAAGGCCTACGTACATAAGCTACCTCGCCTGGTTGCCTTGCTTGCTTCTGATAAAAGAATAAAAAAGAAAAGGACAACCCAGTTCGAAATTTGCCCGCCCTCCTTTATTCTTTTATTTTTATTATGTCAAAAATGAAGCAGGAAAGCAAGGCAACAAGGCAAAGTAGCTTATGTACCCAGGCCTTAATATATCCACCTATGCAAACTAGAACATATGCGTAGAAATTAATAAAAGTAGGTCTTCTTTAAAAACGATACCAGCAGGACTTCCACAAGGTTCTATACTATCCCCTGCTCTCTACTCAATTTATACGTCGGATTTCAAGTCTCCACGTGAGGCTCTACCGCTTACTATGCCGATGATACGGCACTAAAATCATCAAGTAAATTAACTTCTGCTCTTCTTAAAAAAATGAAGTTAAGCTTATTGGCGTGCAACAAATATTTCAGCAAATGGAAAATCAAAATGAATTATAATAAAACGCAAGCAATAATATTTCCATTCAACAAGTCCCCAAAAACTATTCCTAGAAGGCAATTAATTTTCCATGGAAATGAAATAAACATTGCCGACGAAATAAATTATCTCGGAGTCATAATGGACAAAAAGCTGACATTTAGGAAACACGTTGAATCATCGTGCTAAAAAGCTCTAAATGCCAGAACAGAATCAATCGTCGCTTGCTTCCCCAAATGTCAAATTATTAAGCAAAGCCAGAGCCTCTTTGTAAATCCGCCTGCGTTCTCCTCATGGCCCAATTATACAGGTCCTCTCTCAAGCGAATTCAAACAAAAATAAAGATTTGAAATGTAAAAATTCATAAACAAAAATTTGTTTCCGCCAACACGGAATATGTTTGAGGCGAATTTCTTTATTCTCAATTGAGGTAGATGCATACATAACATTTTACGAGAAAAAGTTGTTGACGCAGTTATTTTTGTTTGGCGTAACAGAAAATACCAGCTGATCGATCTTTAACTGCCAAAATAAGTTATTGTAAATTAAATTCTAATGTTTGGTTTACATTCGGCGTCGTTTCGTGATTTCGAAGGCGTTTCGTGATTTCGCGCGGAATCAAGCAAAATTTATCATGATTTCGCATACAAAAATGAAATCATCTCATTTCGTGATTTCAGCGAAATCAACATCGAAATCACAGTACACATGATATACAACCCTGTTTTTGCCTATAAAAGTACCAAAAGTTGCAACACTTTTCACGTATCACAATAAACAAGGTAGATGTTCAATTGCTGCAACAAAAAATTTTAGTATAAAAATTTGTAAACAATGTTAAAAAATATTGAATTTGTTACAATGCTATTTTTCATTGTGTTCCCGTACTTTTTTAATGGTAATGTTAGAAAAAAGAGCAAATTGTCAAAAATTGCTTCCCCATACAAATTTCTTAAAAAATACGGGAACGGAAAAATGACAGAAATTGCAAAAATTCCAGCATAAATGTCAAAATCAACGTATATTAGATGTCAAGATCTATTTAATAGGTCACGTAAGTAGCACAACAACAACTCACTTTTGGCGGAAAATTCTTCAATATGTCAAAATGTTTGTTTACGTTTTCACAATAACAAAAAATTTGGCTGGACGTTTTACGTCAACTTATTATTTCATCATGATTAGATGCCAACGAACATGATTGCGGCTTGTTTCTACTAGGCCAAAATTGTATGGAAGAAAGCAGGAGAAGAGGGTGTTATTCGGCGCTATTTTTGTTTAAAGAGAAGTGCAAGTCTTGCTAGATTTCGGAGTACGGGAACGCATTTTAGCACTAAACGGGAAAACTACTGCAAGTACTAATATTGTGCAGGTTCTGAGCACAACTTTTATCTATCAAAATTTATTATTAAGACGTCTCAACGACAAAATCATGTTTTTATTTCTTCATTTTTAGTACTATACACAATTAATACGATATATAGATAATTTTACTATAATTTTTCAAATAAAGTTGTAAAGTTCTATATTGTCGTATATTTTTGATGAAATTCGTGTTCGATCAGCTGCGCATATGCATCTACCTTGATCATTGTGATATATTTAAAATCAACAAAAAATAAGTGTAAACACCGGGGTGTATTTCAGGATTTCGTGAAATCCAGTGGATTTTCGAGCGCAAGTGTAAACTTGGCATAATACAAAACACAACAAATGTTGACATTTTACGTGTACAACATAGAGTTAATTTGTTTTCTGTTTTCGATATACATCTACCTGTTCCTATACATTTTGACATTTCTCTACCTCACAGCGAATTCAAATGACAAATATGAATTTTGACAGCTCAAATCAAAATCATTTGTTTTTGAGAGAGGACCTTTATAATTGGGCCATGGTTCTCCTTTAGGAGGCTCTGGCATTCCTTTATAATTTGACATTTGGGAAGCAAGCGACGATTGATTCTGTTCTGGCCTTAATAAAAGCCTTTCGTTCTTTATGGCCTTTCCTAAACAAAAGATCAAGTTTAAGCCTGAAAAACAAACACCTAATTTTTAAAAGCGTTATTCGCCCAATTATTTCTTATGCGTCTCCCTTTTGGTACAGAGCAGCAAAAACACCCGTAAAAAAGTATGAGAGAAGAGAAAACAACAACAACGCAATAGTAAGAACATAGTTGTCTAAAATATATAAAGAATTTATGGAAGTGAAGTGTTCCTTTGTTATGCAAAGGCTGTGTTAGGCAAAGGGTGAACACGTCATTACATTTGATCAACGATGATCGGGCCACACGAAAATGGGCAAACAAAAAGCATACCGCAAACTAAAAAAAATGGCACCGGTTGCAGGCCACTGTCATGGCTTTTGTAAAAGACTAAATGATAATTATTTCAATAAAATTTTAACATCACGATATTTTAAAATACATGAATGTATAGAAGAATTTTAATATATTGTAATATAACAATTTATAATCATCAAATGGAAAATTATTGTATTATGGGCCATTATTATATGTGCTCTTTTACTATCTGATGGATTTGAAAACGCAAAATAAACCAATTTGGAGGCATTAAAAGTATAATTTTGACAAGGAAAGTTAATGCAAATAAGCTCCTCCTTGCAATTCAGTCATCACTTTTAACTGTAAGTTAAGCGGAACGCTATAAATCTGTTCGGTAAATTCAAACTATAACAAAAGAAGACTTATAATAATGAGGGTAAGACTGATTATGTACATATAATCTATTTTTAATCAATTAGTTTTCTAATTATATTTGAAATCTCCATAATATAATTTAATGATAGGTTTTGTATCCTTTTCCCTATAACTGCATCAAAATGAAATGCACTTATTAATGTAACATTGCAAGAATCTAAATTGCTGTTAAATCTTTAAGTTATATCTCGAAAATTGTAATACATGTAAAATATAAACTGATTATTGGATAAATAAAAATTGAAAGGTCCACTTATTGAGAATATATCTGTAGTGCGATTCTCATTTTTTTGAGTTACCGACAAATGTCGGTAAAATTAAAACGCATAATTATGAATGAAAAGTTCAAATAGAACTTGACAGCACTGTTGCTATCTGTAGAGCTTTAAGGCCTGGGTACATAAGCTGCCTCGCTTTCCTGCTTCATATCCGATATAATAAAAATAAAAGAATAAAGGGGAGTACACACTAACAGTCAAAACTGACAGTCAACGTACTTTAAGGACAATTTTCCGGCAAATAACAACTTTTATTTAGCTAAAAACGTTTGAAATACAATATTTACGATATTATTTAGAGATTATAAAAGAATTTTTTCAATTAGGCTTTGATATTCACGAAATAGACCTCGATGACTGTCAGTTTTACGTGTCAATGTGTACTATACTTAAAGAAGGCCGAGCAAATTTCGAACTGGGTTGCCCTTTTCTTTTTTATTCTTTTATCAGAATCAAGTAAGGCAAGCAGGCGAGGTAGCTTATGTACTCAGGCTTTTACGACTACTTTCTTATCTGATAAAAGACTAAAGACCAAGTTCGACCTTATAAAAAGATTTCAGAATCATATTTGAATTAGGTCGAACTTGGTCTTTAGTCTTATATCAGATACGACTTCAGCAAGAATGCCATACTTCTTCTGTGTCGAGGCCTTTAAGGCCTGGGTACACAAGCTGCTTCGCCTGCTTACCTTGCTTGCTTCTGATAAAAGAATAAAAAAGAAAAAGGCAAACTAGTTCGAAATTTGCTCGGCTTTCTTTATTCTTTTATTTTTATTATGTCAAAAATTAAGTTGGGATACATAAAATCGATTTCGGTTAATCGATTATTAGCCGCAAAATTTCTAAAAGTCGTAGTCGACTATAGACTTTGTCTTGGGCCAGACTATGAAAATTTTCATGAAAATGTTTTGAGCTTATGGGTAAGAAGGGAGAAAGGGAGCTCCTTCACCTCCGCTCTCTCCTAAAAGCTAAAATATTTTCATGTGTTATTTTCAGTGTCTGGCACAAGAGTTTGCGAAGGCCGGTTAATCGATTATTCTTAATCGACTTTCGAAAGACGGAGTCAACAATAGCTCTGTTCCTTTACGTGCAAGAATCTTCAAGTTTTACCACTTTTTACTCGAAAAGCGTTCCTTTACTTCATACACCATACAATTCATATGGGAGCAGTTTACAACTTTTGCTACTTTTGCCGGTTTTACCACTTTCAAAAGTAAAGGAACAGACCATATTATTCGTAGTCGACTATTAATCGTGGACGACTATTAGTCATAGTTGACAATTGCGTGTGCTAAAACCGCGTAATGGACGGTACTTTTTTATACATATACATCACGGATCGCATCAATGAAAATGGTCGATTATAATCGGTTTTCGGCGGTTAACGAATAATCGAAAATCGACTTTTAGTACATTCTCAAATAATCGACTAACCGAAATCGACTCACGAAAACCGTATAATCGAAAAACCGATTATTGCATTCCACTGCGTATCCCAAAAGTGGGGTTCAGACGATCAGTTTTGACTGACAGCTTTGCTCAAATAATCGGTTGCTTGCCAGTGTGGTCGTTCATTTTTGTCAGTCATCAGGCAACCACAAAATTTTTTGTGGATGTTGGACAGTCAGCTGTTGGTTGTTTGTTTGTTTGTTTGACCGTGTGAACGAAACAACGTCAGTCAAGGAATAAATTAGCAGAGTAAATATCAAATAAATGTTAAAAAAGTCGTGTGTTTTTATTAATTTGATTGATTATTTTCGCGAATAAGAGATAAAAATAGCAGACAAAAATCTTTTTCTTCATTTTAATATCGGTCAAGCAAAAAATTGCAAACAAAACGACAAACATGGACAATGAAAATGGAATCTTTATGTTGCTACGAAATGCAAAGATGCCTCTGCGACATTAAAACAAAAGCATATGGTGAACTACTAAATGTTATGAAGAAATACAAGAAGGATTGTTCTATTGACGACGTCAAGAAGAAAATAAACGTAATCCGCTCATCGTACAGAAGGGAATTGAAAAAAATAAAGCAATCTGAATCTTCTGTAGCTGGAGTGGACAGCGATTACCAACCAAAGATTTGCTGGTTTGATGCCTGCAAATTTCTGCAGAGTTATTGCGTCATGTTGCCAAAAAACGCAGAGTCAGTGCTAATCTTTCGTGCACATTTATGACTTCTCTCATTGTTGTATCCTCCTTTTTAATAAGCGGAGTCACTAATCTGAGCAAGTAGTTAAAATTCTCATCTGACATTCTAAAATAGTTTTGAAGTCCATTGGCTCAGAATCTCGAATTTCTTTTAAAATATTCACATGTGAATATTGTTTTCGGGAGGCTATTCATTTTTTTACCCATTTCCTTCTTCTTGTCACTTTATTTTCTTCCTCTAAAAGCGAAATGATCAAAAAAGCACATCCAATCTTTTTGTCATCCATATTTATTAATAAAAGTTGTTATTTATATGATTTTATAGCTATGTGAACACAGTAATTTTTCAACTTGACTGTTGGTTTGTCATCCAACTTGAATGACTGTTTGGCCGCTACGAACAGCACAACAAAACTGAAACAATTGATATTTGACCAAAAGCTGTCAGTCAAAACTGATCGTCTGAACCCCACTTAAAATGAAGTAGGACAGCAGGGCAACCAGGCGAGGCAGCTTAAGTACCCAGGCCTTTACTTGGCGTTTACACAAGACAGACTGTCTGCAAATACAACTCTGACATACTAATACATACAAACATTTGGCTAGTTGCCTCGGCACTGTCTGGTAATTTTCGTAGACAGAAAAAATGGGCATTTTTGAACAAATGAAAACAAAACTCTTTCAAATAACAAAAAAGACAACAGGAATGGGATGCAACAAAACAAAAACAAAATATGTGAACGGAAAACAAAAAGAAATCGATGATTTTCATTCATAATTTTACAACTGGTTTTGCAGTTGTCTGGACGCCTACGTCGCACAGGCAAGTTTTGGGTTTTTGACAATCAATACATGTAATCAACTGTCCTGTCATGTGTAAACGCAGGGTTAAGGTGAGAACACAATAGCTTCGTTCCAGTACTTTTTTAATGATTAAAGTGTCAAAAGAGCAAACTGTCGAAAATGAGTTCCACATACAGAAACGTCAAAAAACTGGAACAAATGTCAAGTCGGCGAATCAACCAATCAGAAGCCGGCAAACATGTTGCACATTTTTGCTCGCCCAAATTTGTCGTGTAAAAAATTTCTAAAGAGAAAGCTATTCAGCGCCATTTTTGTTCAAA
The DNA here is from genome assembly GCF_047663935.1 of Musca autumnalis. NCBI lineage: Eukaryota > Metazoa > Arthropoda > Insecta > Diptera > Muscidae > Musca > Musca autumnalis. Next base: position 126,772,592 of record NW_027411644.1, on the reverse strand, counting down.
GAGAAGTGAATATTTTGCATCTTTTTTGGTGTACGGAAACGCATTTTGGGGAAAAATTTGCAAAATGTGTTTAACGTGTAAAAACATTTTAGTTCTGGAACGAAGCTAACGAGAAATTCATGCTTATCCAAGCTTATCCCATGGTGGAATGATAAAAGGTAGTCGCATCTGTCAAATTTAGGTAAATACAACCCTGTATGTCTGTACGGGAGCGTGTACAGAACAACAATGACATGACATTTCATAACAAAAACAAAAAAAGGTTTGTTTATTTTTTTGAAATGCATAGGTATTTTCTGTGAACAATCAAATCAATTAATTTTTGTATTTCTGCTGCCAGATACATATATTAACGCCGAATCTTTCAGTCGAGTAATCAACATTTCTAACCAAAGAACACCTCTAAATATTTCCGCGGACAACGAAGTAATTTCGTGAAGGGACATAAATTGATAGATGATGATGATTCTTTGTGGCTCAAAATAATTTGATTATTGGCAAAAGCTACCATTGGTCCGGAAATCAAACTAGGGAAGAAATCGAAAACTTCACGGTAACTAATATGATGCGCTTAGGATTAAAATTTTCCAACGAAGCCACGATAGACCATAAGCAGCAAAATAAGCAGAACCACAGATGAATTTCATTTCTGAATATAAACAACCATGTCAACCTCAATACCCAATCGCTCAACCACAAAATATGCCGAAACAACGACAGCAGCAGCAATAAAAAGCATTGACGGTTGTATGGTTTACGAAGTCCTCACCAGAACCGTCAACGTCTACTATCTTGTGGAGGATACACAAATCACGCCTTTGAAAAGATACAAAAATCTTGTTTTTAGTTGTTTTGTTTTACTTTTATTAATTAATAAAAATGTTTCAAACCATAAAATCACTTTTCTGTTTAGCGAAATCAGTTCATTCAGTCCTCGCAACAGTTATTCTTTGTGTAAGCAGAACCACGTATGTAAGTCCTTGATGAAAACAACAGAACAGCCGCAAACCGTACGGAACTTCTCTTTATTGATTTTACACAAACCGCACCATTTATTTCATGAGGGAATCTGCACGGATTAATGGTTAACGACGAAAGACAGTTATAAGCATCGTGTAGCAAAACAGTTTGAAGTTTTCCAGAAAGTTTGTAGGCTGGCGATACAAAACGACCATCAGCAATGAGCGATTCCTTCATGAATACCTCGACTAATGTTTACAGCTCCACCAACATCGCGGAGGGTAATCTGCATAATTGCCAGTCGTTTATTGATATATTATTTGTTCCTTTCGCTTTTTGAGAACCAGGAATATATTCAAAAATATTGCTACAATTTTTAAGTGAAATTGACATGTTTGTATAAATACATTTGCATGTATACACATACAATGAAAGTATGTCAAAATAAATATTTTGAAAAAAATTTTAATCAGCTGTTAGCACGGGGTTACCTTTAATCATTCTACCATGGCTTATCCAGGCCTGTAAAGGAATAAAGAAATCCAAAATCGCATTTGTATGAATTACTCCATGGTGTAATAATATATGGTGTAATAGTACGTTTATATATAACCAGATTAAACAAACCCACTGGGTTTCAAATGTCACTTCCTTTGCGTATGCGTCAAATAAATCCTCATTAACAAGGTTAACACTACAAAAGGCTATAATATAAACATGGCTTTAGTGACAATCTTAAGGCCTACGTCCATAAGCTGCCTCGCCTGGTTGCCTTGCTTGTTTCTGATAAAAGAAGAAAAAGGAAAGGGCAGCCCAGCTCGAAATTTGCTCGGCCTCCTTTATTCTTTTATTTTTATTATGTCAAAAATGAAACAGGAAAGCAAGGCAACCAGGCAAAGCAGCTTATGTAGCCAGGCCTATACGGCTTTGAACTCTTTTTTAAACTGAATTGTCAGACTTTATTAGGATCTTCCCCGAATATTCCAAAATTAAAGGTAATCTCATCTATGAAATGAATGTTTATGCAACTCTGTATGTCTGTACAGGACCGTGTCAAATAAAGAACAACAAATATTTGACATGACATTTCGTAATAAAAATGAAAACAAACTACATTTGTTTCTGATTACATTTTTGTTCTTCAAAAAAGTCATTGAAAATATCAGTAATTCCGCTGGCTGGTAAGGGGCCCTTATAAAATCCACTTTTGACACCACCGAATTTCAACTATCCCGCCGTTATAGATGCTATGGAACAACGAAATCTGCAGGCAACAACACCAAATGTATTTTCCAAAAATGACGCTAGTGTGGACCGGGACTTACAAATCAATAGACTGGTCTGTGGTAAGCTATAAGGCGCCAGCGTGGTATGCAAATATTGGCGTTACGCAATCGAAGAATATTAAAACCTGCCAGAATGCAGCTCCGACTGCAACAGGGTGGCTCCTCATGATGCCAGTGGACCATCTCGTTGAGAAGACGAAGATTTCACCAGTACATCACCAAAACAAGATGTTGTCGATGCAGTAACTGCAAGTGTGTTACCTCCTTAAGCATCACTGTCACTATCTATAGGACAGGCTTCCCCCGCCCCATCAATCGCAGCAGAAGAACGCCAACTGCCAAGACAGTTATAACGGACGATGCAGCCGTCTCAATAGACATGCCCTACATGTGGATTGGGACCGCCCCCAATTTATGAACGCAGCCAGTCCAGGAAGAATTGAGTCTACGCACAGATGAACAGATCTTGTTAATTTTTATTTACTTTTTTATTAATAAAAGGTTTTACACATAACAAATGATGTTTCACTTCTGTAAATCTATTACAGATATGGTTTAGTTACACACTATTGAAACACAGCTTCCTTGATGTCATCCAAAGCTTGGGTTTCTACTCCGAAATTCTCGTTGACAACAACGGAACTGCTGTAAATTGCTTAAGGGATTTCTTCAAATGTACATAGTTCCTCCAACAGCGGATCAGTGAAGGTTACATCAATAGCAGCCTCTTTAATATACCTACTTCCCGTTTGTACATTTTGACGACCAAGAAAAACATAATTTTTAAACAAAAATTTTTCATTTCAGTTTATAAAAACAAATCAATATTAAAGACACAAATACATTCATACTGTGTCAAATTCAGAGTGACAATGAGGGTACTTCAAATTCAAAATTTGAAAAAAAAAATTAAAACAGTTGTTGGCATGAAACTACCTTTATTCTTGTACCATGTGTAGAATGTATCACATTATGTATAGGGTAATTTCGATGCCAATTAGAATTGAATTGAAAATCTTTTTATTTATTACTTGTAAATTTTTCTGAACATTTTGAAAAGACCCTAGTATTCACACGTTGCCATTGTCATTTAGTTCCCATGAAATTATGTTGTTATTGTAAAATTGTTAGTTGTTGTAATTCATGCAAACATCTTATATTATTACACCATGAATTTCTCATTGTGTTGTCACCCTAACCCTGCGTTTACAAATGACAGGACAGTTGACTTCATGTATTGATTGTCAAAATCCCACAACTTGCCTGTGTGACGTAGGCGTCCCGACAACTGCAAAAATAGTTGTAAAATTTTGAATGAAAATCGTCAATTTCTTTTTGTTTTCCATTCACATATTTTGTTTTTGTTCATGTTCTTTTGTTTTCAACCCATTTCAATTATTATCTCACTTATTTTTACAAAAATGCCAAAAATTTGTCTTCCTTACTGTCTGTAATTCAAATGAATTTGGCAGCATTTGAATTAGGTAGTACTTGGCCTTTTATCTTTTACATGAAACTGAGCGTGAAAAAAGCGGCGTATTTCATGCTATTCACACTTTAACAGTTGACTAAAATTTTTTTCAAAATTTTTATTTTTGTCAAATTGAATTTGACACGCAATGCTTATGTATGTGTATACATGCAAAAATGTAAATTTAACTTTAAACTTTTAAACAATATTTTTGAATTTCCTTTCTTCATGGTTCTCAAAAAGCAAAAGGAACAAATACATTAACAAATGGCTAGCAATTATACAGATATTCCCTCCGCGATGTTGGTAGAGTTGTAAACATTTGTCGATGTATGCTGATGGTCGTTTTGTATTCGCAAGCCTACTACCTTTATAGAAAACGTAAATTTTTTTTTGTTACAAGATGCTTATAATTGCCCGAACCGTGTAGATTCCCACAAGAAATTGGCTAACTGGTCTGGTTTGTGTAAAATCAATAAAGAGAATCTCCGTAAGGTTTGCGGCTGTTCTGTTGTTTTCATCAAGGATTTCAATTGAGTAGTTGACACTTCATATTGTTACGAATGTAACTGATAGATTTATGTTAAATTAGTTTAATTTCCGTTAATTTAAAAACTTGAATTGTATCGTAAAGTTTTATTACGCAGTTACTTTATTTAAGCAACAACAACTACCGTGTAGAGTTATCTTCATCATTCTAGTTCTTTACATGTTACTAATGTGCCTTTGTTTATATTTGTTTTGCCATAATCATTCAATTATCGCCTTGTATAATAGTCCATTACGTCATGTCTGTCTTTTGTGTTTGTATCCCGTACATGTGTGTTGTTGTTGTTCGCTTGGTGCGAGTGTGCGTCTGTGTGTTTGTTGTTAGTTGGCTTCTCGAGGTTGCCAGATGCATGCTCTAGATACTTCCAAACGATAAATGTGGGCATATAAATATGAGATGACGGGCAAACAGTGTTATGAATTTTATCGAGAAGTGTAAACATCGACTAGTAAAGAAGTAAAGTAAAGCTGTGTACTTAGCTATAACAGTCGGTTCCAAATAAGTGTAATAAATTAAATAAAGCATTGTAGAAACGTAACCTAAAACGAGCCCTGTTTTATTTGGTACAAATCGTATCGGGGAATAAAACAACGTCTACACGGAGATTAGTTAAACCTAATTCCGTAACAATTGGTGTCAGCAGTGAGATTACGATCATCGTACAATGAAGTTTAAGAATCTACGAGTGGAAGACTTGAAGAAGGAGCTAAGTAAGTTGGAGTTGTCTTCTACTGGCAACAAGGCCGAACTACAAAAACGCTTGTTGGAAGAGTTCGAGCGCCGTGGAATGAACATCAACGCATATGAGTTCGACAGTAAGTAGGAAGTCGACTTATCGGCAAAGAGCGAATCCAGCGTTGAGCTTCCTTTCGTCGGTAGCTGCCAGTGGAGACGATTTGAAAACAGTGCTGGCTATGATGATGGTGGAAATTAGGAAAATAGAAGAAAGCTCCATGGAAATGTATAAGAAGATGGAAGAAAATTCCAGACTTATGATGGAAATCAAGCCAGAAAATTGTAGAATGGTTAAAGAAAATGATGGAGAAATTAGATGCTAAAATGGAAGAAAATTCCCGCAAAATCTTGGAAGAGATGTCCAGAAAGAGTGAAGAAAATGCCAGAAAGTTGGAGGAAAGATTTGCCAAATTCGACGACAACTTAGAGGAAAAGTTAGAAGAGAACTCTGGAAAAATCGCTAAGGGCATGGAAAAGAAATTAAAGGTAAATTATAGAACAATTAACGAGAAACTCGAGAACATCACGATGGTGATTGAAAAGAGAGTAGAAAACGTGGTGGTACAAATTAAAGAGTTGGATAAAAAGATTTTGTCTGTTGACGAGAAAGTTCTGGCTCAAGATGAGAAGATTCTGGGCATACAAAAGAAAATGTCGGAACTGGAAATCAAAAGTGGCCCTGAGAGAACTATTCATAACACGTTAAAAATCAAGCCTCCTGTGTTCGACGGCTCACCCTCTTTCAATGTGTTCAAATTACAGTTCGAGACCGTGGCTGCTAGAGATTCTTGGAACGACAACGACAAGGCTGTATCACTACTTATGGCATTGCACGGTGCTGCTGAGGTAATACAGACTATTGCTGCCGCTTCTAGAAACAGTTATGCAGATATAATGGCTGCTCTCGAACGTAAGTACGGTGGCGAACATAAGCAAAAAATCTACTTAATAGAATTAAGGGGAAGAGTACAGAAGCCAAATGAGACCTTACAGGACTTCGCAACGGAGGTAGAACGTTTGATGCTAATGACGTATCCAGGAGAAAACCATCCTTTGTTGGACCGTATGAAAATCGAAACATTTGTGAATGGTATACGAGACTCCGAGATCAAACGCGCAACGTATGCGTCACCAAAATCGTCATTTGCTGAAACGGTGTCGTACACCCTTGCACAAGAGACGGCAAGAATAATCACCAATCCCCAGACTCACAAGGTCCGTAAACTGGATACCGAGTTCGATGAACCCGAATCTCTTATTAACAAGATCGAGGGAGCAGTGAAGCGGACATTAAACGAAAGTTATACGGCAGCACCAACTAAGCCCAGGGGTAGGTGTCACAATAACGACAAAATGGGTCATTTTGCGCGTGATTGTAGAGCGAGGCGCAAGCGATCGAGGTCATCGTCACCACCCCCGTCAAGGGAAAGCAAAAGAGTGGCTCAACGCTCTGCAAATGAGTCACCGTTAAACTAAATCGAGCCAGTCCAGCGGGGCGTGAACTGGCTCCCATCGACGACGGCCCCACAATCTCCATAGCGATAGTACAACAGAAAAACCACAACCTTACAAACACTGGTTATATCAATGGCGACAAGCGAATTCTGACCTTGGATACAGGCGCATCAAAGTCCATCATCAGATCAGATCTGGCCAAGGGAAAGATAACGCCACTAAATGGAGTCAGACTGTGCACAGCAACAGGGAGCCTGCGGCAGTACATGGAAAGATAACCGCGAGACTAATTATTGTCAATAAATCGGAGTTTATAGTGGCTGATATCGTAGACGAAGTTATAATAGGCGAAGATTTTATGATTGCATTTGGTCTTAATCTGGATACGAAAGAACGTGTGATGACATGGTTCAATGTGGAAATTCCATTAAATATGGGTTACGATGAAAACACACCTATTAGACGTCTGACTACAGAACATCCAGAGATTATACCGCCTTGTGCCGAAACATTGATATGGGTACCAATGGATGGAGATTGTGGAGTCAGGAAATTGTGGGTGGTGGAACCAGCAAAAAAAAAAAAATAAATAGTAACATCTTAATAGCGAATGCCCTGGTGAAAAGCAACGATGATGGATGGATTCCAGTTAGAGTTTTGAACCTGTGAGACAAACAAGAACAAATTTGTAAATTTTCCGATGTTGGACAATGTACACCAGCTGAAGCTGTAATCAATTTAGAAAATAACAGCGAAAAATCAGCAGCCATGGAAAAGAAGCACCTCGATTGTTACATCAAAGAGTGGACACACAACCTATCACCTTCCGAGAGGAACAAGGCCAAGCAGTTATTATGGAAACATGCCTCTACCTTTGCGTCTACAAAAGGGCATCAAGGAAAAACATCGGTGGTGAAACATGAAATAAACACGGCAGACGCAAGACAAATAAAACAGGCCACAAGAAGCGTTCCACTGGCAAAAAGCGACGAAGTCTAGTGTAGGAATTCTTTAACTTTTATCGATTCAAATGCTGTTAAAATTTCTTTTGTTTTTGTAACAACTACAAAACAAACAAATGAAATTGTTGCAAAATAAACAATGAGTAAAGTTGCAGTGGAAGTCGTGCCTTATATACATGGATGTCATCATAGTCATGGGACAGACTTTCGACGAACACCTCACGAATTTAAGGAATGTACTCCAGCAGCTATCGTGTTCGGGTCTAAAACTTAACCCGAAGAATTGTAACCTCTTCCAGCGAGAGGTGAAGTTCCTGGGGAACCATGTGACGACGGAGGGCATATCGACGGATAGCGAGAAGATAAAGCCGTCAGAGACTGGCCGCAGCCTCGAAACCTCCATGAGCTGCGAAGCTTTTTGGGTCTCTGCACCTATTACCGTCGGTTTGTCCCAAATTTTGCCAACATCGCCACAAGCTTACACCGACTGACACAAAAAGGGCAGAAATTTCTATGGAGCAACGACCAGGAAGAGGCATTTCAAAGACATGCTCTGCAAAGCCCCTCTTTTGGCGTACCCTGTACCCGGTGGTAAGTTTGTGTTGGACACTGACGCCAGTGCATACGGGATCGGTGGTGTCCTTTCCCAGGAAATAGACGGCCAAGAAAGAGTCATCGGGTACTACAGCCGAACATTGTCAAAGCCTGAGAGGAATTACTGTGTAACGAGGAGAGAGCTGCTGGCAGTTGCGGAGAGCGTCAAACACTATCCGGCGAGGATTGGTCGGCGGAACAAAGAGAAGATCGCACCCTAGGCAAAATAATTTCTGCTATGGAAATGGGCGAACGCCCTAGTCGCAAAGAAATAGCGCCCGAAAGCCCCTTTTGAAATCTTATTGGGCCCAGTGGAACAGTCTACTTCTAATAGATGGGTGCCTACATCATAAGTGGAAGAGCGACGATGGAAAAACTCACCGTAACTTGATTGTCGTACCAGACTCCAAAATAAAAGATGTCTTGTCAGAGTTTCACGAAGGGCCAAGTGGAGGACACCTTGTTGTAACAAAGACTGCTGAAAAGATAAAGCAGAGGTTCTACTGGGTCGGCTGTCAGAAATCCATTGCAGACTGGATTGCCAATTGTGAGAGGTGTATAAGAGCTAAAGGTCCAACACGGAAGAGTCGACATGCAACAGTATTATTCAGGAGCTCCATTTGAAAGAATCGCAATGGATGTGGCTGGACCGTTTCCAATAAGCGACTCTGGGAACGGGTATGTCTTAGTGGTCATGGATTACTTCAGCAAATGGCCAGAGGTTTATGCCATTCCCAACCAGGAAGCCAAGACAATAGTGGATGTGTTCAGCAAGAATTGGATTTGTCGCTATGGTGTCCCATCCGAGGTTCATTCCGATCAAGGAAGAAATTTTGAGTCAGCGATCTTCAAAGAAATGTGTGACACCTACGGAATCAAGAAAACGTGGATAACGCCCCTGCAGCCACAATCAGATGGCATGGTGGAAAGATCTAATCGCACCCTGGAAGAGCATCTACGAAAGGTGGTAGATAGCGGCTAAAGAGACTGGGATGAGCATATTCCAAAATTCCTACTAGCCTATAGGTCGGCCATTCATGACTCCACATCTCGAACCCCAGCCAGAATTTTGTTCGGGAATGAATTGAAGCTGCCTGGTGACTTGATCTTCGCTGCCACACCAAACCCCGAAATTGATAACGATGAAAACAGTCAAAACTCTTTCAGTGAAGTCCACGATGCAGTACGCCATCGGATAAAAATGGTCAGCAACCGCATGAAGGCGAGGTACGATCGAGCGGCAAATACTGATGGGTTCCAAGAAGGGCAACTAGTACTATTGTTCAACCCACAACGGAAAAAAGGACTATGCCCCAAATTACAAACGCACTGGGAAGGCCCCTACAAGGTAGTCACGAAAATAAATGACGTCGTGTATCGCATACAGAAGAGCAACAGCCCTAGATCAAAGATGAAGGTGGAACATCTAGAACAGTTGGCCCGCTATGGAACGAGAGCTGTGCCAGGTCATGATGAACAGGCTTAAGCGGGAGGCAGTGTTACCAATACCCATACCACAGAGAGGGAACTGTGCCTATTCGGGACGAACAGGCTTAAGCGGGAGGCAATGTTATGAATGTAACTAATAGATTTATGTTATATTAGTTTAATTTCCGTTAATTTAAAAACTTGAATTGTAACGTAAAGTTTTATTACGCAATTACTTTATTTAAGCAACAACAACTACCATGTAGAATTATCTTCATCATTCTAGTTCTTTACATGTTACTAATGTGCCTTTGTTTATATTTGTTTTGCCATAATCATTCAATTATCGCCTAGTTGCAATTTCTTGTATTTCTTGTACTTTCTTGTATAATAGTCCATTACGTCATGTCTGTCTTCTGTGTTTGTATCCCGTATATGTGTGTTGTTGTTGTTCGCTTGGTGCGAGTGTGCGTCTGTGTGTTTGTTGTTAGTTGGCTTCTCGAGGTTGCCAGACGCATGCTCTAGATACTTCCAAACGATAAATGTGGGCATATAAATATGAGATGACGGGCAAACAGTGTTATGAATTTTATCGAGAAGTGTAAACATCGACTAGTAAAGAAGTAATGTAAAGCTGTGTACTTAGCTATAACAGTCGGTTCCAAATAAGTGTAATAAATTAAATAAAGCATTGTAGAAACGTAATCTAAAACGAGCCTGTTTTATTTGGTACAAATCGTATCGGGGAATAAAACAACGTCTACACGGAGAATAGTTAAACCTAATTCCGTAACAATATGGTTGTTTATATTCAGAAATGAAATTCATCTGTGGTTCTGCTTATTTCGCTGCTTATCGTGGCCTCGTTGGAAAATTTTAGTCCTAAGCGCATCATATTGGTTACCATGAAGTTTTCGGCTTCTTCTCTAGTTTAATTTCCGGGCCAATGGTAGCTTTTGCCAACAAGCAAATTGTTTTGGGCCTTCACGCTGTTACTTCGGTGTTAGCGGAAATATTTAGATGTTTTCTTCGGTTAGATATGTACATATGTTGATTAATCTATTGAAAGATTTGGCGTTAATAAACCTGGCAGCAAAAATACAAAAATGAATAAACAAACTTGTTTTCTTTTTGTTATGAAATGTCATGCGGTATTAATGTTTTTTTTTTTGTACTTGACACGCTCCCGTACAGACATACAGGGTTGTATTTATCTTAATTTGACAGATGCGAATACCTTTTATTATTCTACCATGATTTTTATAAAATGTAACATGTATTTTAAATGGCAGACGTAATAATAAATCTCTGGGAATGCTAACTTCATTCCCTACTTTTCTTAAAGTAAGGTATAAGCTTTGTTCCAAAACTAAAAAGTTTTTACAATTTTTACTACTTTTACACATTTTACCGGAAAACCCGTTCCCGTACACAAACAAGTTGTAAAATGTTCACTTCTCTTTAAACAAAAATGGCGCTGAATTACGCTCTTTTTAAAAAAAGTTCACTCAGCAAATTTGAGCGTGTAAAAAATAGTAACATGGTTGCCGGCGTCTGATTGGCTGACTTTGACGCCGACTTTGACATTTGTTCCAGTTTTTTGTCGCATTTTCCATTTTTTTCGTTCCCGAACTATTTCAAAAAACTTTTGTTTGAGAACAATTTTTTTACAGTTCTCTCTTTTACTAGTTTTACTATTAAAAAGTACGGGAACGAAGCTATAACAAAAATGGACTTTAAAGAAAAGATGTAAAGCTGAAAACACATCCAACGTATGAGTAAAGTTTTGTTTCGTTTCTGGTAGAAGAATAAAAGACAAAGTTCTGCCCAGTTTAAATTTTTCTTTATTATTCTACCAGAAATGACACAAAACTTTACTCAAACGTTGGATGTGTTTTCAGCTTATGTCATGTTCACACGAGCGCAATTACGTTGTTCGCCTGTCGAACGACGTACACGAATTAACCCGTTTTCACGACACCATTCGTAATTAACAGAAACATACTCGTAAACAAAATTTCTTTCATTTTTGTTTCCTTGTTTTCACGTAAATTTGAACCGAAACATACATAAAATATACATTAAAGAACAGGAAAAGCAATAGACTTTCCTTCAAATGTATATTCTATATTTGACTATACCCTTTTCATTCATTTTTTTCCATAAATTCTGATTAATTTTGTATTTTCAATTTATTTATGTATATATGTTGCTATTTTCAAAATTAAAGAGAGAGAGAGAGATATGTCAAAACAACGTTTGTGTACACAGACTTTCAGTTATTTGTTTCCTTTTTGTTTCTCATATTTTCACGCGATTTTGAACTTATTGACAAGAAATGTGTGTGGAATTAAGAAGGAAACACAACCTTCTTTCTGCATCTATATAAAAATTTTTGTGTTTTCAACAAATTTTTCAATTTTGAATTTATTTTGTCATAATTTTGTCATAATTAATTTTTTCGATAAATTCTCTCATTTGTATTTCTACTCGAACGACGTAGAAAAATCGTCGTTCGTTCATAGAATTTTATGTGGGGAAATAAGTAATTTATTCGTAGTTATGGGTCGAACAACGAATAGAGAACGAACGACGTACCGTGGAAACGGCACATTAAGAACGGGCCATTGTGTTTCTTCCATTACTAGGCGTTTACACCGGACAGTTTGTCTTCAAATACAACTCTGATTTACTAACACATAAACACATTTGTCGTTTGTCTCCCAGCTGTCCATCATTTTTCATAGACAGTCTGGTTAACATATTTTTGACATTTTTTATAAAAATTTGTGAGATAATAATTGAAATGTGTTGAAAACTAAAGAACATGCACAAAAAAAATATGTGAACGGAAAACAAAAGCAATCGATGATTTTCATTCATAATTTTACAACTGTTTTTGCAGTTGTCGGGACGCCTACGTCACACAAGCAATTTTTGGTATTTTGACAATCAATACGTGAACTCAACTGTCCTGCCATGTGTAAACGCAGGGTTAGGGACAAAAACACAATCATCGACATTGATTATTGTGCCGTGCCGGTTGAAAAGTAGCATTGACGCCGTCTTTGAATGATTACCTTGGCTTTGTGTTCCAGAAAGGAAGAAAAAAAAATTTGAAAAACAATTAAAACAGTTGTTAGCATGAAACTACCTTTATTTTTGTACCATGTGTAGAATGTATCACATTATGTATAGAGTAATTTCGATGCCAATTAGAATTGAATTGAAAATCTTTTTATTTATTACTTGTAAATTTTTCTGAACATTTTGAAAAGACCCTAGTATTCACACGTTGCCATTGTCATTTAGTTCCCATGAAATTATGTTGTTATTGTAAAATTGTTAGTTGTTGTAATTCATGCAAACATCTTATATTATTACACCATGAATTTCTCATTGTGTTCTCACCTTACTCTTATGTTACACGCTAAAACTTTCATACGAAACTTTCCCATTATTTTGGCGTTCTTAGGTCGAGTTCCCCATTACAGTAATTTCATAAAATTACTTTTGTATGGAACTCGATCTATGAACGCCAAAATAATGGGAAAGTTTCGTATGAAAGTTTTAGCATGTAACATAAGAGTTAAAGGTAGAAACACTATGAAATACGCCGTTTTTCACGCTCAGTGAATTAGTTAGCATTTGAATTAGGTAGTACTTGGCCTTTAATCTTTTACATGAAACTGAGCGTGAAAGCGGCGTATTTCATTCTGTTCACACCTTAACCCAACCTTTACACATGCCAGTGACAGTTCGAAAAAACCAATACATACACAATATTTTACTACAACAATTACATTTTTTGAATTGTCGACTCCACTGGCACTAGATTTTTCATGCCAGCAAAATTTTGAGCTGGCTGCCAATGATATGTCGAAAATGAAAAAAGAGTTGCCGAGATTATTTTTTAATTCATGTACATTTTTGTTTCTTTTAAGAATGCAAAGATTTAATGCACATTTTCAAAAAGGTTATGAAACACAAATAATACATCTCGGTAGCTGCAATATATTGGTGGTAAATAAAATCATAATTTTGATGTTTTTCAAGAAAATATAGGTTGATAAATAATTTCCCCTCTGGGATTATACAATATTGAAAAGGCGGCAATACCAGATTCATTATGTTTATGACTGAAAACAATCTTTTTAAAACGAAATAAAATAAAAATAGTAAAATATGTTGTGAATTGTGTTTTAAATCTGAAATATAATGCAATTTTGTGTTATATGCGGCTTAAAATAATTTTGGAATTGAACTTGCGCTGGCATGTGTAAACACACCAGAAAACTGCATGCCAGTCGAACACTTTTTCGGCATTTTCGAGTATAATACATGTACTCAATTGGCACCAATTTACTGGCATGTGTAACGGAAGTGTAAAGGTGGAAACACAATGACTTTTGTTTCTTGCTTCACGCTCAATTTCAAGTAAATGAATAATGTTCAGGTACTACCTAATTCAAGTGCGATTTTGGATTTATTTATTTATTCCTTTACAGAAATTCAGGCTTGGATAAAAATGAATTTCTCATTGTGTTCTCACCTTAAAGGTGCGAAGCCTCAAGTTCTGTAAAAGAATAAAGAAATCCAGGACCTGGCCTTTATTCGTTTACATGAAATTGAGCGTGAAGCAAGCAACAAAAGTCATTGGCCCATTATTACATCCTTTCTGTAGTTAAATTTTGACCGGTATCGGACAGATAACACGTTTTTGTTCTTACATGTTTCCTTTAATAACACTGGTCAACACGACTTTTGTTTCAACCGAAGTTGTTGTTGTTTCTAAATGAAATCGGCGAGCTATTTTCAAATCTGGTCACGGTTTTTGTCCATCAGCTCTTGTTCTTGAGATATAGCTCAAAATCGGTTTTTAAGAGTTTTACCCAGAATTTCGTTATTTTCGGATACAAACAAATATTTTTTGCGGGTTTTTCGACACTAATGTAGTAAGAAGATGTTGTTCGCTCGATACAAAACCTTTTTGGAAAAATTATGGCGAATATTTATCAAAAAATATAGAAAACATACGATGAATCTTGTAAAAATTGCATATTTTGAGTACTTTAAGCTGTAATTACGTCATCGGGGGAAGTCATAGAAGCTTCATATGGCATTCCGGATATGCTCAGGGTGTTTGCTATATAGTCCTGTATTCAAATATTTAATATGAAGTTCATAGCGCCCACGATTCGCCCATAACCTAAAAATCGTATTGCTGCTGATGGTCCCTGTTTATACAGGGAAAGTTGATGGGAAAGAAAATTGAGTTTATGGGCGAGGGAGTAGAGAGGAATAAGAGGGGGTACACACACCTCTGTACTGGCAAATTCTGTTTTATTTCGTTTTTCTTCGTATACAACCTGAAGTTGGCTGCAGATTTGTTTTTGCATTTTCTTTCATTTTATTTTCTCTGTCGAGAAACAAACAACAGCGGAGACAATTGAAAAAAAAAAAACATTTGGAGGAAGAACTATTTTTTTAAGCAAAAACAATTCGAAATAAATGGAAATATCAAAATTAAAATGCAATTCAAGAGTTCCTTTAATAATTGAGGCGTTCAGAGCACACTTCGACTAACTCCATAAAACAAAAAGTTGAGAAAAGCAATGATGAAATGTATATTGTTTTTTAAAATTCCCCTGATAATATGGATTCAAATATATAATGTATAATGCATAATAGCAGGTATAGCTTTCATCTAACGGTATATAAAATAAAATAAAAACAATAGTCAACAAACAATCGTTAGTAATGTTGTGGTAATGGTGGAGTTAATCGAAGTGTGCACTGAAAAAAAGTAATAAAGTTAGGTTTTAAATTTTTTTTTTACGAAAAACTTAGTTTTATACACATATATTACAGGTTTCACATAAAAATTAATGTTGCTAGTTCGGTTATAAAACAATATTTGTAATTAATTCATGTTAGCTTTATGTTAGCGTCATTCTTCATGGCTAGGTTTACGACGTTTTCGACGTATGTAATATACGTCAAAAATGTATGTTATATACGTCATAATTTTCTAAAGGCCATCTATGGTTTCAACAAAAGCCGAAAGAATATTGCATGTGCACGTTGCGAGCAGAGCTACATTTGAATGTGGAGTTAATCGAAGTGTGCACTGAAAAAAATTGCATATTATTCAGTGGTCAATAAAAACTTGTTATTTAAAGGTGCTCATCTTTATTATTCAGGAAAGATATTATAATCATAAATAGATATGGCGATATCAAAGGCTTTGACACTAAAATCTCAAATTTTTCAAAAAGTGGAGTTAGTCGAAGTGTGCACTGAGCGGCTCAATTAATTGTTTATCACACACGTCCATTTTTACTTTTCATTACAATTTTGCCTTGGCTTTGTTTTTGAACGGCGCAATGAGAAAATTAGTGTGAAGAAGAATAAGAAAAATTATAAAATTGACACAATCATGATTTCCGTGTCTAAACAACAAGGAAATTTTAAAAGAAATTGAGAAGAAAAATTTTCTTTCCAGTTTGAATGTCTAAACACGGTCATGTGGTTGTTGTTTTGTTCTTGAGAAATTGAGTAGTTGACACTTCATATTGTTACGAATAGTTGTGTTCCAGAACCTGCAAAATAGTACTATATTGCACTATTTTTCAAATTTTTACTACAAAAGTGTTCCAGTACCCCTAAAAGTAGCAAAAATTTTACCCAAATTTAAGAGAGTAAGCACAAAAATGGCTTTCTCTTCTGCTATTTTCTACTACACAAATTTTGTGTAGTAGAAAGTAGCAATGTTGTTTGACGTTTATTTGATAGAAAAGAAAAAATACATACGTCATACAATTGTGAAAACAAAAAATTAACAAAGATTTGTTTTGAATTTAAAAGAAATGGATAAAGATTTATTTCTACACATTCTGGATGATTCCAGTAGTGAAGATGAATTCGTGTTTGAGGAATCAGAGGACGAGGAGCTACTCGAGAATTTAGTACTGTCGGTAAAAGGTAAGTTGATGAAATATAAGGAACAGGTCCTCCATGAGGTCCTGAGTAAAACGAGATACATTGTCTTCCACAAGGCCATACTTGCAGAGAAATGTGCCTTCCAAGTTCCGTAAGTATGGGTAAAATTTACCTCTTAAAAATAAAAGTTTATGTGGACTGCCGGCCTTTGGATGGAATTTTAAGACCTTCACCTATGGATAGGATCCAACAGCGGCTAATGCAAGTGAGAGAGTATTAGTCAGCTGCGCCGACAGTGAAATACCCTCAGCCAAATTTCTAAGGAAGTATGGACTTGCTCACACAAAAACATGGGTATTTACGGAGCTTTAAATGGCCATATCTCGGGAAGTATGGACTTGAGCAAGACAAAATGTATCTCGTTTTACTCAGGACATCAGGGAGGACCTGTGGTATATATATTAATTTAATGCGGGACCGGGCATGAACTCGGCATATGCCAAATATAGCGTGACTTTTGTAATTTTAATAATCTTAGGAAGACGAAACTCAATTATCAACTATAGCACGTCTGTTATCACGAAATACACGGAGGAAGAATTTAAAATGCACTTTCGCATATCCCGAACCATGTTTAACACACTATGTTCTATGTTTGCGGATAGCGAATATTACAAGAACCTTCGTGCTGACAAAAGGATGTCCAGTGAGGACCATCTGGCAATCTTTCTTTGGTTCGCTGGACACGAAGCCAGCTGTTTCAGGGATATTTCAGATCGGTTCAACGTAACCATATCAACTGTAAGTCGGACGATAACGCGAGTTACAAACTTTTTGAGCCGCCTCAGTCCGCAAGTTATAAAATGGCCCACCGATGAAGAAAAAGCTGCATCTAGCCAGTTTTTCAAAGCAAGATGTGGATTTGCAGGCGCCATTGGTAAGATGATTACAAATAGTTTATCGTGTTATTAATAAATATGGAACAAAAATACCTACTTATTCGGAACCCGGGCCATAAAAACTATAAAGTAATATATTTTAAAATGTGTATGTTGTAACGCTGGTATGGATGATTATTCATACGACGCCAATATTTACGGTCCACGTCGATTGTTCCGCAGATCATTAGCAGATATTTTCTTTCGAAGACATGCCTAATGGTAGTGGTATTAACAAGGGTATGTCTTACATATCGTGTGTGTATTTTGGATGAAGCCGGTCCTATGGTAGACGGTCTGGAGGATATATATTCTATGGGTGTTTTCGAGGACAATTAAGGGCTAAATTCATATGGTCCGTTGAGTGGAGCGCCAAAACCAACAACCACATGAAAAAAGTGAAGTGATACCACCTTTTCTTACACTGTTTGTTTGTGATTGTTGTAGCGCGCCAATCAACGGACTGTATGAATTTGGGCCTTTAGTGCTTTCTTGAAGCAAGTGACCAAGAGTAGAGCTAATATCGTCTAAATTTTGAGGGGTTTCTTTGCAACCATTTTCTGTGTAGCTAAATTTAGACGAATCTTGGTTGTAACCAGGAAATATATGAATCGATATTAGTTTATCTAGTCCGGTCAAAATAGACATGCGTATAAGGGGGAAATAGCAAAAATTCCCACAAAGCTGAATTTTGGTGGAGAGCTAGGGTTGGCCATTAGAAGCAACGTCCTAAAAGTCCCCATCGATCCCATGTGTGCAAAACAAGTTATTCAGGGTCAAAGGTCATTTTTGGAAGCATTATTCAGTTTTTTTAATTTTTCTCAAAAACGGTAAGACTTAGCAAAAGCCGGCTAAAATAAAAGTTGTAGATTTAATAATTGTCTACAAGATTGGTCTTTATGATTTTTAATAAAGACTTACCATTTTCGAGATATCGCGATCTAAAGGTCAAATAAAAAATTAGCCGCGTAAGTACATTATGAGGCGAACCGGTTAAATTAATGACACTATGTGTTAGATACTTTCATAAGCTTTCAAACGATATCCACTTTGCAGTAATCGATTCAGTAGAACCGGGTCTAACCCGGTTTTTAAATTTGGCCTTTCGGGTCGAATAACCGGCGAACCGGATCCGCAACCGTTGAAAATTATACATTTCCGTAATCAGCGCAACAAACCCTACCTTCTGACAAAACGTGAAAAAAATCGGAGAGTTTTCGTTGGGGTCGTTCCCGTTGGACTTACAATTACACATGTGGGTTAAATGGGCTATTTTTGCATACAATTTTTTTTCCGATTTTGTTTTCGATTTTGTATTATTTTTTTTTTAAATATAGCTATAATTTCGCTCTTCAAGAAAATATATATTTTTTGGGGGACAGAACCGGTTACTTCGCTTATTTTAGCCGGTTCGTATGAATATGTGCACATTTCCCTTATAAGTGCATAAAAATCATGTGTTTTTTAGAACAGCTATATCTCAAGAATGGTTCCTTCTAGGGAAAAAATTATAAAGATCAAACTTGTAGATAATTTTTCTCTCTACACTTTAGTTACTTTTTGATTAGAACAACCATTTTCAAAAAATAAATCCGAAAACCTTAAAAACATTAAAATTTTACCTTTGACCCCGAATAACTTTTTTTGCACACATGGGATCGATGGGGACTTTTAGGACGTTGCTTCTAATGGCCAACCCTAGCTCTCCACCAAAATTCAGCCCTGTGGGAATTTTTGCTATTTCAATGTCTATTTTGACCGGACTATATCCGATTAAGTGAACTTCAATGTATTATATTAACGATTAACATGATGAATATGGTTTCGTTTTGCTTGATCTGAAGACAAACTAATATTTTAAATATGAATATTTGGTATGGAAAATATTGTAGTATCAGTTTAAAATACTACTGATACTGTCAATAACAATATCTTTTTTCATACGAGGGGACTATCAGAATATACAGGCTGTGTTTTGCAATGTAATAGCAGTATTAACGCTAACGATACGACCTAATATTTGCCTTATCAAAATAATGGTTTTAGAAGCCAAGTATGTTTATACGAAATCCGTTTCAGAAAATTTGGTGTCGATTTAGCCTTGTCTGTCTGTCTGGACCTGCTGATTGGGTCCAAATTGTGTACAACTTAATATTTTCACCAAACATAGTTTAATTTCGAAGATGGGTCACGTCGGTCCACACCTTTCGGTACCTCCACTACAAAATTTGGAACATGTATAGTTTAACAGCTCCTCTCGGATCATATTAACATTTTCTACAACAGGTTGTCCTTGCAGCCCCTGTTACGACGGTGCAGTTTTTCCGGAGACAAGCCCATACTTCCACAGTTAATAGCCCAAAAACTCCAATAAACCCTGCCGGCATCAATTAAACTGGCTAGTGAGAAAGATAACTCTCGAAGGGAGTAACCGATTTAGTTTTGCACATCGTATTATTTGTTAGAGACCACAATGGGCCCAAGGGCAGGTTTCTGAGGCAAAAAGTCTATTTTTGAAGTCATATATTTGTATAAAATAGTAACGGGATTAGATTCTTAACACTTTGAGCCACTTAGAAACAAAATCATTTCAACCTGGAAACGCTTCGTGGTCACATACCGGGCTGTCAAAGATATTGCATCTTACATTGTAAAATTTTATAAAAATTGATCAAACGAAGAACAAATTTGTTTCGCTCGACAATTAAAAACCGCTGATTTAATTAACAGTTTTTTTAATGGATAACACGTGTAAAGGTATATAAATTAATATTCTGATTAAGAATTAAAAGAAGTTAGATTTGGTAAGGAATATTTGATGTAGACTTGTGGTGTATTTTTTGTGTAGTTTGTATTGTAGTTGATATGGTTTTTGGAATAGAACTCTCGGTATTGCGACGTATTGTCGAAACTATATATATATGTGATAGAAGGTAATAGTGAGTACTATATGTGTAGAAAATTTCATGTCCGTATGGATCCGAAAACTTATAGATAAATACTTGCAGATAGCGTGGCACTTAAAAATTTCGATATTTTTAATTATTGGTCTAGGCTGGGAGTGGGACTTGTTCATATGACACAATCCGTCAAATTTTATAGTAATTTTTATCGAGTTGTACCAATCATTGAAATCTTTTATCTTCAAGCTCTCTAAATTTAGTAACTGGGACTATAAACACCTACTAAATTTAAAATTCTTAACCTGTAATTATAAAACTTTAAAAAATCGGACACGATCGCGGTATTCTACTTCAAAAACATCCATTAATGATAGATATCAGAATTACTTTTGTATTGAGTTCCAATACTTCTAATAATCTCAGAGATTTCGCGTTTGGCTATCACCCATTATGGGGTGGTCCCCCGTCCCCTAAATTCGTTCTAAAAACTCCTTTCCAATATATTTTCTAACTTAACGAATCTACAAATGAAATTTTAGCCAAATCCGTCCACGCATTTCCGAGAAGTTCTATTTCGAATATTATGGCAGACCTGAAGATTTTTTTTGTATATATAGATATGTATATCTGAACCGATGAGAACTATATTTTCCAGACGTGATTCTAAATTGAACAGAACTTACCAAATCAAATTTTAAAGCGATCGGATGCAAATTGTGACATTTGCGCGGCTTAAATATAAAATCGGATGAAACATATATGTAAAAACTATATCTATATCTGAACCGATTCCCACCAAAATTTGCAGATGTGTTTTTCTGCTCTTTAAAAATATTGGAACGAAATTTGAATGGTCCAGCTGCTTCCAGTGACTTGTTGCCTCAAAAACCTGTCATTGGGCCCAATGTGGAGACTTAGGATTAGGTCCGAATATGGACTACATTGGACCACTACCTCGGATACCTCCACAATGTTTTGAATGAGTGCAGTTTAATGACTCGTCTCGGATCCTTTTGAAATTTTTTGCAACAGTTATCCTTGGGGCCCTTGAAACGACGGTATATTTTTTCGAGGTCAAATCCATACTTCCTGATAAGTTGGTCCAAAAGTTCAAAACCCCTCTAATACTACGTTTACATTTACGAAATCCACTCGATATCAACTGTCAATTCCATAGCTCAAACGTCAAATGAAATCTCATCTGGATTTCATTTGACGTTTAACCTTTGGATTTGACAGTTGAAATCGAGTGGATTTCGTAAATGTAAACCAAGCATAAAGACGTCAAAAATATTGTGTTTACTTTGTCTCTTACCGTTTTTGAGAAAAACCAAAAAAAAAAAATGTGTTAGGGCTACAAGAAATTACCTTTGACCCCAATATTTATACCCTACACCACTATGGTATGGTATTATTGGTTTTGGCCAAAAGGTTTGTAACGCATCGAAATAATGGTCGTAGAATGTCTCGAAGAGCTGAGTCGATCTGGCTATGTGTGTCCGTCCGTCCCTCTGTCCATCTAAACCTTGTAATCACGCTACAGGTCGCAATTTTGATCGGATCGTCACGAAATATTGGATATTGATGGGTGTCCCGGAGGGGAAGAAGCCTATTGATTTTGGTGATGGTTGGATAATATTTAGGGGTCGGAAAGGGCAAAAAACGTAGGTGGATAAAAAGACAACGTTTTTTTCCAAAGCGAATATCTCAGCCTCTGTATGGGTTATACAAAAAGACAATTAAAGTAGAAAATATAACCTTTCTAATGATGTAAAGTTGGTGCTCGTAGGTGATCAAACGGCGAAGATATCGCAATAGTCGGTAATGCATCCAATTCTTCCATTCTACAGGTCGAAATTTTGATCGGATGGTCACAAAATGTTGGTTGCTTATGGGGGTCCCAGAGAGAAAGAGGCATATTTTTTTATTAAAAACCAAAATATGTTTGGTGGTAGTCGGATTATGTTCCCTAAAATAAATGTTTACCAGTGAAAAGCTCATGCACAGGGGTAGTGGTGTAGGGTATCACATGGTCGGCCCCGTCCCGACTATAGCCTTTGCTCACTTGTTTTTTTTTTTTTGAGTTTATAATCAGTATCGGCTTTAAACAGTCATCATAATATTGCCACTAGACTAATTCAAATTTGAAAGTTGTAGACATACATATGCCTATTTGTTATTTAGATTATAGAAAATGACGGCCTCCACTCGATTTAGATTATAGTTCCTAGATGGTAATTTGAGGAAGAAAAGCAACAAAATTGACATCAACTTCAAATCGTCACCTAAGAAGTTATATGCATGATATTGACCCATATCTTTCTATGTTCCTTTTTATGTATGTTTACTGTGTACTTTTTAATACTAAATAGGTTGTATTGATGGATCCCATATCATTATTGATCCCCCAAAGAACGGAAGAAACGATTACGTAGATCGTAAAGGGCATTTTCTATAAAACTGCAAGGTGTGTGTAATGAAAAGCGCCAATTTATAGATATATTTGTTGGATACCCGGGGTCAGCACATGATAGTTGGGTTTACCAAAACTCTCCTCTTTCCCATAATATAGCCAATAAATGTGGTGGTAAGATCTTGCGGTGTGTTATATGTATCTCCCACGCATTAAT
This sequence comes from Musca autumnalis, assembly GCF_047663935.1. Classification (NCBI taxonomy): domain Eukaryota; kingdom Metazoa; phylum Arthropoda; class Insecta; order Diptera; family Muscidae; genus Musca; species Musca autumnalis. Next base: position 126,749,738 of record NW_027411644.1, on the reverse strand, counting down.
ATTTTTTCATAGATAACTATATGCTTGGGGACTCAGCATATACTTGCAATAAGTACCTGGTAACACCGTACAGGGATAACGGTCACTTGTCGCATTCAAAAAAACAATTTAATGTAAAACTTAGTTCTGGAAGAGTTAAGATAGAACATGCATTTGGAATACTAAAGCAAAGATTTAGGCAATTATATTACTGCAAGCTGCGCGGGATGGAAAAGTTATGCCATTTTGTGAGAGCTTGTTGTGTTTTACACAACATCGCAAGCGAGGACGACTTCGAATTTACCGAGATCGAAATCGAACCTGAAGACGAAAGTGAATGTCAATACGACACTGTGGCAAATAACGCACGTCGAGATGTATTATGCCAAGAAATGCAAGAAAACATGTAAAAAGGTCTGTTTTCTTCTTTCATAATTTCATTATCTAACTATAGACGTTATCTAAATAGCATAGTTACAGATTTAATATATTTTCCAAAAACATAGGTTAGGTTAGGTTAGGTTAAAGGACGCGCAGCTGTCGTGTTGGACAGCCACTCCACTCGGAGACCTTATGGTCCATTGTGTTCATCCTAAAGTAAGGGTAGGAGAAAAGAAAAGAAATAATAGCATATCGAGTTTAGAAATAGGAAAAAGGAATAATTAAGTAAGTTATAGGATAGTTGAGAATGATTATGAAATTATTTGTAAGGAGAGAGAGAGCGAGTAAGGAGGTTAGCAGTATTAAAATGTTGTAATTTGCTCGTTTTGAAGCCACTTCAGACCCTTGGCGAGAAGAAGCAGTGTTGTCGGCTCGGCTTGGCAGAGTGTTGTCAGGGATGATAATGTGTGTTCACCCATTGTTTGAACTCTCCTAATCCTGAGCATTGGACAACGGCATAATAAGTGCTCAATCGTCTCTGTTTCTTCTTCGTCTTCGCATAATCTGCAATAGTCCGTGGGGTCATCTCTATCCCATTTGCAGGTCATTGATCTTATCCTGCAGTGTCCCGTGATAACTCCAATCATTAGTTTTAGATCGGGTTTTCTCATAGAGAGTAGGGAAGTGGTCTTCCTTTTAGAGAGGTTGGGCCAGATTGCCTTTGATACCTTGCAGCCAGGTTCGTTATTCCAGATCTGACCAGCCTTCTCCCTGTATGTTTGTTCTAGGAGCCGCATGAAGTGACACAGGGGTGGCCTGATTGAGTTATCGATTTCGATGTCGCTTGACTCAGATCCGCGACGTGCCAGTTCATCCGCCTTTTCATTTCCCTCGATGTCGCAATGCCCCGGGACCCAGCACAAGGTAACGATTGATCGTAGGGCCTCCAAAGCTTTCCTGCAGTGCAAGACCGCAGCAGATTTGATTGAATGGGATCTAAGTGATTTTAGGGCCGCTTGGCTATCCACATAGATAGTCACCGGTCCGGCTATATCCCCTTCCATGTTTTTAATCAATTCTGCTGCTTTCGTGACCGCAAAGATTTCGGCTTGGAAGACGCTACAATTTTCGCTTAGCTTGTACGAGATCCGTAAGTTGAGGGTATCGCTGTAGACGCCCGCTCCTGTTCCCTTTTCCATCTTGGATCCGTCGGTATAAATCTCTATACCGGGTAGAGGTAGGGAGTTGTGGGTCCAGGCTTCTCTGTCAGGTATCCGAACTTCAATGTCGTCGAAGTGTAATTGTGGTGATATATAGTCACTGATTACCTCCAAACCCACCGATAGTCCAGATTGTCGTAAGATAGCAGCATGGCCGTAGTCGAAGTTACGCCATGAATTTAGCTCCTTGAGTCGGAGAGCACTCTTTGCTGCCAACTCCTGTACTACGAGATTCATCGGATGAAGATCCAGTAATACATTGAGAGCAGCCTGTGGAGTGCTTTTCATGGCACCGGTAATTAGAAGAGATGCCGCTCTTTGAACGACATTAATCTTGCGGAGAAGGGATGTCTTACTCAAAGCATTCCACCATACCAATGAACCATATGTTAGAATGGGGCGAACTATGGCCGTAAAAATCCAGTGTATGACCTGTGGTTTCAAACCCCAACTCTTACCAATAGAGTTCTTGCAAGAATAAAGGGCTATAAGTCCTCTCTTGGCACGTTCCTCGACATTCCTTTTCCACGTTAGTTGGTGGTCCAGGATAATGCCAAGGTACTTGGCCTCTAGGGAGAGCTTTAGGGCCACTCCATCCAGCGTTGGTAGGGGGAATGGTTTGACTTTTCTCTTGTTCGTAAATAGAACCAGCTCTGTCTTAGATGGGTTCACCCCAAGTCCATTGTTGTGTGCCCATCTTGATAGTTTGTCCAGAGCTCCTTTCATGAGTTCCGATAGCGTTTGTGGGAACTTCCCGGTGATCATTATGACCACGTCATCAGCATAAGCTACAGTCTTTATACGTAGTTGGTCAAATTCCTTAAGTATTTCGTTAATCACCAGGAGCCACAGCAGTGGTGATAATACACCTCCTTGTGGTGTGCCCCTGGTGACAGACTTCCGAATGGAGGTCTCACCGATATTTGAATTGATTATCCTGCCGCTAAGCATTCCATCGATCCAATTGATCAGTGTAGTGGAAACACCTAAGTTCAAGAGTGAATTGTGGATGGATTCGAGTTTGACGTTATTAAAGGCGCCTTCTATATCTAGAAACGCTGTTAACGTATAGTTTGAGCCCATCATATTCCTCTCGATTAAACCAACGACTTCATTAAGTGCAGTCTCCACCGATCTGCCTTTGATGTAGGCGTGTTGGGCAGGACTAATAACACTGTTTCCAAGTTTGGACCTTATTCCTAGGTCAAGCAATCTTTCTAATGTTTTCAATAGAAAGGAAGATAGGCTGATTGGTCTGTAGTCTTTGGGAAGCGTGTGACTTGACTTCCCCGCTTTGGGGATGTATGTCACCGTGACCTCCCTCCACAGAACCGGTGTGAACGATAGACGTAGACAGGCCCTATAAATATGATCCAGGTGTGGTATCAACACCTCCAATGCATTTTGTAGCATAGCAGGGAAGATACTATCTGGACCAGGTGATTTAAAGGGCTTAAAAGTGTTTATCGCCCAAGCTATCTTTGTGTGACTTATGATCTCCTCGATGACACTCACTTCCCCTGTGGCTTGGTTACACATTGGTGGATCGGCTGAGCGATCTGGTGCATCCATGCAGTTGGGAAAGTGGGTTTTGGCCAGGAGATCCAGAGTTTCTAGACCGGAGTTAGTCCATGTGCCATCATCCCGCTTGATACTGCCGATGGATTTAGGGTCCTTCGACAGTACTCTACGAAACCTGGCTACATCCTTTACTCCCTCTATAGACTCGCTAAAGCAGACCCAAGATCTGCGTTTAGCCTTCTTTATTTCGCTGTTGTACTTATTGAAAGATAACTTGTAGTTCTCCCAATCTGTGGACAACTTCGTTTTGTTGGCTTTATTGTAGAGCCTTCTGCTAATCTTCCTGAGATTAGCCAGATCTTTCGACCACCAGACCGGTTGACATCTTCTGCTTGGGTAAGTGAGTGGGCAGGCGGTCTCATAGCTGTCCACCAAAACCTCTGTCACGTGATTCACTGCACTATTAACCTCTGTGGCTGTTTGGGGGTATCGTGACACTCCCAGCTTGGAGCTTACTAGTTCATTGAATTTGTTCCAGTCGGTTTTCCGTGGATTTCTAAATGGTGGCTGTCGAATGCCATTAACAGAGACTTGGAAGAATATCTTCCGATGATCCGAAAAGGAGCATTCTTCCGATACCCTCCAGTCACTGATAATAGATTCGTCTTTATTAGTGAGGGTTATGTCTATAACCTCCCCCCTGATTCTATTTTGAAAAGTGTATTCATTTCCCCTGTTGCATATTCTGAGATTATATTTTAAGATAAAATCGAATACGGACTCACCTCTGGCATTTGTGTCTCTGCTGCCCCAGTGGAAATGGTGAGCATTGGCATCACATCCTAGGATGATGAGGCAAGTGCTACCCATCTCTTTGACAAGCTTCTCCACGTCATTACCCGGTGGGTCAGGGCTCTCGAATGGCATGTAAATGGACGAGAATATGGTGGCTCCATGGGAGCTGCATTCCATCCTTACAGCCGTAATATCACCTCCGCTGAAATTAGAGAGGAATATTAGTTTAAGACTCTTCTTAGCAACTACACAGGTTCTAACCTTGTCCCCGTTGGATGTGGCGAAGGTGGTGTAGCTGCTATCGTTTAACCCAGCAACCTTATTCTTGTATAAGTAAGGCTCCTGGATTAAGACGATGTCAACTTCAGACTTCTTGAGGGCTAGAAGAAGTTCAGCAGCAGCCGCTTTGCAGTGATGCAGATTAATCTGCATTATGCGAAGCGGCTGCTGCCTCCGTTCCTCCACTACTTTCGTCCTAGTCGGAATCTGATCCATCCTAGACCAAAATGTAGTTTGCCCTCACGAGTCCTTAAGTATTCTTGCCCCTGAGTGTCTATTGACACCCTGATGGCAACACCTCCATTTTCCGGATTGTGGCTGACCAGATTCCATGTGCTGGTCCGGAGATTGGGGTTTTGTCTGCCGAGTATGGTCAGTATGCGCGCGGGATCCACAGGTGGAGGTGGCACCCAAGCTGACAACACTCTTCTGAAAGGGACCTCGTTGACCCCAACGACTGCCAATTGACATCCCTCCCAGAGTTCGCCAAGACCCTCTATCGTGGAAGTGAGGAAATCCAGAGATTCCCTATTTTCACAACAGATGACCCTAACGCCTCTGTATGGAGCGGCACTGCCAAATTGGGTGTGTTTAGGAGGTTCCCCTTCTCCTGCGAACACGATGTCACGCAGACGAGTTTCGATAAGTAGCCATCGATCCTCTCTGATTACCCAATCAGGGTCAGATTTATCGATGACCGCTGCTCGCAACTCATCCGGCACCATCGGTCTGCTTGTTCTCTTTCCCCTGCTGTTGGTCTTGAGATGGGAACTGGAAGATTCCTTGTGGCCCAAGTTAGCTTGTGAGGCTGAACTGGCTGCGGCATCTTTCCTGTTCCCAGTCTTAGGGCAACCGGCTGGGGAGGTATGAATAATGGGTTGTTGACCTGAAGTGGGCCTCTTTGCACTGGGGAGTGGCTCCTCCATTGACCTGTCTCTCTTCACCGCGATTTTTGGTGGAGATGGATTGGGCTTGGTAGGTGCTCCCCCAGGTGCGGAGACCGGTGTTCGGTCGGACTTCCCAGATTTTGAACTCTTATGATGCGTCCCCTTCGGCTTGGCTGCCTTCTTCTTTGAGGTTTGTCCTGTCTGTGTGACGGGACATCCCTTTGAAGAGAGCTTTGAGGTCGAAGGAGGCGAATCATTTGATGGTTTACGGATCATGTCAACATCGCTCCCAGTTTGGCCCTTGGGGGCTGTGGGAGTCGATGTAGGCATTGACCTAACCTCTTCGTTTGCCGTAATAAGAGAGAGCTTGCTGATATCAGGTTTTCCCTTGGGTAAGTGAGGGTGAGATCTTTCGATCTTTTTCACTACCTTGAGATTAATCCTGATCAGCTTGCATTCTCTCAGCGTTATAGATGAGGGTTCCCTGTCAATGAACTTCCTGAGGAAGTGCATTGCTCTGTGGTACGCCTTCCTCTTTTTGGCCCATTTACTAGCAGAGCTATCTGAGGTGGTGGGAGCTTTCCCGGCCGGTATTTTGGTCGGAGCTCCTTCCTCAACAGCAGCCAGTCCTTTTGAGCCAGCAACATCGGCTGCGGCCGATGGTTGGGTAGCTGGTGCATCGGTTGGTCCAGAGTTCATACAGGTGGCTGCTTCCACTGAGGTCGAGGCCGACTCATCGTTGACTACAGTCGCTGGAATGACTGTGGTGTTCATTTCGTCATCCGATGAGCCGTCCTCGGCCCCAGTAGAATAGCCACCCTGACTGAGACGCAGGGCCAACGTCTGCTCCAGTATCTCCAGGAGTTTCCGGCTTTGTTCAGCCAAACTGTCAGTGACAGCTCCCAGAGTGGGTACCTTCGGTCCGTCCCCTCCCGACACTACCGTCCCGTCAACCGTTGACTGGGTTGCCCCAGACTTGGTAATAGATTTTGAAGAATTGTCCTTTGGCATTGCATTGTTGTCATCAATCGGATTAGTTTTGGTTGGTTTTTTGTTTAAATTTTTGCTCTCCATACGTCATAGATTTAGTGGGGGAAGTGAGGTCCACCATGGCATAGCCCTCCTGTACCATGGCAAGGACATGACAACTAAGCCATTACTGCGTTGAGATGCCCAGGTATCAACGAGGCTCCGTTCTAATACAGTTGGTACCCTAACTGCAAACCTTAGAACACCGATGGGCACGGTTTCGCCTGACACCCCGGCGTTAGGGGGTCTCTAATAAGTAGGAGACCGCTACTTGGATAACCTTTGGTCAGTCACAGTTCCCCAACTCAACACTTCCAGGGTGTTGAGTGTGGAAACTGTGACCTTAAGCCCCCGCATCGCGTCAAGATTGTTATCCCAAAAACATACCCTTATCTCGCCCCTACACACCAACAGTAAACTACATTTAGTATTTCAAGGTTCTACCCTCAGCCTTTTCGCATTTACAACCCAGTGGATTTCTTAAATCTCGTTATATGTAAACGTACTATATGACTGTTTTAATTAAAGCAGTCTGTAGTGGCTACCATTGCTTGAAAGTTCAATATCTAAAATATATACAAAAATATGTGTACGGAAATAGTTAAATTTGAGTTTATTTTAGTCTTTAATAAAAGGTTTTACAAAGTATTAAATCGAAAACACAATTTTAGGTATACGAATAAAAGACAACCAAGCTCGTATTTGGCTCGCTCTTTGCTATTTTACCAGAAATGACTTATAACTTTCCTCAAACGTTGGATGTGTTTTCGGCTTTAATCTTCATAGAAATGGTGGTCAGTCGAAATCAACATTTGATTTTAAAGAAAAAAAGTCCTATATTTTTTCATAAAAAGTAAACAATAAATTTTTAATTTTTAAAGTAATTCAAAGTGTAGATTTATATATTCTAAACAAAGCCATAAAAATGTAATGCGATCGTCTATTTTGAACTGGAGTGATCTACGATTTCCAAATATGAACACGAGTTTTAATTTTTTACTTCGCATACAAAACACAACTCAAAATAAACCCTTTCAACGCCCACATTTCAACCCCCCCACCCCACAACGGCGAACTCACAGTCCAATAATACATGGTTTAAATTTACGAAATCAAGTCGATTTCAACTGTTAATTCCATAGTGTATATGTCAAATTAAAACTCATCTGAAATCCACTTGATTTCGTTTCGCGTATACACTATGGAAGTGACAGTTGAAATCGACTCGATTTCGTAAATTTAAACCACGTGTAAGGCACCGATTTCATATGTAGATGTCGCCTTTAAATCTTACAACCCCCTTTTAATAGGCATATTATTAAACCACGAATTTTGTTGTACAGTTGAATAATAAAACCTTTTTCCATCAATCTGATTATATAAATTGCTTATTGTCACCATTCTTTAATTTCTATTCATTTTCTAGGTCTTCATTTAAATGTGCATATCTGGTCACATTGTGGGAAATTCACGGGCACAATACAATAAAAATTACGATGAACTGCCACTGATTATTTTAAATTCCATATACATACATATATAAATTTATTTCAATGCTAATTTTATTTTAAATTCAGTCTTTAATTCATATGTATGTACATATATAAAGTAATGTTTAGATAATTGTGTTTAGAAATCAGTTATTTTAATCAATGAAGAGTAAGGATTTTGGCATATCAACAGCTTTTGTTCAAAACAAAAGTTTAAACGAAGTAATTGTTGATATGCTAAAAGAATGCTAAAAATATTATATTACATAAATAGTATTAGTCTGTGGTACAAAAAATGTATATAGTATTACTCAATTGAATTATTCTTTAAAATAAATGAAAAAAGAAAAATTAAGTAGAGTTATTATTGTTGCAAAAGTGAGATGCCAGTTTTTCAAGCAACTCCAATTTTCTATCAGCTTTTTTTTCCTTGTCCTCCAAGTGTTTCAGCACCCCCAAATGAAAGTTCTTTTTTTCCTCCGCTATTTCCTGAAGCACCTGTAAAGCTTTTTGTTTCGATTTGCATTTTTCTATACCTGTAAATTAATAAAAGTAGTTACAATTTTTAATCCAAATAACTATAATTTTTTTAATTACATTTTTTCTCGCTGGACACTTTTTTTGGCTGGAAGGCGTATCTGAAAAATAATATGTAAAGCTTAATTACATTTATATTTTACACATTGTGCTAAAATCGGGATAAGAGGCTGTTTGTGTATGCCGGCCTATAATTTTGAAAAGCAAAAAAAGTGTACATACAGGACACACAAAAACGGCCTGATATAAATGATGAATTTTCAACTGTAGTATGCATTTCCTACCACTGTCATCCGAATTCTCGTTCATATTGACACTTATGCCTGCCTTCCCCTCAACATTCTCGTTATCCAGGACATATTCAGGGTTAATAGGTTTCTTTTCGTCGAAAAGATTATCTAGTTCCCTATTAAAAAAGTAAAGTACAACTCATGTCGCCAACCTAACAAATTAAATGTTCACCACAGCCCATGTCATAATGAAACAAAGTGCATTGAATGAAAATCAATAATATCACACACAGGTGGTGGTGTACGAAACTAATATTCTACAATCTTATAGAACTAAAACTTACATCTCAAACGGGCACGTCATTTTGTTTCGACCAGTTAGAGAGTTGTTTAACTTGGCTTTTTTATAACGCCTTTCCATTGTGCGGAATTTTGTCTGCACTTGGTCTGCAGAAAATATGTACCTATAATTGGAAAAGAAAATACACAGCTTAACCATTTCTCAATTAGAAAGATTTAACATTATATTTTTGGGATGTATCAAGGCTTGTCGCCCCTCTGCAGCCAATAATTTTAATTGTAATAACGAATTATTGAGATACGGTGTCCCTACATGCACGGAGGTTTCTATCCACACAAATACAAAGCGGAAGTTTTGAATTACCACTTCAGTAGGAAATTGTTGCTAACCCCTTTATAAGAACTTGAAACGAGCTTTCGGAGTACTTAACAAAACATGATCCTATATTAATAATTTCCCGATTTTGATTTATGTACCACTGAGACCCGCAATATCAAAAGACCGCATTTACAGTTCGAATATGTGACAAATACCTTGGAAGTACATAAAATTGGACTATGTAATAACAGTTTATATCCCTACCGAATACTTACTAGCAAATTTCGGTTGGATAATATGACTACAACTTTAAAATACTGCTGTGTCGTTCTATGGGGACAATGTCAAAACGTGAACCTATACCAATTATCGAAAGAAATGTTTCATACCTCTACCGAAGACCAAGTACCTAATTTTAGCCATATCTGTTGAATAATGAGGATTAAAAATATCGAAAATCGGGCAGTACCGTTCTATGCGGCTATATCAAAATGTGGACATATACCGGCAATGTTGGACTCCTAGCAAAGACAAAATACAAAATTCAATTCCGGTTGGATAATACCAAAAATCGGTGTTATATCAAAACGTGCACAGGTAATATAAAATTATCTTGTTTTAAAGAGGCGAACAAATATGAAACCTGGATGTAGGAAAGCTGCAATAACAAGAAGCACATTACTCCACTGAACTTAAATATTGCACACTCCATGTAAACGGCTGCCAAATCGGCACATTGGTACCAGACGCCCAAGCCACGATTCCACACAGGAGTCACGATGAAGACACTGTACCAGCCGAACTGTTCAAGCTTTTTACGATCATCTGATATTACAAATCTGGGCTTATCTTTCCTTTACCGACAGTATTCAGAAAATTATGAAAAATTCACCACAGATAGTGTTTTTTGTCCTGATTCCAAAGACGTATAATGCTCTCTGGGGAAATGTATACTTCCCGAGATATGGGCCTCGAAAAATCCACATGGGCCCCCACTTATTACGCCTGAAATTCAACGCGGAAAATTTTAAGAAATTATTGTAAATAGTGCTTTTCATACTGATTTCAACAGAATATAAAACTTGTTGGTGAAATACATACTTTCCGAGATATGGGCCTCGGCCGAAGGGAAAAAATTATAATTTAAAAGAAAATTTTGTACCATTCCCGAGATTTGCACCTGTCCATAGGAGAAAGTCTAAAATCCCGGCCGGCTATTTAGAGAAAATTTATAATTTAAAAGAAAATGTTGTCCCATTCCTGAGATTTGCACCTGCCCATTTATTTATCATATTTTTTCATAATTTTTTGTGTTGATTTACATGGGTAATAAGTGTGGGCCCATGTGGACCTCTCGGGAAGTATACATTTCCCCAACAAGTTTTATATGTCGTTGGAATCAGGGCAAAAATCAATATGTGCGGTAATTTTTTATATTTTTCTGCATACTGTCGGTAAAGGAAAGGAGTTCCTAAATCTGAGGAAGGATACGTATTTGACAAATATAACTTACCCATTCAGTTGCAAATTGTCCGCAATCAACTGCCAAAGTTTTTTTTTATTTTTTAAAAATGCGCTTTTGCCAGCCTTTGGCAACATTTCCTCCAAAAGGGATATCATTAGCTAGACTGCAGGTTCCAACCAGGTTTGTTTTCCCGATGTTGATGGGCTTAAACATTCTTCAAGATCCACCTCCTCATATTCAATTATATTTTCTGAAAATAATTACATGAAATAACAAAATAATATATGTATGTACATTTATATCCACTTACCATACAGATGATCCATTTTTGTATAATTTGCGGCACATTTGCTTTCACACGGTTTTTTTCCTTTTTTATTTAATTCAGTTAATGGCTTCTTATTTTTTCCTGTATCTATAATGTTGTGACAGTTTTTTGACATTTTTTGCTTGGGTACTACTATTTTCCTACTATTTTGCGTTCCCGTATTTTTCTGGCAAATGAGTATTTACAGAGCGATTCTGACAGTTCTCTCTTTTGCAACTTTTCCCATTCAAAAAGTACTGGAACGAAGCTGAATGTAACTGATAGATTTATGTTAAATTAGTTTAAGCTGTGTTCCTTTACTTACCTGAGGTTACTATTTTAACCACTTTTAACCTGCAAAGCGTTCCTTAACCCCGAAAAGTGGCAAAACTGGAAGCAATTTTTAAGAGAGTGAGAGGGGAGAGAGAGCGAAAATGGCTTTCTCTTCTACCACAGGCTACCAGCAAAATTTCTGCAGGTAGAAAATGGCAGAACTGATTTTTCGACTTTTGTTTGACGATTATTTCACAAAATGGACGAAAAACCCGAAGAAGAAGTCGAACACTGACAACACTAAATTAAAAACTGTGAAATAAAAGACGAAAATTGATTTTTTATGTTTTTTTCTGACATTGCTGCCGGATCTACAATTTTTCCGTTCCTTTACTTTTCTGGTAAAAATGTTCATGAGAGAGCAATTTTGAACAATTTTGACACTTTTCTCTTTTACCACTCTTACCATTAAAAAAGTAAAGGAACAAAGCTTTAATTTCCGTTAATTTAAAAAATTTGAATTGTATCGTAAAGTTTTATTACGCAGTTACTTTATTTAAGCAACAACAACTACCATGTAGAGTTATCTTCATCATTCTAGTTCTTTACATGTTACTATTGTGCCTTTGTTTATATTTGTTTTGCCATAATCATTCAATTGTCGCCTAGTTGCCATTTCTTGTATTTGTTGTACTTTCTTGTATAATAGTCCATTACGTCATGTCTGTCTTCTGTGTTTGTATCCCGTATATGTGTGTTGTTGTTGTTCGCTTGGTGCGAGTGTGCGTCTGTGTGTTTGTTGTTAGTTGGCTTCTCGAGGTTGCCAGACGCATGCTCTAGATACTTCCAAACGATAAATGTGGGCATATAAATATGAGATGACGGGCAAACAGTGTTATGAATTTTATCGAGAAGTGTAAACATCGACTAGTAAAGAAGTAAAGTAAAGCTGTGTACTTAGCTATAACAGTCGGTTCCAAATAAGTGTAATAAATTAAATAAAGCATTGTAGAAACGTAATCTAAAACGAGCCTGTTTTATTTGGTACAAATCGTATCGGGGAATAAAACAACGTCTACACGGAGATTAGTTAAACCTAATTCCGTAACAATTGGTGTCAGCAGTGAGATTACGATCATCCTACAATGAAGTTTAAAAATCTACGAGTGGAAGACTTGAAGAAGGGGCTAAGTAAGTTGGAGTTGTCTTCTACTGGCAACAAGGCCAAACTACAAAAACGCTTGTTGGAAGAGTTCGAGGGCGTGAAATGAACATCGACGCATATGAGTTCGACAGTAAGGAGGAAGTCGACTTATCGGCAAAGAGCGAATCCAGCGTTGAGCTTCCTTTCGTCGGTAGCTGCCAGTGGAGACGATTTGAAATCAGTGCTGGCTATGATGATGGTGGAAATTAGGAAAATAGAAGGAAGCTCCATGGAAATGTATAAGAAAATGAAAGAAAATTCCAGGAAGAGCGAAGAAACTTCCAGACTTGATGATGGAAATCAAGCCAGAAAATTGTAGAATGGTTAAAGAAAATGATGGAGAAATTAGATGCTAAAATGGAAGAAAATTCCCGCAAAATGTTGGAAGAGATGTCCAGAAAGAGTGAAGAAAATTCCAGAAAATTGGAGGAAACATTTGCCAAATTCGACGACAACTTAGAGGAAAAGTTAGAAGAGAACTCTGGAAAAATCGTTAAGGGCATGGAAGAGAAATTAGAACAATTAACGAGAAACTCGAGAACACCACGATGGTGATTGAAAAGAGAGTAGAAAACGTGGTGGTACAAATTAAAGAGTTGGATAAAAAGATTTTGTCTGTTGACGAGAAAATTCTGGCTCAAGATGAGAAGATTCTGGGCATAGAAAAGAAAATGTCGGAACTGGAAATCAAAGGTGGCCCTGCGAGAGCTATTCATAACACGTTAAAAATCAAGCCTCCTGTGTTCGACGGCTCACCCTCTTTCAATGTATTCAAATTACAGTTCGAGACCGTGGCTGCTAGAGATTCTTGGAACGGTGCTGCTGAGGTAATATAGACTATTCCAGCCGCTTCTAGAAACAGTTATGCAGATATAATGGCTGCTCTCGAACGTAAGTACGGTGGCGAACATAAGCAAAACATCTACTTAATGGAATTAAGGGGAAGAGTACAGAAGCCAAACGAGACCTTACAGGACTTCGCAACGGAGGTAGAACGTTTGATGCTAATGACGTATCCAGGAGAAAACCATCCTTTGTTGGACCGTATGAAAATCGATACATTTGTGAATGGTATACGAGACTCCGAGATCAAACGCGCAACGTATGCGTCACCAAAATCGTCATTTGCTGAAACGGTGTCGTACGCCCTTGCACAAGAGACGGCAAGAATAATCACCAATCCCCAGACTCACAAGGTCCGTAAACTGGATACCGAGTTCGATGAACCCGAATCTCTTATTAACAAGATCGAGGGAGCAGTGAAGCGGGCATTAAACGAAAGTTATACGGCAGCACCAACTAAGCCCAGGTGTAGGTGTCACAATTGCGACAAAATGGGTCATTTTGCGCGTGATTGTAGAGCGAAGCGCAAGCGATCGAGGTCATCGTCACCACCCCCGTCAAGGGAAAGCAAAAGAGTGGCTCAACGCTCTGCAAATGAGTCACCGTTAAACTAAATCGAGCCAGTCCAGCGGGGCGTGAACTGGCTCCCATCGACGACGGCCCCACAATCTCCCTAGCGATAGTACAACAGAAAAACCACAACCTTACAAACAATGGTTATATCAATGGCGACAAGCGAATTCTGACCTTGGATACAGGCGCATCAAAGTCCATCATCAGATCAGATCTGGCCAAGGGAAAGATAACGCCACTAAATGGAGTCAGACTGTGCAAAGCAACAGGGGAGCCTGCGGCAGTACATGGAAAGATAACCGCGAGACTAATTATTGTCAATAAATCGGTCGATTACGAGTTTATAGTGGCTGATATCGTAGACGAAGTTATAATAGGCGAAGATTTTATGATTGCATTTGGTCTTAATCTGGATATGAAAGAACGTGTGATGACATGGTTCAATGTGGAAATTCCATTAAATATGGGTTACGATGAAAACACACCTATTAGACGTCTGACTACGGAACATCCAGAGATTATACCGCCTTGTGCCGAAACATTGATATGGGTACCAATGGATGGAGATTGTGGAGTCAGGAAATTGTGGGTGGTGGAACCAGCAAAAAACAAAAATAGTAACATCTTAATAGCGAATGCCCTGGTGAAAAGCAACGATGATGGATGGATTCCAGTTAGAGTTTTGAACCTTTGAGACAAACAAGAACAAATTTGTAAATTTTCCGATGTTGGACAATGTACACCAGCTGAAACTGTAATCAATTTAGAAAATAACACCGAAAAATCAGCAGCCATGGAAAAGAAGCACCTCGATTGTTGCATCAAAGAGTGGACACACAACTTCTCACCTTCCGAGAGGAACAAGGCCAAGCAGTTATGATGGAAACATGCCTCTGCCTTTGCGTCTACAAAAGTACAGTACACATTGTCAGTTTTGAATGACGATTTTTTGCAATTATCGATAACTGTCCAACCGTCCAGCAACCACAAAATATTGTGTGGTTGCATGACGAATGACAAAAATGAACGGCCACACTAGCAAGCAACAACAAAGCTGTCATTCAAAACTGACAATGTGTACCCAGCTAAAAGGGCATCAAGGAAAAACATCGGTGGTGAAACATGAAATAAACACGGCAGACGCAGGACCAATAAAACAGGCCCCAAGAAGCGTGTAGGAATTCTTTAACCTTTATCGATTCAAATGCTGTTAAAATTTCTTTTGTTTTTGTAACAACTACAAAACTAACAAATGAAATTGTTGTAAAATAAACAATGAGTAAAGTTGTTAAAAACTTACAGAATAGGCCTACAGAAGTTGATAAGCGAAATGGAGGAGAGTGGTGTGATCGAACCGTCGTCGAGTCCCTGGTGTTCCCCAGTAGTTCTGGTCAAGAAGAATATGGAAGTACCAGATTTTGTGTTGATTACAGAAAACTAAATGATGTCACCAAGAAAGATAGCTACCCGCTCCCAAGAATCGATGACACACTAGACACCTTAGCCGGGACGTCATGGTTCTCTACCCTCGATCTGCAGAGTGGTTACTGGCAGGTAGAGATAGCCGAAAAAGATAAGGAAAAGACAGCGTTTGGCGTTAACGGTGGTCTCTGGCAATTTAATGTCATGCCATTCGGGCTCTGCAACGCCCCGGCCACCTTTGAAAGGCGGATGGAGCGGGTGCTAAAAGGGTTGCAGTGGAAGTCGTGCCTTATATACTTGGATGACATCATAGTCATGGGACAGACTTTCGACGAACACCTCACGAATTTAAGGAATGTACTCCAGCAGCTATCGTGTTCGGGTCTAAAACTTAACCCGAAGAATTGTAACCTCTTCCAGCGAGAGGTGAAGTTCCTGGGGCACCATGTGACGACGGAGGGCATATCGACGGATAGCGAGAAGATTAAAGCCGTCAGAGACTGGCCGCAGCCTCGAAACCTCCTCTCTGCACCTATTACCGTCGGTTTGTCCCCAATTTTGCCAACATCGCCACAAGCTTACACCGACTGACACAAAAAGGGCAGAAATTTCTATGAAGCAACGACCAGGAAGAGGCATTGCAAAAACTCAAAGACATGCTCTGCAAAGCCCCTCTTTTGGCGTACCCTGTACCCGGTGGTAAGTTTGTGTTGGACACTGACGCCAGTTCATACGGGATCGGTGGTGTCCTTTCCCAGGAAATAGACGGCCAAGAAAGAGTCATCGGGTACTAAAGCCGAACATGGTCAAAGCCTGAGAGGAATTACTGTGTGACGAGGAGAGAGCTGCTGGCAGTTGCGGAGAGCGTCAAACACTATCACAAATACCTGTATGGACAGTTTGTGTTGGACACTGACGCCAGTGCATACGGGATCGGTGGTGTCCTTTCCCAGGAAATAGACGGCCAAGAAAGAGTCATCGGGTACTACAGCCGAACATGGTCAAAGCCTGAGAGGAATTACTGTGTGACGAGGAGAGAGCTGCTGGCAGTTGCGGAGAGCGTCAAACACTATCACAAATACCTGTATGGACAGCACTTCCTGCTAAGAACCGATCATTCCGCTCTGCGTTGGCTGCTCCAGTTTAAGAACCCGGAAGGTCAATTGGCCCGTTGGATCGAGAGGCTTCAGAGTTATGACCTAAGAATCGAGCACAGAAAAGGTCTCGTCGGCCATGCAAAATTGAATGCAGACATTGCTCGAAGGCTGAACGCAAAGCAAGTATTGCCGATGTCCGGCTACTGCAGGTTGAGTCCGGCGAGGATTGGTCGGCGGAACAAACAAAAGATCGCACCCTAGGCAAAATAATTTCTGCTATGGAAATGGGCGAACGCCCTAGTCGCAAAGAAATAGCGCCCGAAAGCCCCCTTTTGAAATCTTATTGGGCCCAGTGGAACAGTCTACTTCTAATAGATGGGTGCCTACATCGTAAGTGGGAGAGCGACGATGGAAAAACTCACCGTAACTTGATTGTCGTACCAGACTCCAAAATAAAAGATGTCTTGTCAGAGTTTCACGAAGGGCCGAGTGGAGGACACCTTGGTGTAACAAAGACTGCTGAAAAGATAAAGCAGAGGTTCTACTGGGTCGGCTGTCAGAAATCCATTGCAGACTGGATTGCCAATTGTGAGAGGTGTATAAGAGCTAAAGGTCCAACACGGAAGAGTCGACATGCAA
Organism: Musca autumnalis; assembly: GCF_047663935.1. Taxonomy (NCBI): domain Eukaryota; kingdom Metazoa; phylum Arthropoda; class Insecta; order Diptera; family Muscidae; genus Musca; species Musca autumnalis. The sequence goes on along the minus strand of NW_027411644.1, from coordinate 126,732,948 downwards.
CAGTATAATTCAGGAGCTCCATTTGAAAGAATCGCAATGGATGTGGCTGGACCGTTTCCAATAAGCGACTCTGGGAACGGGTATGTCTTAGTGGTCATGGATTACTTCAGCAAATGGCCAGAGGTTTATGCCATTCCCAACCAGGAAGCCAAGACAATAGTGGATGTGTTCAGCAAGAATTGGATTTGTCGTTATGGTGTCCCATCCGAGGTTCATTCCGATCAAGGAAGAAATTTTGAGTCAGCGATCTTCAAAGAAATGTGTGACACCTACGGAATCAAAAAAACGTGGATAACGCCCCTGCAGCCACAATCAGATGGCATGGTGGAAAGATCTAATCGCACCCTGGAAGAGCATCTACGAAAGGTGGTAGATAGCGGCTAAAGAGACTGGGATGAGCATATTCCAAAATTCCTACTAGCCTATAGGTCGGCCATTCATGACTCCACATCTCGAACCCCAGCCAGAATTTTGTTCGGGAATGAATTGAAGCTGCCTGGTGACTTGATCTTCGTCAAAACTCTTTCAGTGAAGTCCACGATGCAGTACGCCATCGGATAAAAATGGTCAGCAACCGCATGAAGGCGAGGTACGATCGAGCGGCAAATACTGATGGGTTCCAAGAAGGGCAACTAGTACTATTGTTCAACCCACAACGGAAAAAAGGACTATGCCCCAAATTACAAACGCACTGGGAAGGCCCCTACAAGGTAGTCACGAAAAAAAATGACGTCGTGTATCGCATACAGAAGAGCGACAGCCCTAGATCAAAGATGAAGGTGGTACATCTAGAACAGTTGGCCCGCTATGGAACGAGAGCTGTGCCAGGTCATGATGAACAGGCTTAAGCGGGAGGCAGTGTTACCAATGCCCATACCACAGAGAGGGAACTGTGCCTATTCGGGACGAACAGGCTTAAGCGGGAGGCAATGTTATGAATGTAACTGATAGATTTATGTTATATTAGTTTAATTTCCGTTAATTTAAAAACTTGAATTGTAACGTAAAGTTTTATTACGCAGTTACTTTATTTAAGCAACAACAACTACCATGTAGAATTATCTTCATCATTCTAGTTCTTTACATGTTACTAATGTGCCTTTGTTTATATTTGTTTTGCCATAATCATTCAATTATCGCCTAGTTGCCATTTCTTGTACTTTCTTGTATAATAGTCCATTACGTCATGTCTGTCTTCTGTGTTTGTATCCCGTATATGTGTGTTGTTGTTGTTCGCTTGGGGCGAGTGTGCGTCTGTGTGTTTGTTGTTAGTTAGCTTCTCGAGGTTGCCAGATGCATGCTCTAGATACTTCCAAACGATAAATGTGGGCATATAAATATGAGATGACGGGCAAACAGTGATCAGTTATGAATTTTATTGTGAAGTGTAAACATCGACTAGTAAAGAAGTAAAGTAAAGCTGTGTACTTAGTTCCAAATAAGTGTAATGGGCCAAATACATACGGTCCGTTGTGCGACGCGTTGCGCGTTGAAAACAACAACCACATGAAAAATGTGTAAGTGATGCCAAGTAAGTTCTTGAAGTTTTCATGTGGTTGTTGTAACGCAACGCTCAACGCGCCGTATGTGCAGCGGCCTTGATAAATTAAATAAAGCATTGTAGAAACGTAATCTAAAACGAGCCCTATTTTATTTGGTACAAATCGTATCGGGGAATAAAACAACGTCTACACGGAGATTAGTTAAACCTAATTCCGTCACAATATGGTTGTTTATATTCAGAAATGAAATTCATCTGTGGTTCTGCTTATTTCGCTGCTTATCGTGGCCTCGTTGGAAAATTTTAGTCCTAAGCGCATCATATTGGTTACCATGAAGTTTTCGGCTTCTTCTCTAGTTTAATTTCCGGGCCAATGGTAGCTTTTGCCAACAAGCAAATTGTTTTGGGCCTTCACGCTGTTACTTCGGTGTTGGCGGAAATATTTAGATGTTTTCTTCGGTTAGATATGTACATATGTTGATTAATCTATTGAAAGATTTGGCGTTAATAAACCTGGCAGCAAAAATACAAAAATGAATAAACAAACTTGTTTTCTTTTTGATATGAAATGTCATGCGGTATTATTGTTTTTTTTTTTTTTTTTTTTTTGTACTTGACACGCTCCCGTACAGACATACAGGGTTGTATTTATCTAAATTTGACAGATGCGAATACCTTTTATTATTCTACCATGATTTTTACAAAATGTAACATGTATTTTAATGCCTTATTCAGACTGACGGTAATTCGCTATCTATTCGTTGTTCGACCCCAAATTATGATATAAATACTTCATTTCCCATACAAAATTTTGAGAACGAACAACGATTTTTGTACATTGTTCAATTTAAATTACTTTCAGAACGACGATAAAATATGTCCCATCTCTAATGGCCCCGGCACATACGGTACGTTGTGCGTTGCGTCACGCGTTAAGAACAACAACCACATGAAAAAATGTAAGTGATGCCAAGTTTGTTCTTGAAGTTTTCATGTGGTTGTTGTAACGCGACGCACAACGTACCGTATGTGCCGGGGCCATAACAAATGAGAGAATTTATCGAAATAAATTAATTATGACAGAAAAAATATAAAATTTAAAAATTTATTAAAAACCCAAATATTTTTAGAAAAACTGCAAAACGTGAATGAAAAGTAAACGGTTTAACGACTAGTATACATTCATATCATAGCAAATTTTCTCTTCGCGTACAAATTTAGAAGCAAAAATCAAATGCCTGCCATAAAGTCTGTATACCAAAAAGTTATTTTGGCAGGTCTCTCTCTCGATTATTTTGAAAATAGAAAAATTAAAAAATGTTCTGAAAACACAAAAATTGTGAGAAAAAATAGAAAAGATGAATAAAAATAATATTATTGAATATTAAATAGATATCTGAAAGAAGGGCAAATATTTTTTCAGTTTATATCAATTAATTTTACTTGTCTTTTGGCTGAAACTTTCTTTAAATTCAATAAATAAAAAGTATGAAAATTTGAATCAAGTTGCTATGAATTGTGTACCATGTCGTATGAACGGGTTAATTCGTGTACATAATTATGAGAGCGAACAACGTGATTCAAATGCTGGTATGAACATAGCATAAATGGCAGACGTAATAAATCTCTGGGAATGCTAACTTTATTCCCTACTTTTCTTAAAGTAAGGTATAAGCTTTGTTCCAGAACTAAAAAGTTTTTACAATTTTTACTACTTTTACACATTTTACCGGAAACCCCGTTCCCGTACACAAACAAGTTGTAAAATGTTCACTTCTCTTTAAACAAAAATGGCGCTGAATTACGCTCTTTTTAAAAAAAGTTTACTCGACAAATTTGAGCGTGTAAAAAATAGTAACATGGTTGCCGGCGTCTGATTGGCTGACTTTGACGCCGACTTTGACATTTGTTCCAGTTTTTTGTCGCATTTTCCATTTTTTTCGTTCCCGAACTATTTCAAAAAACTTTTGTTTGAGAACAATTTTTTTACAGTTCTCCCTTTTACGAGTTTTACTATTAAAAAGTACGGGAACGAAGCTATAACAAAAATGGACTTTAAAGACAAGATGTAAAGCTGAAAACACATCCAACGTATGAGTAAAGTTTTGTTTCGTTTCTGGTAGAAGAATAAAAGACAAAGTTCTGCCCAGTTTAAATTTTTCTTTATTCTTCTACCAGAAATGACACAAAACTTTACTCAAACGTTGGATGTGTTTTCAGCTTATGTCATGTTCACACGAGCGCAATTACGTTGATCGCCTGTCGAACGACGTACACGAATTAACCCGTTTTCACGACACCATTCGTAATTAACAGAAACATACTCGTAAACAATATTTCTTTCATTTCTGTTTCCTTGTTTTCACGTAAATTTGAACCGAAACATACATAAAATATACATTAAAAAACAGGAAAAGCAATAGACTTTCCTTCAAATGTATATGTATGTATATTCTATAATGTATAATGTAATGTATATTCTATATTTGACTATACCCTTTTCATTCATTTTTTTCCATAAATTCTGAATAATTTTGTATTTTCAATTTATTTATGTATATATGTTGCTATTTTCAAAATTGAAGAGAGAGAGAGAGAGAGAGACATGTCAAAACAATGTTTGTGTACACAGACTTTCAGTTATTTGTTTCCTTTTTGTTTCTCATATTTTCACGCGATTTTGAACTTATTAACAAGAAATGTGTGTGGAATTAAGAAGGAAACACAACCTTCTTTCTGCATCTATATAAAAATTTTTGTGTTTTCAACAAATTTTTCAATTTTGAATTTAGACATGTCATAATTAATTTTTTCGATAAATTCTCTCATTTGTATTTCTACTCGAACGACGTAGAAAAATCGTCGTTCATTCATAGAATTTTATGTGGGGAAATAAGTAATTTATTCGCAGTTATGGGTCGACCAACGAATAGAGAACGAACGACGTACCGTGAAAACGGCACATTAATGGGCACTTCACACGATATGTTTTTTACATATGAGTTGTCACTTTTTATGTACAAAATGTATATCCAAAGTGACAGTGCATATGTAAAAACATATCGTGTAAAGTATCCATAAGAACGGGCCATTGTGTTTCTTCCATTACTAGGCGTTTACACCGGACAGTTTGTCTTCAAATACAACTCTGATTTACTAACACATAAATACATTTGTCATTTGTCTCCCAGCTGTCCATCATTTTTCATAGACAGTCTGGTTTTGACATTTTTTATAAAAATTTGTGAGATAATAATTGAAATGTGTTGAAAACTAAAGAACATGCGCAAAAAAAATATGTGAACGGAAAACAAAAGCAATCGATGATTGTCATTCATAATTTTACAACTGTTTTTGCAGTTGTCGGGACGCCTACGTTACACTCAACTGTCCTGCCATGTGTAAACGCAGAGTTAGGGAAAAAAACACAATCATCGACCTTGATTATTGTGCCGTGCCGGTTGAAAAGTAGCATTGACGCCGTCTTTGAATGATTACCTTGGCTTTGTGTTCCAGAAAGGAAGATATATATAAAACGCTGCTTAGTTTTTTGGTTTTGTGTTTAATTCAGTAAAAACGTCTGTTTGATATCTAGTGATAAAATCGATATTTTTCTGGTACTGTGTATGCTCTAAATTTGTGTTTTTGTGTCTAGTAAAAGAGACATCTGCATTTTGAATCTAATTGATTAGGCTTGGAGAACAAAAAGAATTAATATGGGAACCTTATCAGACTTTGGACAAATTGCCTTAAAGTGGGATCCAAAAAATTTGGAAATTCGAACAATGTCTGTCGAAAAAACGTTGGAACCACTTGTTTTGCAAGTTACAACATTGGTCAACACAAAAGGTCCAAGCAAAAAGAAAAAAGGTAAGTTTTTCATAAATATGTGTGCTAAGAATAATTAAATATTCTTTCTTTGCGAAATTTTATTCATGCTCATTAATATAGAGCAAAGGAAGAATTTGTACAATGTAGACGCCACATACACACATTTATAGGTACCATGCAAGTGTATGTGTGCTTTTGGTGGGGGAGGCGTAGACTTTGGGTCATTTATTTCCACAGGTAGGTCTCGTCTCCGTATCACGATAATATATAACTTTTATATGATCAGTCCACAAGAGGTCTGAATTGCCGAAAATTTCCTTGTTTATAACTTATGTACAGATGCAAATCTCGGCTACGCAAACAAGATTTTTTAGTATTGCAGATTTTGGCTTTTCTTTCGTTTACCGACCTCCTTTGGATATACAGTCAACCAAAAAAGTACATACACCCCATAAATCTCGATTTTTAAGGGTAAGGAAGCATTTTTATGAAAATCCAAGCACATAGTTCTATTTCATATCCCGGAGCAACTGGAGTTTAGCCGCTCATCCCAATTTTTTTTTTTTAATTTACAGTTTTTTTTTAATTGGCCGGCCTTCGGCCGGCGATTTAAGACTTTCTCCTATGGACAGGAGCAAATCTAGGGCAAGGGAGCACAATTTTTTTCTAATTTAAAAATTTTCTCTTATTAAGTGGCTTTTTACAAGGGAATTTTTGGAACTTCAAATGCCCATATCTCGGGAAGTATATACTTCCCAAAAAAATTATGTGTACATTCGTGATCAGGGAAGTGAAATCTACTTGTAAAAAAAATTTCATCAAAATCGGAGCTGAGCGGCTAAACTCCAGTTAAGCCCATATCCCTACTAAACAATATTACATACAACAAAAATATATTCCATAATACGAATAACGGTAAATTCTATAAAAATTAAAAAAATAATAGGGAAAAAGTGTGCATACACCCAATGAAACATTAAGATTGCCGTTACATTTATGGAATAAGCAATACACATTTTATATTTTATTGCTTTATCGAATGTCTCTGGTTGTCTACGATATATTTTAGACAAAATATGCTGTGAAAACTATAAAATTTATGAAAAACTCAGGAATTCGCATATCTAGCGAAGCTCAGGAGCATATATTATCTATAAGAACAACTTCAAACCGCTCTAGGATCTCAAAATAATTAGTCCCACTGTATTTCCTGGGGTTTCATAAACTACCAGACTGAAAAACTCAAGGAAATCTGCAAGGGTCCGCCTTAACGAGCTATACGCAAAGTCTGACCTTAAATAACGTCAATTAAAGCACAAATATGTTCCTATTTTGTCTAAAATATATCATAGACAACCAGAGACATTCGATAAAGTAATAAAATGTAAAATTTGTATTGCTTATTCCATAAATTTTAGGGTAATCTTAATATTTCATTGGGTGTAGGTATGTACACTTTTTATACCCTCCACCATAGGATGGGGGTATATTAAGTTTGTCACTACGTTTGTAACTACTCGAAATAATAATTGTAGACCCCACAAACTATATATATTCTTGATCAGCGTGCAATTCTACATCGATATAGCCATGTCCGTCCGTCTGTCCGTCTGTGGAAATCACTCTAGCGTCCGACCGGATTGACGTAGGTGGATGAAATTTTTGGGAAAATCTATTATTTGAACGTAGGACTTTTGGTATTGAAAGTGGGCTATGTAAGTCCACGCTTTCGTATATCCCCCATACAAAATGACGCGTGACGCGTCGTCGTTTTAAGGAATTTTTAAGATATTTGTCCCATTTTACCACCGAATTGGTTGTAATTTGGCATTTTGTGTCTCCAGAGGCCAAAAAACATTCCTGCCAAAGTTGGTGGCATAAGATAAATGTAGTGGCTGGATTCAGAAAGTTTTGAAATTTTGTCCACTGGTAGGTCTTGGAATGCTGATTACGCCAATATGTATATCATTCATGGGAAATCTGTATTTCCCGAGATATAGGCTTCGAAAGTTCCGAAAAACCATATGATTTTTGACAAAAAAATTAATTTTGAAAAAATATGATCGCGTTAGCCATGTTTAGCATCTGTCCATAGGAGAAAGTCTTAAATCCCGGCCGAAGTCCGGCTATTTTCGACAAAAAAAATAATTTTTGAAAACTTTTTGTGAAAAAAGTTTAAAATCCAGCCACTACATTCAACTTGCTCCAAGTTGGTTTATATAGGTCCACGTTTTGGTATAGCCCCCATATAACGCCCCATATAAAGTACGCGTCATTTTAATATATTTTGAATGTATTAGTCCCATTTGACAACAGAATCGGTTGCAACTTTGTATCTTGTGTTTCCAGAGGCTAAGAAACATTTCGACCATAAAATGTTTATATAGGTCCACGTTTTGATATAGCGATTTTCGGTATTTTGAAGGTTTTGGCCTCATTATCACACCGAGATGGCTAAAATTTGGTATTTAGTCTTCGTTGGGGATATAATTTTTTTGTTGACTGTATGTAAATATGTATTTTATAAATCGTTCGGATCAGCATAAAAGACAAAGTTATATGTGGGGCCTTTGTGGAAGTAGCGGCATCATTTCTTTCCAAAACAAAAGAGTAGGCATATGGCTGACTTCCAAAACGTCAGTTATTGTTCGTGCTTTGTAATAGTTAGATTTGGTAATCTAGTTCCTATTTCACGGTACTAGTTCCAAAACGTATGATGGAACAAGACGGGTTTACACGCGCACGTCCTACCACAGGTAGTTCTCGTTGCCCTGATCACAAAAATATATATATCGTCTAGATGTAGTCCATACTTCCCGAGATAAAGGCCTTCAAAGTTCCGAAAAATCCACCGAAATGGCAGAAATTTGTGGTGGAGGGTATAAAAAGTTCGGCCCGACCGAACTTAAAGCTTTTCCCACTTCTTCCCTATTAATTTTTTAATTTTTATAGAATTTACCGTTGTTCGTAGTATGGGATATATTTTTGTTGTATGTAATATTGTTTAGTAGGGATAGAAATAGAACTATGTACTTGGATTTTCATAAAAATGCTTCCTTACCCTTAAAACCCGAGATTTATAGAGTGTATGTAGACTTTTTTGGTTGACTGTATGTAAATATGTATTTTAAAAATCGTTCGGATCAGCATAAAAGACAACGTTATATGTGGGGCCTTTGTGGAAGTAGCGGCATCATTTCTTTCCAAAACAAAAGAGTAGGCATATGGCTGACTTCCAAAACGTCAGTTATTGTTCGTGCTTTGTAATAGTTAGATTTGGTAATCTAGTTCCTATTTCACGGTACAAGTTCCAAAACGTATGATGGAACAAGACGGGTTTACACGCGCACGTCCTACCACATGTAGTTCTCGTTGCCCTGATCACAAAAATATATATATCGTCTAGATGTAGTCCATACTTCCCGAGATAAAGGCCTTCAAAGTTCCGAAAAATATGTATGTTTATAGCTATGTTATTTCTTATCCGACATTCCGATTTTTCTGCAATTTTTACCACAGGTAGGCCTCGCTGTGCTGAATACAAAAAAAAAAAAAAAATATATATATATATATATATATATACAGTGTTGGTCACACAATTAGCACACCCCACTACCAACATTTATTTTGCCTAAAAAGACCTTCAAAAGTAGTTGTATTGAATGAAGTATTTGTACTAATATATTCTCAGTAGTATGCTTAAAGAATAAAACGCAATATAGAAACTGAAAAATAACTGTCAATTTGAATAACCTCGAAAAATGTAAAAAATGTCCTAAATTCACTGGACACATAATTAGCACACCTTAAAAGAATCACTGATATTGTGAATAGTTTCAATATTTTCGTCCATATTCAGTTTTAAATCCCTTTCGTTTGGGAATAAGTTCCAATCTGCTAGTTATACTCTCCACCAGTCTCCGAAATTTCAGTGTCAGAAGGGAATTATATGGGGTACACTTTGGGTCCGAAGGACTGATGGAAATTTCAGTTTTTTTAGTGTTTTTTATCGAATTTTTCACATGTAAACAAATTCATTGATGCAAGTAGTTCATAGAAACATCAAATAAAACATCATATTCTTGTTCATCTTTCTAAATTTGCGAATAGTGGGATGTACCCACCAGCAGTGTGCATGTGTAAAGTCCGTTTGCCACAAAAATTTTCATTAAAAACTGTAATATGATGTTTTCAGCTATTGATTTTATAAATACTTATCCATCTGGACTGAATTTTACCGATATGTCGTGATGTATGCCACCATAAACCTATGTTCATCTCTATGGGACCTACGCAAATTTCAATAATTTTCTAAACATAAGGCAAATGGGAGATAGTCTAGTGATACCGCAAGATAATATGCTTCCCGGAGCTTAAAACGATTAAATTTAAATTCAATAATCCAGAAAACATTTATTTTGAATAGTATATGCCTACTTTCATGGATTTTAACCAATTTCAGCAAACCTCAAAATCCTTTGTTGTTAGAAAGGGGTTATACCTTTAAACATACTCATGTGCTACGTGTTCACCTAGTGATTTGTTGACAGTTTGGTAGCAATAGGTCTTCGGTGTTATTCAGACGTGTAATTTGTAATAACAAATGGTGTTATAAGTTGTTCCTTCTTCACATAAGGGTGCATTTTATTGATCTTCTTTCTATAAACCCCTTCCAAATCGAACATTTCCTTGAATGAATCATCGTCCTTAAACAATTTTTTAAAAGTTTTTGCACTTTATATTTAAATTTCGGTAATCGGTTAACAATTTCAATAATTTCAAATCCAATTGTACATTTGTTTTTAAAGTTTTGGCGACTTTCAGGTGTTTAAGAGTACATTACGAAAAATGGTCCACTATTGGGATATATTTTCAGATTCCGAGGTGATAAATTTTTTTTCTTTCAAAAAATGTTTACTTCAATACGATTCGAATATGAATTAGCTTTAATATAAATAAATTTTTGTATATTAATTGAATTAAATTGAAAAATAGTAGGGTGTGCTAATTATATGTCCCCTTAATAATTTGGGCGTTTTCACAAAACTTTTATTTTCAAAAAACCACTGATAATACTATTCACTTATATCATTAAATCTGTTAAATACATTATAGAAAAGGATTTTGTTTACGAAAATATTTCAATTTGCCCTACCAAAACTCTTAGCTGACTGAAATCATTTTGTCCCAAAGGGGTGTGCTAATTCTGTGACAAACACTGTATATATATATATATACAAAGTTATATGTGGGGCCTTTGTGGAAGTAGCGGCATCATTTCTTTCCAAAACAAAAGAGTAGGCATATGGCTGACTTCCAAAACGTCAGTTATTGTTCGTGCTTTGTAATAGTTAGATTTGGTAATCTAGTTCCTATTTCACGGTACTAGTTCCAAAACGTATGATGGAACAAGACGGGTTTACACGCGCACGTCCTACCACAGGTAGTTCTCGTTGCCCTGATCACAAAAATATATATATCGTCTAGATGTAGTCCATACTTCCCGAGATAAAGGCCTTCAAAGTTCCGAAAAATCCACCGAAATGGCAGAAATTTGTGGTGGAGGGTATAAAAAGTTCGGCCCGACCGAACTTAAAGCTTTTCCCACTTGTTCCCTATTAATTTTTTAATTTTTATAGAATTTACCGTTATTCGTAGTATGGGATATATTTTTGTTGTATGTAATATTGTTTAGTAGGGATAGAGATAGAACTATGTACTTGGATTTTCATAAAAATGCTTCCTTACCCTTAAAACCCGAGATTTATAGAGTGTATGTAGACTTTTTTGGTTGACTGTATGTAAATATGTATTTTAAAAATCGTTCGGATCAGCATAAAAGACAACGTTATATGTGGGGCCTTTGTGGAAGTAGCGGCATCATTTCTTTCCAAAACAAAAGAGTAGGCATATGGCTGACTTCCAAAACGTCAGTTATTGTTCGTGCTTTATAATAGTTAGATTTGGTAATCTAGTTCCTATTTCACGGTACTAGTTCCAAAACGTATGATGGAACAAGACGGGTTTACACGCGCACGTCCTACCACATGTAGTTCTCGTTGCCCTGATCACAAAAATATATATATCGTCTAGATGTAGTCCATACTTCCCGAGATAAAGGCCTTCAAAGTTCCGAAAAATATGTATGTTTATAGCTATGTTATTTCTTATCCGACATTCCGATTTTTCTGCAATTTTTACCACAGGTAGGCCTCGCTGTGCTGAATACAAAAAAAAAAAAATATATATATATATATATATATATATATATATATATATAGAAGTGGGGAAGTCTATACTTCCCGAGATATAGGCCTTCAAAGTTCCGATTTTTTGCAATTTTTACCACAGGTATGTCTCGTTTCCCTAATCACAAAAATAAATATATATCGTCTGAATGAAGTCCACACTTCCCGAAATATAGGCCTTCAAAGTTCCGAAAAATATGTATGTTTATAGCTAGGTTATTTCTTATCCGACATTACAATTTTTTTTGCAATTTTTACCACAGGTAGGCCTCGCTGTGCTGAATACATAATATCGACGCCTCCAAAAAATAGTATGCAAAGTCGACTTAGCATGTTTTCAAGTTTTCACATTTTTATATTTAACGTCCTTTAACTTAAATTCTGCCAAATTTTGGTAATAATCGGACAATCCGAACAGAAGTTATAAACAAATATTTACTTAGCATAGTACTGAAGGTCAAAGAAATTTCCATACTTTTAGAACTTTTCCTGCAAAACTCACTGTTCAGAATTAGCAAACTATTATTTGGAGGTGTCGAACGTCCTTTAACTTAAATTCTGTCAAATTTTGGTAATGATCGGTCAATCCGAACAGAAGTTATAAACAAATATTGACTTAGCATAGCACTGAAGCCTGTGGTAAAAATTGCAAAAAAATTTTAATATATATATATATATACAGTTGCGTTCAAAATAATAGGAGCGCTGGTTTATTTTAAATTTGTTTAACATTGTTGACATCCCAACAGTTAATTCATCAGCAGCAATGTGACAATCTGCTTTAAATTATTTAATGTTTACACCAACATTATAAATCGTGTTTAAAGTTTTTGTTCAAAAAATAGGAGTGTGGAAGAAAAAGCACGATAAAAATAGTTTTAGTTGAGTTTAGGATCAAAATTGTCAATATTTTAGTTAACAGTAGTAAATACAATAGATTTTATGAGATTTGATTGTTGTTTGAAAACAAAGGTAGCCAAAAAACAGGTGATTGTCCTTGCAGAATTTTTTTCCATAAATTGAGCACTTACTGGGCAACTCAATGGATTTTGTAGACAAAAGATTGAACGATTAGATTTGTTTGATGCTATGGATGTTATCTCTAACAATATATAATGATTGGTATCCCATAAATTTGTGTATTTTGATCCTTGATCCAAGTTTAAGACAGTTTACATTAGCCCTTAAGGTAAGGATCGGCCAAAAAAAGCGTATCTATAAGGAATTTATTCCCCAATCTAGTAATATTTGGAAGTCCTTAGGATGCAATTTCGCTTCTATTCAAAAAATGTTTAAAACGTGAACGGTTGAAATGTAATTTGAACCGTTTAGTGATAGGCAGGCTGGGATTGCACTATGGTTGGTATACGCCGTAATATATTTTTCAATATAAACTTACGTTTTTCACTCAAAAGTACTTCATTTAGATTAGTTTCATTAGAAAACTGTTTATTATACGATGCAAAACCTAATAAAAATAGTCTTAGGCCAACTTCAAAAGTTTGTCTTTAATGTTTCCTTCTCAACAAAGCGTTTTGAAAAATGTCTCATATGTGCCAATCATCCAATTATTCAAAAATGAACCATATAATCAATTCTGCGTGCAGTTAATATGCTAAGAACCTCAAAACATCACTTGGTCGAGAAATTAATGCCTTATAGATACGCTTTTTTATCCGATGCTTACGTAAAGAGTTAATGGAAACCGGCTTTAACTTGGCTCAAGGATCAAAATACACGAATTTCCGGGATACCGATCATTATATATTGTTCGAGATAACAGCCAGAGCATCAAAAAGCTCTAATCACTAAAGTTCTGTCTACAAAATCCATTGAGTTACCCAATAAGTGCTCGATTTATGGAAAAAATCGCTGCAAGGACAATCACCTGTTTTTAGGCTACCTCCAAAAGAACTTTTGTTTTCAAACAGCCATCAAATCTCACAAAATCTATTGGATTCACTACTGTCAACTAAAATATAGACAATTTTGATCTTAAACTCAACTAAAAATATTTCTATTGTCCTTTTTCTTCCGCACTCCTATTTTTTTTGAACAACAAATTTGAAGGCGATTTATAATGTTGGTGTAAACAGTAAATAATTTAAAACAGATTACCACATTTCTGCTGATGAATAAACTGTTGGGATGTCAACAATGTTAAATAAATTCAAAATAAACCAAAATGGGTAAGTTTAACCATGCTTATTCGACCATTCCCTTGGTGTGAATGGGCACTCCTATTATTTTGAACACAGCTGTATATATACATATATACATCAGTTTACTCTCAACACCTGTTGTGAACGGACATATTTTCTCAGCGCACGCAGTTACATTTTTCTCTTTACAACAACGATATTTTACGAACATTTTCTTAAGTGTAAAGTGCTACAGTGATAATAATTAGGCCATCGCCATCATGGCATCCTCCTCAGGAGGAAATTACTATGGGATCTTAGATCCCGATGGGGGTAACCAATCCCCCAAACGGAAAAAACAAAAGACTACACCTTTAGTTCTGGGAAGCTCTTTAAACTTCCCAAGCCTAACTCATCAAAAACCCAAAAATCAAGCTTGTCCAAAATATGTGGTAATGAAAAGCAAAAATACGGAGAAAACGCTAAAATCTTTCAACATCTTCCTGATATCAAAAGCAATACAAGGAATTTCTTCCGAACCCACTCTCAAAACAATATTCACCCGTGATGGAAATCTTCTTTTCTTAACAAAAAATGAAGCCCAGGCCAACCGCTTTATAAAAACCAAAAACCTTGCTGGCACCTGTCCTGTCGAGTGTTTTTATCATCCAACATTGAACATAGTTAAAAGTTTTGTATACTGCGATCTACTTACAGATCTTTCTACAGAAGAAATTGTTACTGGATTAAAATCTCACGGTGTTATTGACTGTCAGAAAGTTACTAGATTTACCGATGGTACTGTATACAACACTCCTTCACACATACTAAGTTTCAATTTGTATGAGATACCATAAACAATTGAAATCGGGATTATTATTTGCATTGTAAAGAAGTACATACCAAACCCCATACAATGCAAAAACTGCTTCAAGTTGGGACATACGAAAAAGTTTTGCAAAAATTCTCCGGCATGTGAAGTATGTGCTTCTTCTTTACATGACCCAATACCATGCACACATATTAAATGCATCAACTGCAGTTATGAACACAGAGCCACAAACAAAAACTGTCCAGAGATCCAACAAAGAAAAACGGTACTCAGGTACAAAATACATAACTAATGTTCTTTTAAAGAAGCATCTATTAATGCCCCAAAGCACACTCCAAATGAAATTCCTACTGAGAAACTCTCAGATGCCATTGAAGAGCGTAAAAAAAGATTAGCACTAAACAGCAAATCAAACAACTCAGAGAATCCCTCTAATATCGGTCCAGTTACCAACAACAATACCAACACATCACTACTAAAGTCAAAGCAAAATCAACAAAACACAAGCACATCAAGTGAGCAAAGTAAACAAAACCCATCAAATGAGCAAAATAACTCAGAACCATCAAACTCAAATAAAACTCATCACACAACCATCACCAAAACAAAGGACGATAATCTCAACACAAAACAAATAGATAGAGAAGAATTACTCAAAAGCTTCAAATCAAAAATAGAAAGCTTAAACAACAACAAAAACAACACAAACAAACAAGTATCTAAATATACAGATATATCTCAAACATCATCCTCAAGCGAATCAAATGTAAATACTGACACTCCAGCCAAAATAACGGCAAGAAGATTCGATTCAAGATATACAAATGAATGAATAATGTTTTATCTAAAACATTATTCCTTTTTTCCTTTTCTCAATCATGACTGATTTCAAGATAGTGCAGTGGAACATCAAAGGGTTAATAAATAATTACGTTGATCTACAAGTGTTAATCCAAGATCATCACCCACATTTCATCTCACTACAGGAAACACATATTCCATTTCAATCCCAAGCTATAGCACCAAACACTTTTACTGCTTACTCCATCAACCACCCCTCAAATATAGGTGCAAAAAATGGCTTAGCTGTTTTCATCAAGAAACATATTCCTCACAAAAGGATATACAATTCCTCTAAACTCCTAAACATCGTTATGGAAATAACACTAAATATCAAAATAACAGTCATTTCGCTATATAAACAAAAAAAAAAAAAAAGAAAAAAACATTGTTCCACAACATCCCATACGGGACAAGGGAGACTTCTCTCATATCAATGAGTGCACCCCGATTCATATTTAGCTCAATGATATGGGACCTACTGTTTATCGCCGAGTCCGAACGGCGTGTCTTAAGACACCACTTGTGAGAAGTTTTTCAAGGCTGAAATACTCAGGAAATGTCGCCAACATTACTGAGGGGTATTTTGCCACCGTTGAAAAATGTATGATGTTGCCTGGCCGGGGAATCGAACCCCTGACCTTCTGCGTGCAAGGCGGGCGTGCATACCATTGCACCACGGTGGCATCCAAATGAATCATTTACTGTTAACGACATTTCCTCACTTTTTGAAAACATCCATTCTCCAGTTTTACTAATTGGAGACGTCAACTGCTGGAATATACTATGGGGTTCTCAAACGAATAATTCTAGAGGAGTACTTCTGGAACAACCCTGTAGGAAACGTCAATAGTGAATCTATACTGACTTACTACTGACATTGTCAACAGTACTACTGACAAACTGTAGACAACTCATGTAATTTCCTATAGACATTTTGTATGAACGTGTCATTCGAAAGTCAGTACTGACATTGGAACTAGTATGTCAGTAGTTGCTGAGGAACCATGTGTTGACATTGGAGGTAGTGAGTCAATAGAGACATTGGAGGTAGTGAGTCAATAGAGACATTGGAGGTAGTAAATCAATAGTACATAAAGTAGAGCTGGCAAACCATCGATATTCCCAACATTAGATATTTTCGATATAATGTTTTAAAATATCGATTGCTATCGATATTATCGTTAAGTTGTCCTCGCCATTAATTTGGAGATGAAAATGGCGGAAATGTCAATAATTATCTTGAAATTATGCAAAAGTAGATCACAGAACTGTAAAGGAGAAAAAACAACTGCTTTTATTTTATAAAAAATGTAAAAAAATACATTTTATTTTACAGAAAAATGTGTACGTGTGACTACGGACTTACTTTCTTACACACACACATAACCGAAAAGCAGCGAAATTTCTATTTATTTCAATGGATTTCAGGTTAGGGGGTTTTATTCCGATAATATCGATAGGCAAAACTATCTATCGATATTGAATATTTAAATAATAATCGATATTATCGATAGTGCCATCGATTTTTTGCCAGCTCTAACATAAAGGCTCATATGGAGACATTGGTACCAAATTTTTCACTATTAAGTTTTTGGCCTATTTGGAACTTTTTATAGATTAAAAAGCTATATAGTGTGTTTAATAAGACGATGAACTTATACTTTTGTTTAAATAGTATATTTTATTACAGAAAAACATATAAGTATGAAAATACTAAAAAAGTACAAATTGCGTATTACAGTCTTTTTTATCTTTATAAAGAGCTAAGCCCAAGTTCCACATAAGCACAAAATTAGTAAATAAAGCCAATGTTTTCAAGGCAGGCTAACCAATAATAAAAAATCGTTTTCATTGTCGGAAATATCATCGCCTAAGAATTGGTGGTCCTTGGCCATAAGAATTTCTTCTTCTGCTGCACTTAACGTTTTATTAGGCGATTCGCTGAATATTGATATAACATCTAGGAATTGAAAAGAATAAACATGTATAAATGAGCATAAATAAATAAAATGTCCTTAAATTTGCTTACATTACAGCTGTATAAACATTAGAAAAATCTCGCCATCGATTTTTGCCAAATAACCCTTCAACATTTTAACTCATTATTATGCCGTGTCCAAATATCAGATGTAAGTTGCGTTCATTTCCAGCGAGACGGGACAATATTGCTCTGTTCCAGAACATGCAAGAAGCTACTATTTTTTACTACGATAACATTTTTTCCTTTATGTTATCGGAAAAAATAGTAAAAATTAGTAGATTCTTGCAGTACTGGAACAGACCATATATTCGTCAGGCTCCACAATCTTCTCTAGTTGACGAAGTTTTACCACAAATGTTGTCAGCCGCCTCAGAATTTGTATTCTGATATAGAATTGTATATTTTTCACTTGTCTGTTATTTTCCTTTCCTAATTTCCTTTGCTCATACTTGTTGTTATTAAAATTATATATTTTATTGATTTTTCACAAAAAACACTTTTTTTAACGAACCGCCAAAATTATTTTACGCCAAACAATTAAGAAAATGAAGAAAAAATAAGAAGATGCCTCTTTGGGCTATCAGATTTCAATATAAACAATGCTTCTTCTTATTAAGGTAAAAGTATCAATTGTTGACAACCTGTTGACAAAGTGTTGACTTTGTCAACATAATAGTAGACAAAGTGGTGACATGTCGAACCATGTGCCCATGCTTCCTACAGGGAAGCTTTGAATATGCACAATATGTGTATTTTAAATGATGGCAACCCTACTCATCTATCCACCTTAAACACATTTACGAACATTGATATTGCTGCTCCACTGCCCTTTTACCAATTGCATCATCGGAGACAATAAATATTCTATATAGCAGCGACCATTTCCCTATTGCAACAACAATAAACACCAATTCTTCTTGGGCATCTGTAAAACGTATGCCGAGATACAATTTTAAAAATGCGAAATGGCCACTCTACAGTTCTGCCGTGGATTCAGATTTAGACGGCAAATCATTCAGCAGCAATCCCAACAAAATCAGCGCTACAATAACCAAAGCAATACTATCTGCGGCAAACAAGTATGTACCAATAAAAAAGGATTACAAGAAACATTACGTCCCCTGGTGGAACAAAGATCTAAATACCTATCGACAAAACAAAATAAGAACATATCGGATTTTCCGTAGATGTCCAACAGTCAACAATAAAATTATTTACAAAAAATCAAACGCAAAGTTCAGGTATGAATGTAAGCAAGCAAAAATAAAATGTTTCATACACCTTACAAATACAATCAGCAGAGATTCGCCCTTGTCTATTATTTGGAGTAAAGTAAATAGAATGGCCAACCGGAATACATTCCACACATTCACTGCCATGGAAGACAATAATGACATATTTACTAATCCTACTGAAATTGCAAACCTTTTCGGTCGTAAATGGTCCGCAGAATCCTTGGATGAAAACTACACCCCAGAATTTTGTAGCGCAAAAAACGTCATACCAAACAATTTCTCCAACCCTGCAACCAATAAATACTCATCTTTTATGGAACATCAGATTACCATCTAGGAATTAAATTTAGCCTTAAAAAAAGTTAAAGGTTACACACCTGGGCATGACAGGATTTCTTATGTGTTCTTACAAAACCTCTCCAGTATAGGCAAAGATAAACTCCTTTCCTTATACAACGCAATTTTTGACACTGGTGTTATACCCTACTCATGGAAATCAGCCATAATTGTCCCCATTCCAAAACCATATAAGAGTAATACCAATTTCTCCGGATATAGGCCAATCTCGTTACTACCATGCATTTCGAAATTACTGGAACGTATAATTTCCAATCGATTAGCATGGTTTTTGAAAACAAGGAAACTAGTTTCATCAAACCAAGTAGCTTTCAAAGCCAAGCAGGGTTGCTCCGATGCCCTTCTCCATATAGACTTTTTTGCTACAAAAGCCATATCCACCCACGAAAAACCACATCTCTATTTTGGCTATTGACTTTGAAAAAGCATTTGACCATATTGGTATCCACGTCATCATCGACTCGTTAATATCTTGGGGTTGCGGTTCCATCGTTTCTCTCTGGAAGAACTTTTAGAGTGAAAATAAATAACTTTTTCTCTAAAAATTTCACTTTGCAAAATGGCATACCACAAGGATCGCCGCTGTCAGTAACCCTTTTTCCAAATTGCTTTTAACCACATCAGCGCTATAATCAACAAATACAACAAAATCTACCATTGCTTGTACGCTGACGATGTTTATATTTTAAGTCTTCAAAAAGACAACAACCAGACCAATGAAACATTTTCCCAAATAATCCTTGAGTTGTTAAACTGGTGCAAAACATCTGGTTCAAAAATTTCCTCATCGAAATCCTCAATACTCCACATTTGCAGAAAGCAGAGATGCCAACCCAACGAATTTTCAGTTGAGGACATAACTATTCCATATGTCAATGAGCTAAAAATTCTGGGCATAACTTTTACAAAAAATTACAGATGGAAACCCCATATTTTCAATACCTTTTATACTATTAATATAAGAAAGTTTTGAGCCAAATTTTGTCAGCCAACGTCAAGGGGTTCGACAGTTAATGAGTTTTTACCCACTTTTGTTTAAATACTCGAAATCGGGGTACCCTTATATGGGGGCTACAAGAAAACGCGGACCTACGTTGACAAATATCTGCAAGGATATATTATACTCCTTGAGGACTCACTGTGACAAATTACAGCCAATTTGGTTGTAAAATGTGGCTAATAGATGAAAAATACCTTAAATCGGGAGGTACGGCTATATGGGGGCTATATCAAAACATGGACCCAGGGACTCTATTTTCAATACCTTTATTACTATTGATATAAGAAAGTTTTGAGCCAAATTTTGTCAGCCAACGTCAAGGAGTTCGACAGTTAATGAGTTTTTACCCACTTTTGGATAAATACTCGAAATCGGTGTACCCTTATATGGGGGCTACAGGAAAACGTGGACCTACGATGACAAATATGTGCAAGGATATATTATACTCCTTGAGGACTCACTGTGCCAAATTACAGCCAATTTGGTTGTAAAATGTGGCTAATAGATGAAAAATACCTTAAATCGGGAGGTACGGCTATATGGGGGCTATATCAAAACATGGACCCAGAGACCCCATGTTCAGTACCAGAAGTTCTTTTGACATAAGAAAGATTTATGCCAAGTTTTGTCAGCCTACATCAAGTGGTTCGGCAGTTAAAGAGTTTTTACCCAAAATTTGGGTAAATACTCGAAATCGGGGTGCCCTTATATGGGTGCTATTAGAAAACTTGGACCTATATTGACAAATTTTTGCAAGGATATTTTTTACACATTGAGAACTCACTGTGCCAAGCTAAGCCAATATTATTGTAAAATGTGGTTATTATACAAAAAATACTTTAAATCAGGAGGTACGGTTATGTGGGGGAGCAAAGTAAACAAACCCCATCAAATGAGCAAAATAACTCAGAACCATCAAACTCAAATAAAACTCATCACACAACCATCACCAAAACAAAGGACGATAATCTCAACACAAAACATATAGATAGAGAAGAATTACTCAAAAGCTTCAAATCAAAAATAGAAAGCTTAAACAACAACAAAAACAACACAAACAAACAAGTATTTAAATATACAGATATATCTCAAACATCATCCTCAAGCGAATCAAATGTAAATACTGACACTCCAGCCAAAATAACGGCAAGAAGATTCGAAATCGACGATCTTCAAGATATACAAATGAATGAATAATGTTTTATCTAAAACATTATTCCTTTTTTCCTTTTCTCAATCATGACTGATTTCAAGATACTGCAGTGGAACATCAAAGGGTTAATAAATAATTACGTTGATCTACAAGTGTTAATCCAAGATCATCACCCACATTTCATCTCACTACAGGAAACACATATTCCATTTCAATCCCAAGCTATAGCACCAAACACTTTTACTGCTTACTCCATCAACCACCCCTCAAATATAGGTGGAAAAAATGGCTTAGCTGTTTTCATCAAGAAACATATTCCTCACAAAAGGATATACAATTCCTCTAAACTCCTAAACATCGTTATGGAAATAACACTAAATATCAAAATAACAGTCATTTCGCTATATAAACAAAAAAAAAAAAAAAAAAAACATTGTTCCACAACATCCCATACGGGACAAGGGAGACTTCTCTCATATCAATGAGTGCACCCCGATTCATATTTAGCTCAATGATATGGGACCTACTGTTTATCGCCGAGTCCGAACGGCGTGTCTTAAGACACCACTTGTGAGAAGTTTTTCAAGGCTGAAATACTCAGGAAATGTCGCCAACATTACTGAGGGGTATTTTGCCACCGTTGAAAAATGTTTGATGTTGCCTGGCCGGGGAATCGAACCCCTGACCTTCTGCGTGCAAGGCGGGCGTGCATACCATTGCACCACGGTGGCATCCAAATGAATCATTTACTGTTAACGACATTTCCTCACTTTTTGAAAACATCCATTCTCCAGTTTTACTAATTGGAGACGTCAACTGCTGGAATATACTATGGGGTTCTCAAACGAATAATTCTAGAGGAGTACTTCTGGAACAACCCTGTAGGAAACGTCAATAGTGAATCTATACTGACTTACTACTGACATTGTCAACAGTACTACTGACAAACTGTAGACAACTCATGTAATTTCCTATAGACATTTTGTATGAACGTGTCATTCGAAAGTCAGTACTGACATTGGAACTAGTATGTCAGTAGTTGCTGAGGAACCATGTGTTGACATTGGAGGTAGTGAGTCAATAGAGACATTGGAGGTAGTGAGTCAATAGAGACATTGGAGGTAGTAAATCAATAGTACATAAAGTAGAGCTGGCAAACCATCGATATTCCCAACATTAGATATTTTCGATATAATGTTTTAAAATATCGATTGCTATCGATATTATCGTTAAGTTGTCCTCGCCATTAATTTGGAGATGAAAATGGCGGAAATGTCAATAATTATCTTGAAATTATGCAAAAGTAGATCACAGAACTGTAAAGGAGAAAAAACAACTGCTTTTATTTTATAAAAAATGTAAAAAAATACATTTTATTTTACAGAAAAATGTGTACGTGTGACTACGGACTTACTTTCTTACACACACACATAACCGAAAAGCAGCGAAATTTCTATTTATTTCAATGGATTTCAGGTTAGGGGGTTTTATTCCGATAATATCGATAGGCAAAACTATCTATCGATATTGAATATTTAAATAATAATCGATATTATCGATAGTGCCATCGATTTTTTGCCAGCTCTAACATAAAGGCTCATATGGAGACATTGGTACCAAATTTTTCACTATTAAGTTTTTGGCCTATTTGGAACTTTTTATAGATTAAAAAGCTATATAGTGTGTTTAATAAGACGATGAACTTATACTTTTGTTTAAATAGTATATTTTATTACAGAAAAACATATAAGTATGAAAATACTAAAAAAGTACAAATTGCGTATTACAGTCTTTTTTATCTTTATAAAGAGCTAAGCCCAAGTTCCACATAAGCACAAAATTAGTAAATAAAGCCAATGTTTTCAAGGCAGGCTAACCAATAATAAAAAATCGTTTTCATTGTCGGAAATATCATCGCCTAAGAATTGGTGGTCCTTGGCCATTAGAATTTCTTCTTCTGCTGCACTTAACGTTTTATTAGGCGATTCGCTGAATATTGATATAACATCTAGGAATTGAAAAGAATAAACATGTATAAATGAGCATAAATAAATAAAATGTCCTTAAATTTGCTTACATTACAGCTGTATAAACATTAGAAAAATCTCGCCATCGATTTTTGCCAAATAACCCTTCAACATTTTAACTCATTATTATGCCGTGTCCAAATATCAGATGTAAGTTGCGTTCATTTCCAGCGAGACGGGACAATATTGCTCTGTTCCAGAACATGCAAGAAGCTACTATTTTTTACTACGATAACATTTTTTCCTTTATGTTATCGGAAAAAATAGTAAAAATTAGTAGATTCTTGCAGTACTGGAACAGACCATATATTCGTCAGGCTCCACAATCTTCTCTAGTTGACGAAGTTTTACCACAAATGTTGTCAGCCGCCTCAGAATTTGTATTCTGATATAGAATTGTATATTTTTCACTTGTCTGTTATTTTCCTTTCCTAATTTCCTTTGCTCATACTTGTTGTTATTAAAATTATATATTTTATTGATTTTTCACAAAAAACACTTTTTTTAACGAACCGCCAAAATTATTTTACGCCAAACAATTAAGAAAATGAAGAAAAAATAAGAAGATGCCTCTTTGGGCTATCAGATTTCAATATAAACAATGCTTCTTCTTATTAAGGTAAAAGTATCAATTGTTGACAACCTGTTGACAAAGTGTTGACTTTGTCAACATAATAGTAGACAAAGTGGTGACATGTCGAACCATGTGCCCATGCTTCCTACAGGGAAGCTTTGAATATGCACAATATGTGTATTTTAAATGATGGCAACCCTACTCATCTATCCACCTTAAACACATTTACGAACATTGATATTGCGTGCTGCTCCACTGCCCTTTTACCAATTGCATCATCGGAGACAATAAATAATCTATATAGCAGCGACCATTTCCCTATTGCAACAACAATAAACACCAATTCTTCTTGGGCATCTGTAAAACGTATGCCGAGATACAATTTTAAAAATGCGAAATGGCCACTCTACAGTTCTGCCGTGGATTCAGATTTAGACGGCAAATCATTCAGCAGCAATCCCAACAAAATCAGCGCTACAATAACCAAAGCAATACTATCTGCGGCAAACAAGTATGTACCAATAAAAAGAGATTACAAGAAACATTACGTCCCCTGGTGGAACAAAGATCTAAATACCTATCGACAAAACAAAATAAGAACATATCGGATTTTCCGTAGATGTCCAACAGTCAACAATAAAATTATTTACAAAAAATCAAACGCAAAGTTCAGGTATGAATGTAAGCAAGCAAAAATAAAATGTTTCATACACCTTACAAATACAATCAGCAGAGATTCGCCCTTGTCTATTATTTGGAGTAAAGTAAATAGAATGGCCAACCGGAATACATTCCACACATTCACTGCCATGGAAGACAATAATGACATATTTACTAATCCTACTGAAATTGCAAACCTTTTCGGTCGTAAATGGTCCGCAGAATCCTTGGATGAAAACTACACCCCAGAATTTTGTAGCGCAAAAAACGTCATACCAAACAATTTCTCCAACCCTGCAACCAATAAATACTCATCTTTTATGGAACATCAGATTACCATCTAGGAATTAAATTTAGCCTTAAAAAAAGTTAAAGGTTACACACCTGGGCATGACAGGATTTCTTATGTGTTCTTACAAAACCTCTCCAGTATAGGCAAAGATAAACTCCTTTCCTTATACAACGCAATTTTTGACACTGGTGTTATACCCTACTCATGGAAATCAGCCATAATTGTCCCCATTCCAAAACCATATAAGAGTAATACCAATTTCTCCGGATATAGGCCAATCTCGTTACTACCATGCATTTCGAATTTACTGGAACGTATAATTTCCAATCGATTAGCATGGTTTTTGAAAACAAGGAAACTAGTTTCATCAAACCAAGTAGCTTTCAAAGCCAAGCAGGGTTGCTCCGATGCCCTTCTCCATATAGACTTTTTTGCTACAAAAGCCATATCCACCCACGAAAAACCACATCTCTATTTTGGCTATTGACTTTGAAAAAGCATTTGACCATATTGGTATCCACGTCATCATCGACTCGTTAATATCTTGGGGTTGCGGTTCCATCGTTTCTCTCTGGAAGAACTTTTAGAGTGAAAATAAATAACTTTTACTCTAAAAATTTCACTTTGCAAAATGGCATACCACAAGGATCGCCGCTGTCAGTAACCCTTTTCCAAATTGCTTTTAACCACATCAGCGCTATAATCAACAAATACAACAAAATCTACCATTGCTTGTACGCTGACGATGTTTATATTTTAAGTCTTCAAAAAGACAACAACCAGACCAATGAAACATTTTCCCAAATAATCCTTGAGTTGTTAAACTGGTGCAAAACATCTGGTTCAAAAATTTCCTCATCGAAATCCTCAATACTCCACATTTGCAGAAAGCAGAGATGCCAACCCAACGAATTTTCAGTTGAGGACATAACTATTCCATATGTCAATGAGCTAAAAATTCTGGGCATAACTTTTACAAAAAATTACAGATGGAAACCCCATATTTTCAATACCTTTTATACTATCAATATAAGAAAGTTTTGAGCCAAATTTTGTCAGCCAACGTCAAGGGGTTCGACAGTTAATGAGTTTTTACCCACTTTTGTTTAAATACTCGAAATCGGGGTACCCTTATATGGGGGCTACAAGAAAACGCGGACCTACGTTGACAAATATCTGCAAGGATATATTATACTCCTTGAGTACTCACTGTGACAAATTACAGCCAATTTGGTTGTAAAATGTGGCTAATAGATGAAAAATACCTTAAATCGGGAGGTACGGCTATATGGGGGCTATATCAAAACATGGACCCAGGGACTCTATTTTCAATACCTTTATTACTATTGATATAAGAAAGTTTTGAGCCAAATTTTGTCAGCCAACGTCAAGGAGTTCGACAGTTAATGAGTTTTTACCCACTTTTGGATAAATACTCGAAATCGGTGTACCCTTATATGGGGGCTACTGGAAAACGTGGACCTACGATGACAAATATGTGCAAGGATATATTATACTCCTTGAGGACTCACTGTGCCAAATTACAGCCAATTTGGTTGTAAAATGTGGCTAATAGATGAAAAATACCTTAAATCGGGAGGTACGGCTATATGGGGGCTATATCAAAACATGAACCCAGAGACCCCATGTTCAGTACCAGAAGTTCTTTTGACATAAGAAAGATTTATGCCAAGTTTTGTCAGCCTACATCAAGTGGTTCGGCAGTTAAAGAGTTTTTACCCAAAATTTGGGTAAATACTCGAAATCGGGGTGCCTTTATATGGGTGCTATTAGAAAACTTGGACCTATATTGACCAATTTTTGCAAGGATATTTTTTACACATTGAGAACTCACTGTGCCAAGCTAAGCCAATATTATTGTAAAATGTGGTTATTATACAAAAAATACTTTAAATCAGGAGGTACGGTTATGTGGGGGCTATATCAAAACATGGGCCCAGAGACCCCATGTTTAGTACCAGAAGTTCTGTTGACATAAGAAAGATGTGAGCCAAATTTTGTCAGCCTACGTCAAGTGGTTCGGCAGTTAATGAGTTTTTACCCCACACTTGGGTAAATACTCGGGTATTTACCCAAGTATTTACCCACTAGTTTAAAGTATTGTAAAGCTATCCATTTTGAAACGAATTTACAACCTAAACCCAGAAATAGGGTGTAAAATGTTGTATTTGCCATTCAATATAGTAAATACCCAAATAAATACCCACAAATGGGTATTTACCCGGTATTTACCCACCGTGTGGGTATTTACCGGGTAAATACCCGGTAAATACCCGGTAAATACCATCTCTATATATGAATGTATCCACAACAATATCATTGATTTTAAAAATAAAGTGACGAGTTACTCTCCAAAATATACGTTGTGGCTGTTCCCCAAAAATTCATGTGATATATCTATCATTTTTCAAAAAGGATAACTCACCCAACGAGATATATGTGTCACTGGTCAACACTTTTTACTGATGCTTCAAAAAATGATTTTACAACCGCTTATGCAATTGTAAAAAAAGCTGGCAACATACTTGCTTCAAAAATTACATCCAATTACTGTTCTATTTTTACCGCAGAAGTAGCAGGAATATTACAAGCTATCACTATAGCAAAACATTCCAAAGGAAAAACAATGATTCTTACTGACAGTTTATCTGCTATAAAATCAATACTGAATATATCAAACACCAAGTGGGCTGGCATCAACAAAATAAGGGACCTACTTACATCACACAACAATAAAATAAAGATAGCGTGGATTCCCGGACATGTTGGATATCTGGTAATGTGCATGCTGACGCTGCTGCAAAGTTAGCTTGCAACTCCCCATTGCTCCTTGATAATATTATCGAAAGTCTTGATCTCAAAGCAAACATTTTAGCCCTCCTTCATGAACAACACGTTGCTAACATGAACAGTTTTAAACATCACCACTATAGTGATGTTAACCCACAAAACCAAGCAGCAGTATATCCTACGAACATTGAGAAAAAGAAAATTAAGATATTTTCCCGTTAACGCATGGGACATGCAATCCTAACACATCAACACCTAATTAATAAGAACATGGATAATAAATGTCCCAAATGTGGAGCTGTCGTAGACGTCAAACATATACTACAATCTTGCAGCATCCTATCTAAACAACAACGCACTCTTCTGCAAAGCAGAGGATTTGAAACGAAAAAATATTATTATCTAAAAGAAAACAATGTAAAAAGCTGATGGCCTTTGTAGCTAATGCTCTTGTATTCCTTTTTTGTAATTATCCTTATATTAACTATAACTATAATTCTATATATATATATATATATATATATATATATATATATATATAGTCGGGGGAAGTCCATACTTCCCGAGATATAGGCCTTCAAAGTTCCAAATATTTATATGTACAGTATCGGCCAAAACTAAAGCACCCCCTCAGTAAATTTTTTTGAAATGGTAATTTTTTTATGAAAACTAAATTATAAATTTATTTTTTATTTTTCTTTTTATTTATTTATATCTTTATAATTGAAAAATACAAAAATAAGGAGATCAGAATTTAATAAACAAAAGTTAAAATTCAAAAAACATTTTAGGTCGCAAACATACCCAGCAAAATAAATTGGGAGTAGTGCAATGTAGACTAGTTCTTTCACGGCATGTTTTTATGCAGTTCAAACGGAGTCGTGAAAAAGGCACTCCATTCCTCACATTTTAACCGCATTTGGATGCAATCCAAAGAATCACATCCATTTATCACATTTTAACAACATCCGGAGGCAGTTCAACGGAGTCGTGAAAAAGGCACTCCAATTCCTCACAAATTAACAGCATCCGGATGCAGTGCAAACGGAGTCGTGAAAAAGGCACTCCGTTCACTACATTTTATTAGCTGTTGTTAGAGATCCCTACATGTACATAAATCAGTTTGCACATCTCTGCAGGCAGCGGACTACATTTCCAAAAAGAGATAATCGTGTTAACATTTCCCACGAAATACCCAATTATGTATACCTCGTCTCACTCCTATATTGGAGAAGTCTTTTCATGTGAGAGTTGCTCGAATTTTTAATATTTTACCGTCGAGCTTAAAGTTGTTCAATACATCTCTAAAATGTTATAAGTAGACATCGGATTTTTGCATGTTTTTTATTTCTCATCCGATTGGACTCAAATTTTGGATCTAGGCATTTTGAGGGTCAATTTTTCGATATTTGGGGTCATATCAAAAATATGCAAAAAATATGCAAAAAATATGCAAAATATATGCAAAATATATGCAAAAAATATGCAAAAAATATGCCAAAAAATATGCAAAATATGCAAAAAATATGCAAAATATGCAAAAAATATGCAAAATATGCAAAAAATATGCAAAATATGCAAAAAATATGCAGAATATGCAAAAAATATGCAAACAGTTTTTGGTCGAAAATCGTCAAAAAAGTCGTAAAATTTACAATTAAAGTTGGAAAAAAGCATCAAAAAAACTTTAAAGTGTCCTAAATTAAGACTGTTGGCCATTTAACGTCGATTTTTTAGCAGATTATTGTGTTATTGATACCTCTTACGACGGTATGATGTAGGGTATATGGTATTGTAATACTATTTTTATTGTTAAACTATGCAAAAATATAAAATATCAATCATTTTATGTAAATTTAATATTTTCTTTGTCTTAATTTGTAGCTTTAGGCTGGTTTTAACTCAAAGGGAAGAAATCGATGTCGGAGTTTTTTAGGCGGGGGTGCCGCCTAAACTGTTTACTTAGATTATATTTTAGATAGATTTAAGATTAAGATTGGGATAAGTTAACACGTGCTACTGGAGCCTCGAAGTTATGAAAATCTCGTCTCTCTCGGCGACCCATATCTGTGGAACGGTTGCCCGTATTATGCATTAAATTAAAGGCCATTCTGTTTATTTTTTATTCAAAAACAAAATGCGTGAGTATTACTGAATTCGAGATAGAAAGCCAGTGTCCCGATTAACGTGACTACGTACGCCTTAGGGCGAAAATGGAGCCTACTGGGTATAGCCGACTACTTGGAAAACGCATTGTTTTAGTTGTTCGTCCTTTGTAATTAATTGGTTGTAATCTGTGGTGAGCTCGACTCTGAGTTAATGTGACTTTTT
Organism: Musca autumnalis; assembly: GCF_047663935.1. Taxonomy (NCBI): domain Eukaryota; kingdom Metazoa; phylum Arthropoda; class Insecta; order Diptera; family Muscidae; genus Musca; species Musca autumnalis. Next base: position 126,703,131 of record NW_027411644.1, on the reverse strand, counting down.
TATGAATTTCGAACAGTTGTTCTTTTGTAAGTTTGGGTCGAATATTTCCGGAGAAGTTTCCGTCTTCGCTTTGTTAAGATTTTTGTCGCCATTTGACTCTTTACGGTGTTTTGCACTGTCGGAACAAACAATGCCAAGCCAACAAAAACCAAACTAATAGTACGGTTACACTAGAGTTTTTTTGTCGGGTTAACCCACTTCGAGAGGATTTATTTGACGTTTGCGCTATAGAATTGACATTTGAAATCCAAACCCACTGGGTTAATCCGGCTATGTGTAACCGGGGTATAACAAAAGAACAACTGCCGAAATTTCCAGAAAAAGTCTACCAGGCGTAATTACAGGGTATACTTACTTGTTGATCAAGAGATTAAGCATTAACTCTTGAAAAAGATCCTGTAACTTGACCGCAGAACATCAATTACCAGGAAGGGTAAAGGATGTTAAACAACTTGAAAGTTGTGAACGACATAGCAGAGCAAGGAGTCGAGTTCATCACCAAGTAGTCATTTTTACCCAGATGTCCCCAAAATCACATTATGTCAGCCCCTTAAATAAATTTAAATATGAACAAAATGTAAAAGACATTTGTTTTCATTCCCAAAAATTGATAATATGGGAAGAAATAAAAAATAATTTAGAAAATTAATTTACAATGTTTTATTTATAAAAGCACTTAAAACTAGAACATAATTATTAATGATGGATTCTCTCAAATAAAACGCTGGTGGCCGTTTAATATTGCCACAATTTTTAATTCAAATGCAAGCGTTTTATTTGAGAGATTTAATCATTAAAAAATATTTTCTAGTTTTAAGTGCATTTGTAAATAAAACACTGTAACTTATTTTTTTAATTTTTTTTTTATTTTTAACTTTTCAGCATTTAATTTTTTTGACCACTGGGAACCTCATAACAAAATTATAGCCAATTTAGGCCGAAAAACTTTAAAATACCTGAAATCGTGTTGTACCGTTGTATAGGGGCTATACCAAAGCTTGACCTGAGTCCAACATTTTTAGTGAGGAAGTTTCTGTACCATTGGGAACACCAAATGCCAAGTTATAGCCAATTCGGCCTAAAAATTTAACCAGAATCCTTAAAGTACTTTAAATTTGGTGGTACCGCTATATGGGGGCTCTAAGAAAAAAATGGACCCATATTGGTTTTGGTTTCATATTCCTGTATTGTCATCCAAGTCTGAAATATGTGCAAAGTTTTAGTTCTATTGGTCAACTACAACTGTGTGGAAAATAAGTTACTAGATTTGAACTAAACAGACACAAAAGCAAGTTAAATTAAACACTGTAAAAAGGGTTTTTTCACAATAGACTCCATTTTCACCCTAAGGCGTTTTCGGGACATTGGCTTTATTATCTTGAATTCAGTACTACTTACTACTACAATACTACGTATTTTGTTGTTCGGCAAAATATCAAGAATAGTATGGCATTTAATTTAATGCATAACACGGGCAAATAGTTTTAACCGTTTCATAGATATGGGTAGCTGAAGTCGTCAAATAGCCAAAAAGTCGAGATTTTCATAACTACGAGGACCCAGTGGCATGTGTTAACATATTCCAATTGTGCTCAAACTTTAACAATCTTAAAATCTAACCAAACTAAAGACTTTAGGGGAGTGCCGCATAAAAAAATCCGACATCGATTTTTTCCCTTTGAGTTAAAACCAGACTAATGCAACAAATTAAGACAAAGAAAATATTGAATTTTAAATAAAATATTTGACAATTTAACAAATTTTATATTTTTTAATAGGTTGATAATAAAAAATGGTATTACAATATACATATAACCATATTTTTATATCCACACTGTGGTAAGGGGTCTCAATAGCATAATAATCTGCTAAAAAGCGACGTTAAACGGCCAACAATTTTAATTTAGGACACTTTGATGATTTTTCCCAACTTTAATTGTCAATTTTACGACTTTTATGACGATTTTCGGCCAAAAACTGTTTGCATATTTTGCATATTTTTGCATACTGCATATATTTTGCATATTTTTTGCATATTTTTTGCATATTTTTTGCATATTTTTTGCATATTTTTTGCATATTTTGCATATTTTTTGCATATGCAAAATATGCAAAATAAATACAAAATATGACCCTGCCATTGAATTTAGATTTCTTTGAAACGAATTTTGGTCCAATCAGAATCTTCGTATCTCTATTATTAAAAAATATGCAAATATGCAAAATCCGATGTCAATTTTTCAATTCAATTCAATTTATTTTCATAAATGGGAACCTAGCCCATAGGGCCAAGAGCGGTTCCAAAAGCTACAAAACATACACTACTCCAAAAGCTTAAAACTAACAATACATTAAATTTAATAGTCTTAAAATTCATTAACAGGATGTAATTAAAGAAAATATGAAGATCTGTTTAGTAAATCAGCTAAGCAATATTAAAAATAAGGAACATAAACAATCATAACAAAAATTTGTACTAGTCGAAAAATTATTAATCTTCAAAATCACTCCGATTGAAATATTCAAATAACTTTCTTTTATAACAGATTAAGGAGCCACTGAATGTCTTAAGATCTTGCGGTAAACCATTGAACACACGGGCAACCCGTACCAAAAAGGATTTTTCCAAAAAAGGGGTCAAACGCGGTATATGAATTTGTTTATTCCTCTCCGATCTACTAAAAACAAATAACTCTAAAACAGAGGAAGGGGCTTTGATTTGTATCACCTTAAAGAAAAACAACATGCACCTAATATTCAGAAAAGCATCAAACGAACTACCAAGAAATTCTTCTACATACGAAGAAATATGATCACGACGATTAAGCACGAAAACATAGCGCATGACCCTATTAAACAATAGCTTAAGCTTACGCAAAACGCAGCCACAACTTCCACCAACAACCTCAATACAATACAAAAAATGCGGCATTATCAATGCATGTACTACCTGTATCCTAATTTTCTTAGGTAGGACAATATCCAAACAGTACAACTTTCTTAAAATAAAGTTTACCTTGGAAACTAAACAATTAACATGCAGATCAAACTCCAAACCACTATCAAGCAACAAACCAAGACACTTCATCGAGCTTACAACATCTATAGACTCCCTATAGATGGAAACATTTATAGAACTCTCTTGGAAGTTGCCAAAAAACATAGCCTTAGTCTTACTAGTATTTATTGAGAGCCCATTGTTGGACAACCACGTGACTAACATATTAATATTAAAATCAATAGAAGACTGCAAAACATCCATAAAAACATATTCCCCTTTAAACAAAACCTGTATATCATCAGCAAAGGCAAATGACAAACAATTTCTACTATTAATACAACCAAACAAATCATTAATATACATAATAAACAACAAAGGCCCAAGGACAGAACCTTGGGGCACACCACTACTCACAGGTAGCATACTCGAAACACAATTTTTACAACTCACATATTGCAACCTCCGGAACAAATACGAAAAGATAAGCTTACACGCTGAAGACGAAAAATTAAAAAAACGATGCAACTTCTTAATCAAAATGAAGTGATTAATTTTGTCAAAGGCCTTTTCAAGGTCCAAAGACAACAGAACACAACAACCACCCCCACCAACAGTCTTCCTCACATTGTCAGTCAATCCAACAAGGAGGGACGTTGTACTACGGTTACATCTAAATCCATACTGGCTATCATGCAACAGTGATAGCTCATTGATGTAACTCAGCATTTGATCTTTCAATATATGCTCAACCATCTTTGAGATTATCGGCATAATTGATATAGGTCTATAATCCCGAGAATCATTACTTTTCCGTATAGGCACTACTTTAGAAATTTTCCAACCTGAGGGGAACGTAGACACAGTTAACATCGTATTAACAATATACACCAAATGACGTCCAATTAAAGGGAACACAAGTCTCAGAAATTTAAGCTGAAAACCATCATAACCAACTGCTTTAGATTTAATCTTATAAAACGCATTTACAATTTCAGCCAAATCAACAGCACGAAATGAAAAACCATCATAAACACTATCAGGAATACAAGAAACATCAAATTCATTCACCGTTTGATTAGACACAAAATTATAATTCAACTGTTCAACATCTACACAATCAACTTCACTATCCTCATCTCCCAAACCACTCTTATTCAAGATGGACCAAATATCTTTAGACGTTTTATTCGCAAACATGTCACCATGCGCTATAAATTTAAGTCTCCTAATAACTTTCTTAGCCCGATTTCGACATCTACAGTAATTCTTCCAATTAACAATATTCTTGTCACGAAGATATGCACTGTAGGCTATATCTCTAACAGACAGATGATAACGTATGTCTGGAGATTTAAACCAATCATCATGATTGACTCTACAGAACCGCTTTTTAACCGGGACAACACTATGCATATAACGTAAACCACGGTTAAGTACATCAACTTGAATATCAACATCAGCCACATCATACACACCATCTAAACCACACATAGCAAATGCATCCGCGAGAGCCAACAAATCAACAGCGTCATAGTCCGCATATTCATAAAACTGCTTAACCAGACGACAATGCATACTAACCGACAGAAAAATAAACGAATGATCCGAAATACCAGGACATGCAAATTGATTTGAACAAGCAATCAAATTCGGACAAGACACAAAGAAACAATCCAACAACGAGGTAGATCCATGTGAAACATCAATATGCGTGGGCATAGAATTGTGAACAACAGATAAATTCATTCTACTACAAATATTCCTTACAACAAAACTCCGTGACAAATCAAACATGTTATTGTTAAAATCACCCATAATAACATTGGGGTATCTTACAACTATATCAGAAATTTCTTCTTCCATTGACGCGATATCACCATGTGGTAGATATACCACACCAAAGACTGAATAAGCCCGTGTCTGTCGTTCTTCTGCAATTCGTTCTTTTGCTAATTTTTAAACGTTAGCGTATTGTATTTGACTAGTGGATGCTGTAGCATCATTTTTGGATGAATATGAACAATATCGGCTAATGTTTTGGTATAGCCCCTTTATAGCGGTACCTTCCGATCTTCGGTATTTCGGATATTTAAGCCACATTTTCCTACTAAATTAGCTGTAATTTGGTACTTAGGGTTCTTAGTGGCCACTAAACATATCCACCAAAAATCGTGGACCTGGGTCCACGTTTGGGTATAGCCTCCATACAACGGTACCTTCCGATTTTCAGTATTTTGAGGATTTAAGCTAAATTTTCCGAAAATCAATTATTTCGCCTGCAGTAATTAATAATTTAGTATCTTCTATACCAAAAAGATGTGATTGTGTCATTCAGAATACGGGATACGCAACGAAATATTGATTTCAATAGTTTTTGTTGTACCTCGAATTGGGGGGGTGCTTTAGTTTTGTCCGCTTATATTTGCGACCTAAAGTAGTTTTTGAAATCTAACTTTTGTTTATTAAATTCTGAATTCCTTATTTTTGTATTTTCCAATTATAAAGATATAAATAAATAAAAAGAAAAATAAAATATAAATTTATAATATAGTTTTCATAAAAAATGATCATTTGAAAAAAATTTATTGAGGGGGTGCTTTAGTTTTGGCCGATACTGTTTATATCTTAACCGATGTTCCGAATTTTGGACAGGTGCAAATCTCGAGAGAAAGAACCAAATTCTCTTTTAAATTATTAAGTTTGTTCTAAATAGCCGGTCTTCGGCCGGGGATTTAAGACTTTCTCCTATGGACAGGTGCAAATCTCGAAAACTGAAACTACATTTTCTTTTAATTTATAAAGTTTCCTCAAAATAGCCGACCTTTGGATGGGTATCGGCTAAAATCAACCAAGTTATGAACATATATATTTTTTGAAATTTGAAGCCTACATCTCGGAAAGTATGGTCGCCTCCCAGACTATATATATATTTTTGTATTCGGGACAACTAGACCTACAAGTGATACAAATTTCAAAAAAATTGAAATGTAGGATAAAAAATAACCTAGATATAAACATATATACAGTTGCGTTCAAAATAATAGGAGTGCCCATACACAAAAGAGAATGGTCCAAAAAAACATGGTTAAACTTCTCCATTTTGGTTTATTTTGTATTTGGTTAAGATTGTTGACATTCCAACTGTTATTTCATTAACATAAATGTGGCAATTTGTATTAAATAAATTAATGTTTACACCAACATTATAAATCGTCTTAAAATTTTTTGTTCAAAAAAATAGGAGTGTGGAAGAAAAAGGACAATGAAACTATTTTTAGTTGAATTTACGACCGAAACTGTAAATACTTTTGTTGATAGTACTAAATACAATATATTTGAATTTTTTTGAAAACAAAAGTCCTTTGGTAGTATCTAAAAACAGGCTATTATCCTTCTGGCGACTTTTCCAATAAATTAAGCACTTATTGGGGAATTCAGTGGATTTTATAAACAAAACCTTTATTGATTAGAGTTGTTTAACACTCTGACTGTTACCTCAAACAAAACACAATGATTGGTATCCCATAAATTGTTGTATTTTGAACCATGAACCAAATTTCAGCCAGTTTTCATTAATCCTTTATGAAAGGATCGGTCAAAACAGCGCTTTTATAAGTCATTTACTCCTCGACCAAATAAAATTAGGAGGTCCTCAGGATGTAAACTTTATGTACACAATCGATTTCACTTCTATTCCGAAAATTTTTTAAAGCGTGAACGGTTGAAATGAGTCGGTAAAGAATTAGTTCAATTCTCCAGCCAGTTTCAGTACCCGGGTGTTTTTCACACCATTCTTTTATCTTTATTTCATTAAATGTTGAAAAGATATCAGCTCCACAATAATTTAGTATGTTTATATTATTAATATTTGGTGTTTCTCCTTTATTTTGAACTACTTTTTGTATTCTTTTTGGCGTATTGGTTAGAAGTTTGCTGTAATTTTCAAAAGTTATTTAGTATGCAAATTCACAGCATAGCACAGGGTCTACGCTGGCGCTGTGAAAGTGTCGCAGCATAGCACATAGCCACAGCATTAAAAACAAAAACGAAAACTATTGCTGTGCTGTGCTGCGAATATTTTTACATGAAATGCTTTGGACTATGCTGTGGCCATGATAATTTTACAGCACAGCACATAGAAATTTTCATGAAATCCAAAAACGATGCATATGCTGTGCTATGCTGTGAACATTTCGACATAGCATAGCATTAATAATATTAATCCAGCAAACCCAATTAAAGATGTTCAGTTTTTCTACACGCTGAAGAAATGAAAATGAAATTTATTGTATTAAAAAAGGTGGAAAATACAATCAATCAATTTTTCGCTTCCGAAATATCTATGTTTCAAGAGCCTTTGATTCAAATTGGAGGACCTTCAAAATGTTTTTATATTTTTCCTATGAACATTTATAGAACGATAGCTCCAATTGTTCAATATTTTTTGACATTATATTTTCCATAACAATGTTGTTTTTGTAAAGTTGTTATGCCATGTTCATACCAGCATTTGAATCACGTTGTTCGCTCTCATAATTACGTACACGAGTAAACCCGTTCATACGACATTGCCCAGCTAACATTTTTTTCCGAATTCGTATCGAATTCGGACAGAATTTCTGGAAAAATAGCCGATTGTGATGCCGAATTCGTACCGAATTCGATACGAAAGTTGTGTGGACGTGGTCACCGAATTCGGAAAGAATTTTCTAATGAAATTCTTAAAAACCTATTAGAGTTTCGCGACGAATTCTGTCCGTATTCGGAAGTAAATTCTTGGTCCGAATTCGGAAGAAAATTCTGGAAAATTCGATGAAAAATTTAGATTTTCTTAAGAAAATCCGTCCGAATTCGGAAAGAAATTCTGGAAAAATTCGGAGAAAAGTTCAGATTTTCTGAAAAAATCGGAAACAATTCTGACGCTGACGCCACGTGTCGTACTGTACAGAACAAACCCCACTCAGAGACAATTTTCTTTCAATATGCTATTTATGGAAGATTCTAATTTCAAACTTTCTAATGATATAGCCTGTTGTTATAATTTTATGATTAACAGTAGAACAATATGCAGAAGTATACTTCCACATATATGTTGAAGCTATCAACACTAGCTTGAATAATTATATGTAGCATTTATATTAAAAAATTTTAAAATTGTATATGCGAATTTTATGACCAGTAATTTTGTTCTTCGACATCAAACGAAAAAAAATTCCCTTAGAAAATCCATTAGTAATCGGAACGAATTCGGAATGACGATTCTTAAGATTCTTTAGAAAATGTGCAGAGATTCTTAAAATAAACTTATAGAAAATCAGTCAAATTTCTAGGAAAATATTAGAGAAATCGGCCACAATTCTAAAAAATATTCAGAAAATCTCAGAAAAAATCTGATATCAGAGCCCTCGGAAAAAATTGTTAGCTGGGTGTACACAATTCATAGCAACATGATTCATATTTTCATTCTTCTTTATTTACTGATTTTAAAGAAAGTTTCAACCAAAAGACGAGTAAAATTAATTGATATGAACTGAAAAAATATTTGTCCTTCTTTCAGATATCTATTTAATATTAAATTATATTATTTTCATTCACGTTTTCTATTTTACTCACAATTATGGTCTTCCCAGTATATTTTTTAATTTTTCTATTTTTAAAATTAACGAGGCAGGGATTTGGTTTTTGATTTGTACGCGAATTTGAAACGATGGACAAGAAATGGAACTGCAATGAAAGATAAGACAACATTTGCTATGATTTTAGTGTACACTAGTCGTTAAACCGTTTACTATTCATTCATGTTTTGCAGTTTTTCTAAAAATGTTTTGGTTTTTAGTAAATTTTTAAATTTTGTATTTTTTCCTGTCATAATTAATTTATTTCGATAAATTCTCTCATTTGTTAGAGATGGAACATATTTTATCGTCGTTCGGAGAGTAATGTACAAAAATCGTTTTTCGTTCTCAAAATTTTGTATGGTAATGAAGTAATTACATCATAGACTAATGAAACATAGACGTCGGATCACTCAATTTTTCCGCAGTCAAGTCACTCAAACCCGAAAACTCAAAAAAGTTGGAAGACGATTTTTGGGGAAAATTGCAATATTTTCTTGGATATTTTTACCTGAGGATATAGTTCCTATCAATAACCAAACCCATGTAGTCTTTTGCCAGAACAAAATATTTGTTAAGTTGTATTCTTTTTGGCATTTTATATTCAGAGCAATCATGAAAATTTCCCTCGTAATTTTCCGCACGGAAAATAATTTTAAAAAGTGAAATTCTTTTAAAATCAATATTTTGAAACATTGGAAACTACTGAAGTCGCTTAATTATGCAATATTCTCACTGAATCGACAAAAAATATTCTCCTGTTAGACATAAATATGGAAAAAAATGCTGAAATTGAGGAAAGGGAAAAAATTCCTCACGGAATTTTTATTCATGATTGCCCTGATTGAGTTTCTTATTTACAACACTCAATTCGAACATAGTCGGTGAGAGAGTTCCGACGTCTATGTTTCATTAGTCTATGATTACATCGTAATTTGGGTTCGAACAACGAATAGAGACCGAATTAGCCTTTGTATGAACAAGGCATTAGCTGTTGTAATTCATGAAAATAACTTGGTTTCCTTGGGTTTATGAGGTAGAATAATAAAGGATTACCAGTTTCATATTTAAATTATGCCGCAATTGCTCTTTATTTTTTACACTCGACGACCAAGCAATATGCATCAAATTTTTATATGTTTTCTTTTACTATTGGATGGATTTGAATTATTTTATTATTAGGCATTAAAAATATAATTTTCACACTAAAAGTTAGTGCCAAGAATGTCCTCCTTGATATTTAAAAATAACTTTTAACTTTAAGTTAATCGGAACGTTATAAATCTGGTCGTAAAATCCAAATTATAACAAAATAAGACGTATTATATATGGGGGATAGTGTTTCTTCCCTGATTTTTTTTAATTTTTCATTCAGGTAATTTGTAATTTAAAAAAAAAAACGTTTCTAATAGATTTTTCATCTTAAACAGTTCTAATATTGTACATATAGTTCAAAATGCCTTCTAAATAGTGGTTTTATTTAAGATGTTCCCCAAACAGCGGATTATCTAGAACAAAATACTTTGTTGGATTAATTAAATAAGATTCTTTAAACGAAAAATTGTCTAAATGACAGTAAAATTAACAGGGGAGTTAATATTACTGTAATTTTATTAGCCGGAATAAATAATGCCCATGAATTTATTTTCATAAAAGTCTGAAAACTTTTAATTATACTTTACTAAATAATAATATATACTTTACTTTATACTTTATAGGGAAATCCAAACGAGCTAGTGCTCTTGTTGCAGCTGTGGAAAAGGCAACCGAAAACTTTATCCAAAAAGGTGAACAAATTGCTTATGAAAATCCCGACATTACTCAAGAAATGCTGTCTGCAGTTGATGAAGTACGAAAGTCTGGGGATGCCATGAGTATTGCTGCTAGGGAATTTTCTGAAGATCCGTGCAGTTCGCTCAAGAGAGGTAATATGGTACGTGCTGCTCGTAATCTACTATCAGCAGTGACGCGGCTATTAATACTTGCCGACATGGTCGACGTACATCTTCTTTTAAAATCGTTACATGTAGTGGAAGATGATTTAAATCGTCTTAAGAATGCATCCAGTCAGGATGAACTTATGAACAATATGAGGGTAGGTAGAACTTTATGATCAACTTATTTGTCTGACTCATTATTATAAACATTTTTAAACATATTTTGTAGCAATTTGGCAGAAATGCAAATGAATTAATAAAGCAAGCTGCTAAAAGACAACAAGAACTGAAAGATCCACAACTTCGTGATGATTTGGCTGCTGCACGTGCAATGCTTAAAAAACATTCGACAATGTTGTTGACTGCTTCAAAAGTTTATGTTCGTCACCCAGAACTGGACTTGGCTAAAGTCAATAGAGATTTTATTTTGAAACAAGTTTGCGACGCCGTCAACACAATTAGTGATGTCGCCCAAGGAAAGTCATGCCAGCCTACTGATATTTATAGTGGGGCAGGAGAATTGGCCGCTGCTCTGGACGATTTTGATGTAAAGTTGTTTGGAATATTGATATAGTGTTATTCTAAACATTTATTACATTTTAGGAAGGCGTTATTATGGATCCTTTGACATATAGTGAAAAACGGTCCAGACAATTGCTAGAAGAACGATTAGAAAGTATTATTAGTGCTGCAGCTCTTATGGCCGACGCTGATTGTACCCGTGATGAAAGGCGTGAACGTATTGTTGCTGAATGTAATGCAGTACGACAGGCATTGCAGGACTTATTGACTGAATATATGTCAAATGTAAGTCATATTCATTATTTTATAAATATTTTATTTTATAAAGTAATGTAAAATTATCAGAGATGTTTTTGCACCAAATACAAAACTTATTAAAGGTATTATTTTGTACCAAACATTTATGCGCAACACTTTCTGAACTTTATAATACTAATAATTATTGGTACACAAACATTCCAGATGGAACAAGGGATACTTCTCTCATATCAATGAGTGCACCCCGATTCATATTAGCTCAATGATATGGGACCTACAGTTTATCGCCGAGTCCGAACAGCGTGTCTTAAGACACCACTTGTAGAGAAGTTTTACATGGCTGAAATACTCGCCAACATTACTGAGGGTTATTTTGCCACCGTTGAAAATTGTTTGATGTTGCTTGGCCGGGGAATCGAACCCACAGCCTTCAGCGTGCAAGCCGGTTGTGCATGCCATTGCACCACGGTGGCACCCGAGCTTTATAATACTAATAATTTGAAAAAAGAATTTAACCAATTTCCTTCTACTAGGAAATGGCATGTAAGATTAGTAAGTGTGGTTGACTTCCAAAAAATCAGTCACTTTGTTAGAGCCTTAAGCATCTATTCCATATGGCAGTGATACACAAGAAATGTGAAACATTGACTACATAAATGCAACACTGCGGCGTCATCATGTACGACAAAGCAGTAGCAAGGCAAGAGAAATATGTATGTCCAGTAGGGCTACGTTTTTTAAACTTTTTTCTCCAAAATGATTTTGTGTTGCAAGACAATGGTCAAATAAACACTGTTCGGTTAGGTATAAGGATATGCATCCATCATTCCGTGCGGGACTTTTCTCAAACGGTTGAAAATAATCGTTAGTTATAAATGCGTCTACAATTAACTACAAATTGGTTGAAAAGTCATCTATAGATCAACCAGATTGGAAAGTAAAAAAACTGATTATCATTGCACTAGTTATCAACCAGTTTGAAAATAATTACAAAGCAATTATTCTGTAACCTTATAGTTGGTTGCATTAGTTTAAAAGTCATCTGGAGATCAACCAGTAGAAAGCGTTGAATATTCAATAGTGTGCTTTCGACGCAAATAATTCGCATATACACTTTCTTAATTATTTCGATATAAATGCAACATATAATAAGACAAGCTGTCCTTGGATAATATCTGATTTTTGATCTTTGATAAAAAATTCAAAAAACAAACTATTTCGAAAATATAAAAAGTCAGGCTCATCCGTACACTATGCTAATTAGTCCGTTGCTAGGTCTAAGTATAACTTGGAATCTCGTAGATTATAGAATGCTTACGTCAGCAAGATTAAGGATAATTTTAAATACAATCCTAAATCTTTTTATGATTTTTTCAATTTAAAAAGGAAATCATCATCCAAACCTTCTTTATTGAAATTTCAAAATGAAGAATTTGTCAATCAGGGGCCTAATTATGTGATTCGATTCGATTGTGAATTTACTCGTGAATAAGTTTTCGACACGAGGAAAAAACGGCATGATAAGACTCAATCGAAATCGTTGATCGAATGTTTCGAGAGTAACCGGTAATCGAACTATGTGTTCTTCAGGGAATGTTATGAAGGTAGATGTCAAAAAAATGTGTTTATTTCAAAGCAAAAACTAAAAAACAAAATTATGGATGAAAAATGTAAATATTTGTGGAATTTTTTGAACAATACATTGAATAATAATTTCGGAATGAAGTTGTGCTAAGAAAATATGAAAATTAGTAATGTTTGCAAAATTGTTTTGACATTCTTGTTACAGTTTGCTAATACATCTACCTTAATAATTCTCTCACAAAATAAATGAGAGAATTTGGTCGGTGTTTTGACTTAGCCTCTCTGAGAGAGTATTTCCTTTGGTAAAAAACGGGGGATGAACTGTTTAAAATGCACTTTATTAAAAGTTGTTCACCTATAAAATGAAGGCTATTAATTTTAAATAATTTTTTGTTTTGCAGAAATTCATATTTTTTCAACTTGTATTTTAACGACTGCAAACACTAATTTTTGGTTAATGATAGCATGCATATGTATTTATTTTAATTCTAATTTTATCACAATTTCTCAAAACGACTGAAAAGGACTTTTCCCAATTTCTCTTGTTATTTTGTGTAAAAAATGCTCACAATTATTTACTAATATCATTTTTCCTCTATAAACTGTCAATAAACAACAATTTTTTACATTTTAAACAAAAATACAATAAGAAATCTTTCATTTCGTTTATTTACGATAGGCCATTTTGCTACGAGAAATTACTCGCAAATTTATGCTCAATTTCTCGATAATTTTACTCAATAACGAATGTTGTCATCCCAACTTTGAGTACTCGGGTCGAAACAACTCGATATCGAATCACGTAATTAGGCCCCAGGTATGTGATGGAAATCGATTTCGAGCGCAAAACGAGTCAAAAACGATTGTAGGTGTGATGCATGTACATTTTCCGATTTCGTATTGTTTTTGATATAGGTTTCATATTCCATTGTGTTCTATGGAAAACAACGTCTGATGCAATCCGATAATCGTTTATTTTTCACGATTTGAAAACGGCCATATCTTTGTGGTCGATTTATAAACGATGTAATGAATTTTGAGATTGTTTTTAGGAAAAAAGCTGAAAATTTAAACACGGATATAGAATAGATAAGTTCACATTTATTTTCCTTATTTTTGGTAAATCTTGTTACGAAAATATTTGATATTTCTATAAAAAAAGCACAGATCAAAAAATCTACTTTTAACATGTTTGTTTTCTCCAAATTGGTGAACTCCAACTTAATATGTTGTTTTCGACACTAAACTTCCATATCGTCACCGAAAATACCCGAAGACGAAACCCACACTCAAATCGAAATTCGTTTTTTGATGGGATCTGCTACATAAAGTTAAAATACATGCTCTGGCAACATTTCAATCTTCTACGTTCAAAAACAACGATCCTATTGAAGAAATGGCAAATCGGAAAATGGAATAATATTGCAGATTTTGTTGTAATGACGTATCCCAAACCAAGCATTTCCGCTGTTTTGGTTTCATTTATTACTCCCATTCGTATAGGATAATATCCCGTATACTCGCCCTCATAAGAATTATATTCCATAAAACAGTTTTTCATTTTACACCGTTTTTTGCTTTTCCTTTAAAGTTTCTATTTTGTGGGTTACGTCTTCGGGCATTTATGGTGACGATAAAGGCCAATTTAAATAAGAGCACAAATTTATTTTATTTCTTATTAATTTTTTTTTGGCTTTTGCCATCGCCAGGACTAAAAAAGTGTTTTTTATTTCTATTTCTATTTTTTTTTGCTTTTAAGTCCTCCTTCAACCCTTAGCCCACACCATCACCATAAAGTCAAAGAAAATTGTGGAATTAGCTGGTACAGTGCCATGCGATATGTAGACTTTCTACGTCTGTCTGTTTATCCTATCGGATTTTATTTAATTATCGTCTTTGCGTTGATTAATCTTGTACAACCGGTTGAGTAATGTTATACCCTAGACAGACGGCAGCGTTAATTTGCATTAACTGCCTTAATTCAAATTAATTCGTGCATTATCCACATTCTTAATGCACAAAATCAAAGGAAATTTAAACTGAATTTAGCAATTTCAATATGGCAATGCTGTAGAAAATCAATTGTCTTTTGTCAAAATGTCCATGTTTAAGAAAATAAAAAAGGAAAGAAATCAGCAATTTTCGCGTTTCTTCAAAATAAGTAGTGGTCTTTCGCGAGTAGAATAGCAGCTAATCGTTTTCCACGCCTTCTAACAAATCTCTTTTTAAAATTTTTATTTCCACAAAAAATGTCATTACCCACCATACCAATTCTATCGAAAATGTTTTTTAAAGTTTTGCAATATTTTTATAATATTAAAAAAACTCAAAAATATCGCGAATAAATTAAATTTATTTTTTGCTTCATCGTGGTGAAAAGGTCAATGATAGAAAGTGTATTTGTTTCGCATATTTTGTAAAGCTTTATGAAATGGTCTGCTGGGTACAAACAAACAACACAAACAGCTGTTTCATAAATGCAGAAACTATCGTCTGTCAGGGTGAAAAACTAATTCAAATTAGGACATTTTTAATGCAAATTAACTCTGCCGTCTGTCTAGGCTATTATTGGCATATAGCCATGCGGAGGCTACGAATTCTTCTTCTGCCAAGAAAAATGTCCTTGTTAAGAAAAACCGTGGTTTGCTAAACGACGGTTTAAAAATCCGCCATTTTGTTTTATTCAAAATTATAGCCCGTAGGCGCGTTTCACAAATTAAAATGCGTGTGCTCTGTGAGCCGTCCGAAGACAAACGCCATTTTTATTTTTCTTCTGCAGATTAGGAAGCACTAGTCTGTTTTTGTTTGTGGGAATTTAATGAAATTGAAACAACGTGGAATTGAAATTCGATGCGGTTCCCATCACACCTAAAACCAATTCACTCGTTTTGGGCAAATCAATTTGAAATTCATCACATACCTGAACAACTCTGATATTGCAGAATGTTTTGGATTTTTTTTTTTGCCACAACTTATTCTAATTCAACGTATCAATTTCTAGATTCATATTCTTACGAGCTATCTAAGATCGACCAAATGTATATGCCCTTTTTACAATGTCTAAATGTATCCAAAAGTCTACGGAGTTCAAAATCTGTTAAAAGTCCAGGTCCAGACGGGTCATATACAGTGCTGCTCAAAACATTTGCAACTGGAATGACCAGTTCATATTTTGTATAGTTCTGAGGTAGTTTGTGGATTTGAAATCCCAATATTTTTGTAGATTGCTTGTTTATTAAATCCTTTTAAAGATTTAAAAATTAATTTGGAAAATTTCCACTTATTTTACAAAAAATATACAAAACGAAGCTCGAACTCACTTTTGGTTCTGCTCAAAACATTTGCAACTGAGAAAATTTGATTCAAAATCTGAAGAAATTATTTTTGTTTTGATAATATATTGTGAATTAAACATGTTATTTATTATCTGGAGACATCGTAAAGGAAACCAGTTAACTAAAAAAAAATTAATTTTTCGTATAAGGGGACAATTTCTATTATCTTTCGTTCTGGTGACCAATCAAATTTTTCAAGTCATATAACTTAAATATTAATTTATTTATAGGAGAAGTACTCGGTTTCACTACTCCAAAAACATAACCACACATTTTTTGAATAATTTCTATGAAAAATTAAATTTTTCCTGGAAATTATTGTTTTCCCAAAATTTGCCTATTTTGGTATACCGGTGTTCTTGGTATGTATTGTTGTTGTTGTTGTAACAGTGTTTTGTTATGTTTATTTGTTCGTTCTTCTGTTCAATCTGGCTCTGGGTCTATCTCCAGTTCCAGAAAAGTGGCTGCTTCGATGGGATGTAGCCACAGATCCACTGGAGTTAGATGGGTAGGTTTGGCGGGGCAGTTAAAAAGGTGTTGTGTGTCGTGCGGGCCCATGCCGCATACTGGGCATATGTCTTGCACGGCGCGATCGATTTCCGCCCAATACGAATTTAGGGGACTGCAATATCCCGAGCGTAGTTGAGCCAAAACTACTCTGGTTTGTCGTGGCAGCTGACGCTCCTCAGCTGCGATTGATGGAGGATGTACTCCGAGTACTTTATTCACACTATAATTGCTTAAGGCCTTGGCAACTGCGTCCGTGTGAATGCTATTCAATCCTGCTTGATATGCTTGTTGATCTAGGGGTTCTCTCCTGTATCGTTGGACCTCTCCCTCTAGAGCATGGATATCCTTCCTGATCTCCCTGAATGGGCCGGGCCTACCCACAAGATGGTGATTGGGATGGCTCACACGATAACATCCAAGCAGGTACTGCAACGAAAGCATCTCATTGTGTTGCTTTACAGGAAGAATTTTTGCCTCCTCATGTAGATGGTCCACTGAAGATTTGAGGAGGCACCCTGTTGCTGTTCTCAGGGCGGCATTCTGGCAAGTTTGAATTTTTTCCAGTTCGAATCACACAATCTCGGGGACCAGACTGGAGCCGCATAGCTTACCACAGACCGACCTATCGCGTTATACGTGGCCAACAAGGTTTCTTTATCTGCACCCCAAGTGCTGCCGGCCAGGGACTTGAGGACCTTGTTCCTACTTTTCAACTTGTCGCAGATAGCTGTGGCGTGTGCGCACGACGTGAATGTAGTGTCGAATGTGACCCCTAAAATTTTAGGGCAGTTTGTGGTCGGAATTCTGCTACCGTCGACCACGACATTCAACTCACGTCCAAAGTGCGCTGTCCATGTGGTGAACAGAGTGGCTGTAGATTTTGTGGGGGAAATCTGCATATTGCTCAAATGGAAAAAGGTGGTAAGATCGGTTAAATAGTTGTTCAGTCTCTCACAGATGTCATCAGGATAGGTACCAGACGCCAGGATCGTGCAATCATCCGCATACGTCACGATCTCAATGCCGTCTGGAGGGGGTGGAATACAGGAGAGGTAGAGGTTAAACAGTTCCGGAGATATCACCCCACCTTGGGGAACTCCCTGTTTCACTCTACGGGGTTTGGACTTCTTATTCCTGAATTCCACGTACGACTGGCGTCCACACATATAGTTGACTATCCAACGTTTCAAGCTTGGCCGGAGGGTTGTCTGCTCAATGTCCTCAAACAGCGTGGAGTACCTGACTGTATCAAAGGCTTTTGATAAGTCAAGCGCCACCATCACTGTTCTATCGCACGGCCGTCTCTGGTTGAGTCCTTTACAGTTATATGTGGTTATGGCGTGCAGCGCTGTTGTCGTGCTGTGCTGCTTACGGAATCCATCCATGTTGATGATCGGCAACTTGATAGCTATTTCTGATACTGGGGAGGAGCAAGGCCTCAAGTGTTTTTGCTACGGGCGACAAAAGCGAAATCGGTCTGTACGATTCACTTTTGCTGGCATCCTTGTCTGGCTTCCGTAGTGGGACCACCCTGCCCATTTTCCAGACTTCGGGAACAACGAGGGTGGCTAGCGACAAGTTGAAGACTTTGGTGAGATACTCGACTCCCGGCTCATCCAGCTGCTTCAACATTACCATGGAGATTCCATCAGGGCCCAACGCTTTGGATGATTTAGCGTTCCTGATGGCATTGGCAACATCATCCATTGTAAACTGGGGTGGTTCATCCTCGGCAGGAAGAGATCTGATGCGCCCTGTCACTCTCGGGATGCTCGACAAACTGCCGATTGAAATTACTTGCGCACCTCTTCGGGTCAGTCAACGTAACGTCGCCAAACGTGACTGAGGTCCTATCTTCCCTTCTTCCAGGGTTCGAGAGTGACTTAACCGTTGCCCACAATTCACCTATACCGGCTCCAATGTTGCAGCTCTTCAGATGATTTAACCATTTGTTCCGCTTATGCTCGCCGACCAGCCTGCTAACTTCCAGTGTCAGCTCCCTGACTCTGGGGTCATTGGGGTTGATACGACGAAGCTCATCACGCTCATTTGCTAATCCCATTGCCTCTGCTGGGAAATTTGGTCTTACTTCGGGTATTCGACCAGCAGGGATATGGCGAGCGGCTGCAGCAGTGATGATGTCCCGGAACGTGCTTTCCGCTACCCGAACATCAGAAGGATTGGGCAATTCTCTGAAGCGGTGATTGGTGAACTCTCTGAAACTCGGCCAATCAGCTTTTTTATGATTGACGAACGTGCGGCGTTCAGAGGTGATGAAGTCGGGTGGTCTGCTAATGGAGACAATTATGGGGAGATGGTCTGATCCAAGGGAAATGACGGGTTGCCAGGTAACGTCATTTGTCAGACCAAGTGACACGATGGTTATGTCAGGCGAATTCTGACACTCTCCTCTAATTCTGGTAGGGGCGTCCTCATTGACCGTGCAAAACGTAGAGCTATCAATCTGCTCAGCCAGCGCTGTACCTCTCTGGTCGTTTCCGAGGGCCGAATGCCACATCTCATGATGCGAATTAAAATCCCCCAGGACCAGACGATTATGACCTTGCAAGAGCGGGCTAATGTCAGGCCTATAATCAGGGATACAGCTATTTCTCGGCGGGATGTATACATTCAACAACTCTATCTCGGCAGCTCCACACCTGACTGCTACCCCCATACATTCCATGTACGGGTCATTAGAGACAGGCTCAAGCGAGATAGGTCTGTATTGGACAGACTGGTGCAATAGGAAAGCCAATCCCCCACCTCCACTTCTGGTGCGATCTTTCCTCAGAACATTGTAACCATCACAATGCTCTAAGCTGTGGTTGTTGTTGTTGTTGTTGTAACAGTGTTTTTGTTATGTTTATTTGTTCGTTCCTCTGTTCAATCTGGCTCTGGGTCTATCTCCAGTTCAAGAAAAGTGGCTGCTTCGATAGGATGTAGCCATAGATCCACTGGAGTTAGATGGGTAGGTTTGGCGGGGCAGTTAAAAAGGTGTTGTGTGTCGTGCGGGCCCATGCCGCATACTGGGCAGATGTCTTGCACGGTGCGATCGATTTCCGCCCAATACGAATTTAGGCGACTGCAATATCCCGAGCGTAGTTGGGCCAAAACTACTCTAGTTTGTCGTGGCAGCTGACGCTCCTCAGCTGCGATAGATGGAGGATGTACTCCAAGTACTTTATTCACACTATAATTGCTTAAGGCCTTGGCAACTGCGTCCGTGTGAATGCTATTCAATCCTGCTTGATATGCTTGTTGATCTAGGGGTTCTCTCCTGTATCGTTGGACCTCTCCCTCTAGAGCATGGATATCCTTCCTGATCTCCCTGAATGGGCCGGGCCTACCCACAAGATGGTGATTGGGATGACTCACACGATAACATCCAAGCAGGTACTGCAACGAAAGCATCTCATTGTGTTGCTTTACAGGAAGAATTTTTGCCTCCTCATGTAGATGGTCCACTGAAGATTTGAGGAGGCACACTGTCGCAGTTCTCGGGGCTGCATTTTGGCAAGTTTGAATCTTTTTCCAGTTCGAATCACACAATCTCGGGGACCAGACTGGAACCGCATAGCTTACCACAGACCGACCTATCGCGTTATATGTGGTCAACAAGGTTTCTTTATCTGCACCCCAAGTGCTGCCGGCCAGGGACTTGAGGACCTTGTTCCTACTTTTCAACTTGTCGCAGATAGCTGTGGCGTGTGCGCACGACGTGAATGTAGTGTCGAATGTGACCCCTAAAATTTTAGGGCAGTTTGTGGTCGGAATTCTGCTACCGTCGACCACGACATTCAACTCACGTCCAAACTGCGCTGTCCATGTGGTGAACAGAGTGGCTGTAGATTTTGTGGGGGAAATCTGCATATTCCTCGAATGGAAAAAGGTGGTAAGATCAGTTAAATAGTTGTTCAGTCTCTCACAGATGTCATCAGGATAGGTACCCGACGCCAAGATCGTGCAATCATCCGCATACGTCACGATCTCAATGCCGTCTGGAGGGGGTGGAATACAGGAGAGGTAGAGGTTAAACAGTTCCGGAGATATCACCCCACCTTGGGGAACTCCCTGTTTCACTCTACGGGGTTTGGACTTCTTATTCCTGAATTCCACGTACGACTGGCGTCCACACATATAGTTGACTATCCAACGTTTCAAGCTTGGCCGGAGGGTTGTCTGCTCAATGTCCTCAAACAGCGTGGAGTGCCTGACTGTATCAAAGGCTTTTGATAAGTCAAGAGCCACCATCACTGTTCTATCGCACGGCCGTCTCTGGTTGAGTCCTTTACAGATATATGTGGTAATGGCGTGCAGCGCTGTTGTCGTGCTGTGCTGCTTACGGAATCCATGTTGATGATCGGCAACTTGATAGCTATTTCTGATACTGGGGAGGATCAAGGCCTCAAGTGTCTTTGCTACGGGCGACAAAAGCGAAATCGGTCTGTACGATTCACTTTTGCTGGCATCCTTGCCTGGCTTCCGTAGTGGGACCACCCTGCCCATTTTCCAGACTTCGGGAACAACGAGGGTGGCTAGCGACAAGTTGAAGACTTTGGTGAGATACTCGATTCCCGGCTCATCCAGCTGCTTCAACATTACCATGGAGATTCCATCAGGGCCCAACGCTTTGGATGATTTAGCGTTCCTGATGGCATTGGCAACATCATCCATTGTAAATTGTGGTGGTTCATCCTCGGCAGGAAGAGATCTGATGCGACGTAATACTCTTCTCTTCGCCCTGTCACTCTCGGGATGCTCGACAAACTGTCGATTGAAATTACTTGCGCACCTCTTCGGGTCAGTCAACGTAACGTCGCCAAACGCGACTGAGGTCCTATCTTCCCTTCTTCCAGGGTTCGAGAGTGACTTAACCGTTGCCCACAATTCACATATACCGGCTCCAATGTTGCAGCTCTTCCGATGATTTAACCATTTGTTCCGCTTATGCTCGCCGACCAGCCTGTTAACTTCCAGTGTCAGCTCCCTGACTCTGGGGTCATTGGGGTTGATACGACGAAGCTCATCACGCTCGTTTGCTAATCCCGTCGCCTCTGCTGGGAAATTTGGTCTTACTTCGGGTATTCGACCAGCAGGGATATGGCGAGCGGCTGCAGCAGTGATGATGTCCCGGAACGTCCTTTTCGCTACCCGAACATCAGAAGGATTGGGCAATTCTCTGAAGCGGTGATTGGTGAACTCTCTGAAACTCGGCCAATCAGCTTTTTTATGATTGACGAACGTGCGGCGTTCAGAGGTGATGAAGTCGGGTGGTCTGCTAATGGAGACAATTATGGGGAGATGGTCTGATCCAAGGGAAATGACGGGTTGCCAGGTAACGTCATTTGTCAGACCAGGTGACACGATGGTTATGTCAGGCGAACTGTGACACTCTCCTCTAATTCTGGTAGGGGCGTCCTCATTGACCGTGCAAAACGTAGAGCTATCAATCTGCTCAGCCAGCGCTGTACCTCTCTGGTCGTTTCCGAGGGCCGAATGCCACATCTCATGATGCGCATTAAAATCCCCCAGGACCAGACGATTATGACCTTGCAAGAGCGGGCTAATGTCAGGCCTATAATCATGGATACAGCTATTTCTCGGCGGGATGTATACATTCAGCAACTCTATTTCGGCAGCTCCACACCTGACTGCTACCCCCATACATTCCATGTATGGGTCATTAGAGACAGGCTCAAGCGAGATAGGTCTGTATTGGACAGACTGGTGCAATAGGAAAGCCAATCCCCCACCTCCACTTCTGGTGCGATCTTTCCTCAGAACATTGTAACCATCACAATGCTCTAAGCTGTGGTTGTTGTTCAGCTTGGTTTCCTGCACCGCCGCGACCTTGATGTTCTTCCGACTCATAAAATCTACTATCTCCTCGATCTTACCTCGGAGTCCATTGCAATTCAATTGCAAAAAGGCTGCATTTTCGGGGATTGGGACAACAACGGCTGGTGTTAAAGGCTGCGTGTGCGGTTGTTGTCGAGGGGACTGCGGGGGAGTTTCGTAATCAGACGACGAGGGAGTCTCGTAATCCGATGACGACTCACTGGGGACTGTGTTCACACAGCATGCAGCAACATGTCCCTGTCGTAGTCCCTCACGTGGACGAGTCCAGAGCAACCCCTTAGATGCACCCACTCCTGACATCTGTTGCATCTCACCGAAGGTTGGATGTTGGTGAAGATGCGGATGTGACAAACTGAGCACAGATATATTGGTCCTGGGTTTTCCTCCGTCCCGGCTCGGACCAGTAGAATTCGGAGCAGGCATTCCGGGATATGCTGCTCCTAATACAGAAAAACGAAACAAATACGAACATCTACACACTGAGGTGGCAGCCGCTGGCCGGAACATTGGTTTTGTGTTGTTCCGGGTCAATCCGGTACGAAAGAACCCGCTGCCGTGGGATTGTCTTGGTATGTATCGGAGCTGTTTGTATAGATTTATCGGTGTCAAGTCTTTTTTTAACATCTGTTGATGACCTCTAAGAAATCTGCTTAATAATTCATATAATTAAAAAAAAATTCATATAATTAATAATAAATAATAGGCTTTGTAAGCTTTCTTTGTTTTGATATTGAATAAATAAATAAATAAATAAATAAATAATTATTTGATCATCCTCTGCAGTAGATGTTGTTGTCCTTGCATCCCCTTCCCATCTTATGGCGATCTTAGTTCTTTTTACACGGTATCCAGCCCCAGTTTTAGATATTGTGATGTTCCTATGTTTATTTTTGGACCTCGTTGGACCCACAATTTTCAAAAATTACCATTTTAGCAAAGCGTTGATAAAAATTTCTGGTCATAATTTAAGTTTTTCTTAAAAAATTAGACATGTCTTGTTTTCGGCATACTTGTCTATCAAAAGTAAACATATGTGGGATAAAATGTACTCATCATGGAAGCTTTTTGTCCCCTTCTTCTGATTAAAAACAATTTGATGCCATCAATACAAAAAACTCGTCAAAAATGAACTAATAGATATTCGTACCACGGAGTTGCAAATATTTTGAGCAGGCTAAAACATGTGTTCCTCCGATATTTCGCACATTTTTTAAACATAAGTGTTCATAACTGAATAATCCTTTTTAAATCTTGAAAATATGGTCAATAAAAAATCAAATAACAAAAACAAACATATTTCAAAACACAAAATGTCCCTAAAAATAGACTGAATGTGATATAGGCATCTGAGTTGCAAATGTTTTGAGCAGCACTGTACATTAGACACACCTTTAACTCTATTGTTTAATTATTTCCTTAAATTTGGCTACTTTTTTCATTTCATTTATTCAACAATTGTAATATAAAAAAGTCAACATGGCCAATAACTTATATTATCTTACTACAATATCCAAACATTCAAGAACTTAGAAGTAAAGAATTAAAATAAAAAATATATATATATATATACATAAATACTATGCATACTATGATTAATGTCTATCAAAGGAATTCATGGAAATACAAATATAAATAGACTCCCTAATCATAGCCACTAACCACTGCACTTCACTTAACAATTGTTAAGAAAAGTGGAGGGGAAATGAGCAAGGGAGGTCCCTACACGAATGAATGCTATGTTTCACTCAATCACCAGAGTGAACATAGAAGGTCTACAGGAATCAAACCCATAAAAAATGTAAAAAAACAAACAATATAAATATGGCTCCCCAGCCATAAAAATCACAAATATATACATATATATGTAACTAGTGACTAGTAAACAAACATTAATCTACTTTAATCTATTAGAGAGATGCTCAAAACACCTTCTCTAAAAAACAAAGGTGGAGAAAGCAAAATTACGTAGGTCAAGAGGTAACTGATTCCAAAATCTTGCAACCCTAACAACAAAAGAATGCTCTCCTATCCACGTCGAAAATATAGGAAATGACAATTGAGGATTCCTGATGTATCGACTAAACACAAACTTATTAAAGAGGGGAGAATTGACGTCCTTCATTATCCTATAGTGGCATAAAAGAAGGCGATATTCAACATACTTGTCAAAGGACAAGCCCAGAAATTTAACAACAAACTGCGAAACATGGTCACCACGCCGCAAACCAAAGACATAACGCACAATAGAATTAACAACCTTACGAACACGCAGCATTTGACAAGAATTAGCTTCAGAAACAACCTCCAAACAGTAGTTTACATGAGACATCAACAACGACATAGCAACATTCCACCTAACATTAAGGGGTAAATATGCTTGGAGACTATAAAGCCTCCTAAGCTGAAAGCGAACACGAGACAACAGAACATCAATATGCGTTACAAAACTAAGCTTGCAATCGATGATTACACACAAGCACCGAATTTCACCAACAACAATAACAACAGAAGAACTTACACAGATATTAGGAACTACCGAATTAACAGGCGCATTAAAAACAACAGCTTCAGTTTTATCCCAGTTGATCGCCAACCCATTAGAGGAGATCCCCAGTGATAGGGATTGTAGCACAGAGTTTGATAAATTCTCCAGATTCGAGAGATTTACACTCCTGAAGAAAACATGGATGGCATCCGCATACATAAAAATACTACAGCCAGAACCCGAAATTGAATCCACAATGTCATCAATAAACATTATAAATAACAGGGGCCCAAGCACCGAACCCTGCGGGACACCACACCGAACATCACTAACATCAAACCGAACACCCCTATGCTCCACAAACTGGGGCCTTCCCACTAGATACGAAGAAATTAAACTACAGGCAGAAAGAGAAAAACCAAACTTATGCCTCAACTTGTGGGGCAGAAGGCCATGATCAACGGAATCAAAGGCCTTGGACAAATCAAGACCAACAAGAAACCAACATCAGAACCAACCATAACAAATGCAAAGTACTACTATGGCCATGTCGAAACCCATACTGGGAACTACTCAAACACTTACGGTAATCAATAAACTCTACAATAGCATTTTTAACAATGTGTTCAACAATCTTCGAAGATTCGTGTGATTATACGAAACCCCTTTCTTTGGCAAAGGCACAACACGAGCTACCTTCCAGGCTTGCGGAAACGTCGATGTCATAAAAATAGTGTTGATAAAATGCAAAAAGTGACCACATATATAAGGAAAGACACACCCAAAAAACTTAATAGGCAAGCCATCAACACCAACAGCACCAGACTTAACCTTACGCAAAGCACTCACAACATCTCCAATATACACACAGTAAAACCTAAAGGAATCCTCAACATTGGTCTCATCCTATTAACCATCAAACTCGAGTTGCTCACACCACAAAAATAATCATTAACCACACCATCATCGAGACAACCAAAGGACTTAAGCGATTTCCACAATTGAGTATCATTCATACGACCAAACATTGTTTCATAAAACTTAACTCGACGAGACACAACAGGCAAAAAAGAGAACAAGTTTTGAAACAACAGATCAAAAAGGGCAAGCTGATGATCAACATCACTTGTGTTATACAAAGGGCTAAAATCGAAATTACACAAAAAGTTTCCAATTCCCAGCCAATCAGCTCTATTAAAATCCAGGAACTCAATTACCTTCTCTTCAACCACAACTGGAATTTCAATCATACCAAAGATTAAAGCATGATGAGAAACTCCACGGCACTGCCCCTGGGAGGAAAACCCTACACTCAAGGCATCACTGACGAGGCAAAAATCGATCAACGAGGTGGAACCATGATCAAAGTGCGTTGGCTTGCAATTGTGGACAATAGACAATCCCAGAGATCGACACAAGTTACGCAACGACACTGCATTCGATACTCTAAACAAATTCACCCTTATTACGGTTGGCGTAGTCGTAGACGTTCAAGTGGCGTAGACGTTGTCGTAGGCGTAGTCGTAAGATACATTTTTAAATGATGAAAAATTATATAGAACGAAATTTTCTGTCTTTTACAGCATTTTATATCCTTAAAAAATCGAAAGAAATACATTTGCAATTCCCAGAACGCATTTCTTGGTTTAAATACAACATTTATTTTTTTTGATACGACAAATCGGTATTACGTATGGCGTAATACGACAAATTGGTATTACGTATGGCGTTGAAATACGAGGAAAGAGTCGTGACCGATTTTGTAAACGACAGTATATAAAAGTAAAAACAAATTAATTTTAAAAGATTTTTTTGGCAATGATTACACTGTGCTACAGTGAAAATTTGCAGGGGTTCTAGTGCATAAATTCGGTTTTGTGGGAGTCCACAGAAGACGAAAATACCGTTGGTTTCTTTGTGTCACT
This sequence comes from Musca autumnalis, assembly GCF_047663935.1. Taxonomy (NCBI): domain Eukaryota; kingdom Metazoa; phylum Arthropoda; class Insecta; order Diptera; family Muscidae; genus Musca; species Musca autumnalis. The sequence continues at coordinate 126,676,097 of NW_027411644.1, read as the reverse complement.
TCGGTTTTTCATTTTATAATGGTAAATGTAGTGAAAAATGGGCTTTCTTGGATTTTCAACTTTAAACGGACATAACTTCTTTTTTCCACAACCGATCTGCACACACCGTTTTACGTTATAAAGGGGAGAGTAGAGCCTTTCGAACAAGCCATAGATTTTTAAAATCGGTTAACAAATGGCTAAGTAATAGTGGTTTAAGTGTGACAAAAACGCATTAAAAAACAGTAAAATGTGTTTCCTTGTGCTCTAGGCTGCTTAAATGACACCTAACAGTACAATTATTTACAGTTAGCAAATATGAAATTTAGTTGGCTTTCCAAAATGGGAAAAACCAAGAAAATCCGTTGAAAAATGAATGCGTTATGGCATTTGTTGTGCTTCAACTTTTTGGTTTTTTTTCATATTTTCCTTTATAAAACATTGATACCTTGTGCGTAATTGTTAAGCAGGATAATCACAATTAGAATCATACATGCTAAGATACCCATCTTTTATAAAGGAAAATATGAAAAAAAAAAACAAACAGTGTGTGTAAATCGGTTGTGGAAAAAAGAAGTTATGTCCGTTTAAAGTTGAAAATCCAAGAAAGCCCATTTTTCACTACATTTACCGTTATAAAATGAAAAACCGAAGTGACCCAAAGAAACTAAAGGTATTTTCGTCTTCTATGGACTCCCACAAAACCGAAGTTGTGCATCAGAAATCCTGCAAAAAAATTTTGTCCACTTTTGTATCACAGTGTTATTAAAATATATTGGAAAATAACTATAATAAATACAAATTTTACTACTATGCTTCATTTGCATGAGATAAATTTCGTGTCTTTATCAGATGACAAACTTTCTATTGAAAATCTGTTAGAGTCCTCATATAACGATTGATGCAATGTAATTTTCTTAGTTTTTGCTCAAAAGATGATTTCAAACGAATTGTTTTACAATTAAAAAAATATATTTTTTAAATTTAGTATGAGAAAAAAATTGTCGTTATCGTAAATGTTACGTGGTACCAAAAAATATCCCTACGACAACGACTACGCCAAACACTTATTTTGATTGTAAAAACTGTAGGGTTAGTTTTTCTTCTGAATTAAAAGTTTAAAAATGATCTACTAATAATTCTAATAATGTTTGTTGCCAAAAGAATTATTTAAAAGTTGAAATTTTAGCTTTTTTGTACAAAAACATACATAATACCAATTAGACGTTACGACACGTCAGCTTGCAATTTTGGATACGACAACGCCAACCGTAATAAGGGTGATTATAATTGAAGTCACCACAAACAATAACATTCGAATACGAATCAAAAATATTCTCATGAACTCTGTGAAAGCACTCAATATCGCCACGGGGCAAATACACAACAGTAAAAAGCACGATGGCGCCACCCAAACGCAGTTCAACGCACAAAGACTCACATACACCATAATTCATCGACCGAAGAACCACCTTATAGGAAAATTTATCGCACACAGTCCAAGTGAAAGTAATGTGGACAGCCAGTGCATCCAATTTTATATTAAGTTTTTGAAATATGTTCATTACAAACATTGCAGATACATTGGGATGGCATGTTTACAAATGTGCGTACGTATGTATGTGAGGTTATGCAAACCAAAACAACCGGCAAAAAACAGCAGGTAAAATAAATCGATGCGGCACAGCAAAAAAACAGGAATTACTTATTGACTCCAACAAAGATCACTTCCAGTCAACCTCAAAAATTGCTAAAAGCATATATACAGCCGGGTACTACTGGATAAACTTCAAATTTCAACTTTTAATTATTTACTTGACGGAGCAAAAATTATAGACTTGTCATGTAGGGATCACAAGATCATTTTCCCACTTTATGGAAAAAGTCATACATAATACGTCTTCACAAGTCCGGAATTTTAACAAATGTATCGAATTATAGAGGAATTGCAAAATAAAGTTCTATTCCGAAATTGTTTGAAAAATTAATTACCGCTGTAATTCCACACAAAATTCAACCCACTCTAAGTCAATATCAGCATGGTTTTCGCAGTGGTCTTTCAACCGTTACTAACCTGGTTCAATTTACATCAACTGTAATAAAAGGATTCCGAAATCGTAGTCAGACTGACACATTAGAATCATTTGTTGATCTCGGTGCATTAATGGACCCAAAATTGAATTTTAATGTCCATGTTATATCTATGCTAAATAAGGCCCATGGAGTCTTAGGGTTTATTAAACGATGGGCCAAAGAATTCTCTGGCCCGTATATAACAAAGCAACTATTTACGTCTCTTGTTAGACATATTTTAGAATATGCTTCCGTGGTATGAGATCCCCATTATGCAATATACTCTGATAAAATCGAATCCGTGCAAAAACAATTTCTTCTTTTTGCACTAAGGGTTCCTCATTGGAATAGCGATTTTGTGTTGCCTTCCTAAACTAGCAGGTTAAAATGTATTCGATTGCCTACATTAAAAAGTAGACGCATTATGTTGAATACTATTTTTATTTAGTTGCACTAAAATCGTGCTACTCCAGAGATGCAGCTTCTAGCAAACACACATATTACAACACATTTACTTTACATTTCATTTTTTAATACTTCATTATAAGGAATCTACAAAAAATCGCCAATTGACTCTATCCTGCGCCATGTGACGTATTTGGGACCAGGGGGGTTACGCGATGCGTAAGGAAATTAAATGCGTCTCTAATTCGTTTTTATATGTCCTTTCGCAACTATTTTTGTTCCTTTTTCCTTTCTGGCATCACCGCAATCTGTAATACAAAAGTGTATGTCAAAATCGTGCGTTAATGCAAATATCTTGCGTTAACAAAATACCAAACGCAAACGCATCGCAATACAGAGTAACTGTTGAGATTGAAGATTGTACTTTGATAAAATAAACTGTAATAATATACATTGTAGTTTGCTTTGATATAATGTTTGTCATACATAAGTTTTATATGTATATATCGAAAATAAAATTTTCATTCGTTTGCTTGTTTTCAATATTAAAACACGTCTTTTAACAGGTTATGGGCCTGAACGCGTAAAATTTGTTAAACTTTTTTGAGATTACAATTTCGATCTGTAATGGCGACGAACAATAACCTTATTGAGAAGCTCCGCGGAAATGAAAACTTCGAGGATTGGAAGTTTGCCGTAATGGCTTATTTTCAAATGAAAGAATTATGGGCGTCCGTGGAAGGCACGGAAACCAAGCCGGAAAAGAAGACTCAAGCTAGAGCAGAATTAATAATGTTAGTGGATAAATGTGTGTATCCTCATATTCGAGAGTGCAGCAGTGCCAAAGAAATATGGGATACATTGAATGAAGTCTTTGCTGATTCTGGTCTAATAAGAAGAGTCGGCCTTATCCAGAGTTTCTGTTCAGCGAAACTTAATAGTTTTGCGTCCGTGGAAGGGTATGTAAACGATATACTGACGAGCGCGCATAAGCTAAGGAGTGCTGGATTGAAGTTGAGGAGTACAAACCAATGATCATGGGCATACAAAGTTCAGGAATGAAAATCACTGGTGATTCTATCAAGCTGAAACTTTTGCAGGATGTACGACCCCGTGATGACGAAAATATAGCTCTTCCTAGCCGCCAGAAACCAAAATCGGAAGGTCCAAAATGTTTCAATTGCCAGAAATATGGACATATTGCTGCTAGGTGTCCAAATAAGTCGAATGCAAAGAAGAAGGCAAATGCTATGATTGGTTCTTTCTCTGTAAGTAGCACCGCAAAGGAAAATTGGTATTTTGACTCTGGAGCTTCGGCTCATATGTCCTCCAACGAGATGTTCTTCAATGGGAAGCTGGAACCCAAGACTGCCGAAGTGACAATTGCGAACAATTCAAAAATCAATGTTAAAGGCATGGGTAAGGTGGAATTGACAACTCGTGTGGATAAGCAATCCGGAAGCGTTGTGCTCAATGATGTACTGCTTGTACCTGAATTGTGCCTTAATCTTATCGACATCAAAAATAGTGCAAAATGGTCACGAAGTTCATTTTAATAATAATGGCTGCAAAGTTATCAACAAAGATAAGGAAGTAATTGCAGCTGGATATCATGTGAATGGCATGTTTCAATTGAAGACTTCAAATCATGGTGCTTACATGGGCAAAACTCCACAAGATGGTAAAATGTGGCACAAGCGAGTAGGACATGTGAGTAGTGAAATTTTAAAGAAAATGATTGAAGGAGCTGTAACTGGGATCACTTGTGAGCCATGTAACATTGAGTGTGTTACTTGCTACAAAGGAAAATTTTCAAGGCATCCATTTCACGAATCAGCAAATCGTACCACTGATGTCCTTCAGTTGCTACACTGTGATGTTTGCGGTCCAATGGAATGTCGTTCATTTGCAGGCTCAAGATACATGCTGATCTTTGTTGATGATTTTTCCTCAAAAGTTTTCGTATATTTTTTAAAGGCGAAAAGTGAAGTGGCTGAGATGTTTTTGGAATTCAAGAACAAAGTCGAAAACGAGACTGGCAAAACAATCACAATTCTCAAGACCGACAATGGATCTGAGTTCTGCAATTCCAGAATTAAATCTATCACCGTGCAAAGTGGTATTCAGCATCAAACTACCGTGCCTTACACACCGCAACAGAACGGTAAGTCAGAAAGAATGAATCGTTCTATTATCGACAAAGCAAGATGCCTCCTAATAGATTCCAATCTGCCTAAAGATTTTTGGGCAGAGGCTGTTAATACTGCGGTATATTTATTGAATCGCACTCCTTGCAAAAGCCAAAATTTCAAGAGTCCTGATGAAACCTGGTATGGTGTGAAGCCTAATGTGAAAAATTTGAAAGTTTTTGGATGCAAAGCTGTCATTCAGATTCCAAAGGAGAAACGCAAGAAGTTGGACCCAAAAGGCAAAGAGGTTATTTTTGTTGGTTATTCAAAACATCCGACTTCTTACAGATTTTACGATTCCAAAACCAACAGATTTCATGTACGAATCGGAACCTAAACAAAATGGAGTTTCATTTTACAAAATTGATCTCGGATGTGTTTCAGTGGGGGAAGAAAGTCCCATCATTCAGGAAGTACACAACATTGTAAATATTACTGGTCCGGAAGAAAATTCCGAAGAAGAGTTTGAAGAATGTACTGATTTGACAAACGAAATGAATGATGAAGTTGGAATCACATCTCCGCAACTAAGAAGGTCTTCCAGAGCTATGAAACCTAATCCAAGATATGCGCAAGTGAGACATATTGAATGCCCTGAAGAGCCGACAAGTATGAAACAAGCTCTAAAAAGTGATCACTGGAAAAGAGCTATCGCTGATGAACTAAATGCTTTAGCTGAAAATGGTACTTGGGAAATAGCAAATTTGCCTCCAGGAAAGAATGCAATTGATAGCAAATGGACATTCAAAATAAAAAGAAATTCCAACGGTGAAATTGAACGCTACAAGGCGAGACTCGTAGCAAAAGGATACTCACAGAAAGAAGGAATCAACTACAGTGAAACCTTTTCTCCTGTTGTGCGCTATTCATCAGTTCGACTCCTCCTGAGCTTGGCAGTGCGTTACGATTTGGACATAGATCAAATGGATGTGGTGACTGCATTTCTACAAAGTGATCTCAAGGAAGAAATATACTTGAAGATTCCAGAAGGGTGCAAAGAGGACAAACGCAAAGTTTACCGCCAAAAGAAATCGATATACGGCTTGAAACAGGCAAGTAGGGTTTGGAACAGAAAATTGGACGAAGAACTTAAGAAAATTGGTCTTACACAATCCAAAACCGAGCCCTGTATTTATTTCAAAACACAAAATGGGGAGAAAATTTACGTTGCAATTTATGTCGATGACATATTAATTTTCTCGAATAATCAAAAACGAAAAGGGCATATAAAGGAAAGTCTCTCAAAATGCTTCAAGATGAAGGACATTGGTCCGGCGCATTACATATTGGGGATGAAACTTACAAGAGATAGAGAAAATGGAAAGCTATGGTTGGATCAAAAACTATATATAGATGATATGTTGAAAAAGTTTAACATGGATCAATGCAACCCAATTTCAACTCCAATGGACATTAATCAGAAAGTTACCAAAGATATGTGTCCTACAAGCGAAGAAGAAAAAAGTGAAATGGTAAACGTACCATATCAAGAAGCTATTGGAAGCATTATATATGCAGCCCAGGTAACAAGACCAGATATTTCATATGCAGTGGCGGTGCTTTCGAGATTTAATAAAAATCCGGGGAAAGCTCACTGGCAAGCCGTCAAGAGAATTTTTCGGTACTTGAAAGGCACAAACCACTACGCATTGGAATTCAGCAAAGATGATTCAAGCCAAATAGATGGATTTACTGACGCAGATTGGGCTGGTGACGTGGACGACAGAAAGTCGACCACCGGTTATGTTTTCAAATTCCAAAACGGGCCAATATCCTGGAACTCAAAGAAGCAACAAACCACAGCACTTTCTACCACCGAAGCTGAGTACATGGCACTATCGACTTCAGCACAAGAAGCCATGTGGTTGAAATCACTTCTCACAGAGCTTAATGAATTTCAATCTATCGAAATCAAATGTGACAACAAGAGTGCAATTTGTCTTTCTCGAAATAGCAAGTTTCATGCTCGGTCTAAACACATCGACATTCGCCACCACTTTATTAGAGAATTAATTGAAGAAGATCAAATAAAAATATCCTATATAAAAACAGGAGAAATGGTAGCAGACGTGATGACCAAAGCATTGCCATCCTCTAAGCATATCCACTGCTGCAATTTACTTGGAATCAAAGACCAATCTAGTGGGGGTGTTGAGATTGAAGACTGTACTTTGATAAAATAAACTGTAATAATATACATTGTAGTTTGCTTTGATATAATGTTTGTCATACATAAGTTTTATATGTATATATTGAAAATAATATTTTCATTCGTTTGCTTGTTTTCAATATTAAAACACGTCTTTTAACAGTAACCCCCCAGGATAGACCTCGGTTTCGGTGTTCAGCTTCCACTGATCTGCGCCAAGTGCTTTTTTGTCTGCCTACATTTCGTTTTCCTTGAGGGTTCCATTGCAGACTGGTTTTAGCGATGTCATTGACACTTTTACTACGTAGAGTGTGTCCGATCCATGACCACTTTCGCTGTCGAATTTCTTGTGCTATTGACCTCTGGTTACTTATCGTATGCAAGTCACTGTTGGTAATACAGTCGGGCCCTAATATTCTGTTTATTTTTCTAAGGCATTTGTTTACGAATACTTGGAGCTTCGTTGTTACCTTCCATGATTCGCAGCCATATAAAATAACAGAATTGAATATGTACATTTTATGCCGCCTCGAAATTTGCGATGAATTCCATACTTTAGCGAGGGAAGCATAATCGCCACGTGCTTTGTTTATACGATTTGCTACGTCTGCATCCGTTCCACCGTCAGTTGAAATGTTGCTACTAAGGTATATAAAGCTATTGACGTCAGCAATTTCAGCCCCATTTGAATACTATAATGGTGATACAAATTTTGAATGGTAGTGTGCCATCACATTTCCTAATTTCGTTCATTAGAATTAATGTTCCTTTCAGATCTAGTAGATACTATCAAATTCTTTAGACAGATTTTCACCGCACAATTTATTCAAAGGGCTATATGTGTAAAATGTGTGCTGATTGTAAAAAATAACATAATTTTATTTTTAAATGAGTAGTATATGTTTCCTTTAAATTTTAACTGGCTGATGAAGTAGATTCTGTAGCTTGTTTTCTATTTCCTTCTCATACCCCATCATGATGCGGATCATGGTGTGTACGCGATCCATACGAAAATGGAGGTCGCCCTCTCGGTCGGCAGGGGTTCGAAAAAAGCTAGTTTTGATAGGCTCGACATACGCGTAAATTAGGCCGGGGCGAATTGTATGGAAGGAAAGAACCTTAATGGGCCCTTCGGGTTTCTGATTCCTGGGATTGAACTGAGCAAATAATTCCACTGGCCATATGTCTGCGATGAAAATCGAGCCTCCCCATTTTGACTTGAAGTTTTTTATTGGTGTTTTTTTTTTGGAAATTTTTGCATATAACAGCCGAAGCATTGAGATTTGCTATCCAACACAAAGACCAAAATTGTAGTCAACATTGGAATGCGAATGAATGGAACGAAAATACCTTTGGTTCGTTTGGGTCACTTCGTTTTATTATTATATAACGGTAAAAGTAGTGAAAATCCGGGTTTCTTACATTTTCAAATTTAAACGGGCATGAAAACGCCAATTGTGGGTGTTCTCACTAGAATGAAGGGTTGGTTTTCTGCTGTGAGCCTCGAAAATATTTCAATAGTGGAAATATTTTCCTGAAGATTCATCCCCCAAGGAAATATGAAAATGGAAAAAAGGAAAGAAAATGCGATGTATTAGAGGTTTGGAGTAAGAACAATAATGGTTCTTTATTGAATTCAGTGAAACAAAGCGGCTGCTTACCAAGGACAACAGTATTGGTTGATGCTCAGTTAACAAGTGTTTATTGAAAGTACGTTACAAAGGCAAGTTCAGTAAGAAAATTCAAAGAGAGAATGAGAGCATACATTGCACAATTTTGGACAGAGTTAGGGATGCCGAATACAAATATTTCGGAACATTGAACAATGAAAATAGGGTTGCCAGTTGGGGAAATCCGACGTAAACATCCCGGGCCCCTTGTAGTATCACTGCAATAAAACATGCCTCGACTGTACCGTGCACTTTCTCATTGCGTAATATAAATGGAAACAAATTTAAAATAGAACAGTAAATTATGAAGTGAATTAAAAGTTTGAACTTAAAACTAACGAAATTATAGTTAAAATATACTGCTACGTTGTTTCCATGGTGGGAGGACCCATTGCGGAGTAGATTAGCGGCTCTCGTTTGGAATATTGAATGCGTAGATATCTGGAATGGCAGTTTGTGCTTTGTAGGGAGGAAAATACAATAGTGCTTACAAATAATCGGATGAACAGAAGTGAATTTGAAACATGATCTTGAATTTGTACTTCGGAAAGAGTACAACAGCATAGGAAATCTTCGTTGAAAACTTGAATGTGTAGTTTTTAAACAGTACAACAATACGGAAAATGCTTCTTTGAAATATAATGTCGAATTTGTACCTTGGAATGAATACAAAAGTATAGAAAATTGTTTCTGGGAACATAACTCTCGAATTGTACTGTGGAAACAGTACAACAGTGTGGAACATCTTCCTCTGAAATATAATTTTGGAATTGTACTTCGGAAATAGTACAATAATATGGGAAACATTTCTTTGGAATGGAAATTTTTATTTGTATTTTGGAAGTGATACAAAAAGGCTGAAAAATGAATCTGACAAATGGATAGAATAAATGCCTGGATGATTCTCGGATTGGGCAGTGTTTCCACTGGAGCAACACTTCGGAATAACCCAAGCGACTAAATACGGACGTACATGTAGCTATTCGCAGATCGGATGTAACAATAGACGAAGCTTTCGGAACTTGGAAGAAACCGAAAAGTTGTACATCACATGATCGAGTATAACCATAGTAGTGGTTACGAATTTTAATCCAACCTGGAGATAGATAATGTACTTGAAATGAGGATTCTCGTGATTGTAACATCACTTTTATAAGAGAATAGAATTGGGTTACAGAATGTGTAATACAAAATGTTCGGCTGGCATCAGGAATTATAAATGGAAATTGATCGGATAATTGGAAAAGAATGCGAATAGCACAGTACGAGTTACCAACGACAAGTAATGTGTCGGTTAGTAACTGGAATTCATGAATTTCGTCACCAGGCTGGTTGCTAAATTGAATTATCTGATATGGAGTATGATTGGAGGGATGAAATTTGGGTTTATGGAAAATGAATTTTTCTCGGATTAACCTCAATGTTGGAGGATAGTTTGGAAGACGTGAATAACGCAAGTTACTCAGTTTTGGAGTCTGAGTGCCGAAAACATTCGAATTAATGGCGACTGTCAGCAAGATATAATGCTTTTCAAGTACGAGGGCGGTTCGGAAACTTCTTAGCCTATCAATGAAAGAGAATAGTTAGTTTTTCAAAAATATTTTTATTTTTTAATATAATCTCCTGAAACTTCAATACACTTAGTCCAATGCTTTTCTATCCCTTGATTAAAGTAGTTTCCCCAAGGTCTTCAAAATAGTGGTTTACAACTGTAATTGCATCTTCATTTGAGGTAAAACGCTTGCCAGCAAGGAATTTTTTTAGATTTGGGAACAAGTAAAAGTCACTGGGAGCTAAATCAGGAGAATAAGGTGGGTGGTCAAGCAACTCGTACTTTAATTCGTTGATTTTAGCCATTGTTAAAACACTCTTGTGCGCTGGTGCGTTGTCTTGATGAAAAAATATTTTTTTGTGTTGTTAGCCAGGACGTTTTTATCGAATTTGTACATTTAATTGACCCAAAGGTTGCAATAGTACTTTGAATTTATTGTCTTACCCTTTTGCAGATAGTCAATCAATAAAATACCTTTGAAGTCCCAAAAAACCTTTGCCATAACCTTACCAGCCGATTGAATTGTTTTTGTCTTCTTTGGGGCACTTCCTCCAGCTCCAGTCCATTGTTTGAATTGTTCTTTTGTCTCTGGAGTATAGTGGTGGATCCATGTCTCATCAACAGTTATGAAACGACGCTTAAAATCCATTTTATTTCGCTTAAAACGATCCAAACAAGCTTGAGAAATGTTTATTCTTATGCGTTTTTGATCGACTGTTAACAAATGCGGCACGCATCTTGCAGAAAGCTTTTTTATCTGTAGTTCTTCATGCACAATTAAATGGACTCGATCATTTGAGATGCCCATGATATTAGCAATTTCACGCACTTTTATTCGTCGATCGTTTAATACCATATCATGCACTTTGGCTACAATTTCTGTTGTTGTTGCTGTTTTTGGACGTCCACTACGTGGTTAATCTTCAATGCTTGTACGACCACGTTTAAATTCAGCAACCCAATTTTTACTGTTGCATATGAAGGAGCACTTTCACCTAACACATTCACCATATCATTATGAATTTCTTGTCCCGATAAACCTTTTTTATGTAAATATTTAATGACAGCACGCATTTCTAATTTTTCCATTGTAAAAAAATTGCGGATGCGTCTTTTTTGAACACCTGTTTCTATATGAAGGAGTTGCCAGATCAAAACAAAATTTAATATGTTTTCATAACAGAGATGGAAGTTTCCAAAACACTAAACTTTTTTCTGTTAATACCGCGCTTTTTGTGCTAGGCTAAGAAGTTTCCGAACTGCCCTCGTACAGAGGATGAATCGGAAATGTCTCTTTTAATCGAATAAATTCTGGAATTAGTTTATCACTTGAAATAGATATTTGAATGGATTTGTAATACCCATGGATTGAAATTTCGTCTTCTGGACCAATGTATTTGGAAAAGGATTTATCATACTCCATTAAGCCATTAAAATTCATGTTCTGGAACGGAATAATGGATTCACTAGGAGACCTCTCGGCAATGGAGAGCGCCCCTGGATTGGAACCACGAAGAACAGGAACGGGATGAGTAACACCGGAAGGAAACTCATTCTGGAATGGAACTATTGATGTCCAAGAAGACCTCTCGGAAGAGAAGGGCTCCTCTGGATCGGAATCACGAAAATAACATAATTTTATTTTTAAATGAGTAGTATATGTATCCTTTAAATTTTAACTGGCTGATGAAGTAGATTCTGTAGCTTGTTTTCTATTTCCTTCTCAAAGCCCATCATGATGCGGATCATGGTGTGTACGCGATCCATACGAAAAGGGAGGTCGCCCTCTCGGTCGGCAGGGGTTCGAAAAAAGCTAGTTTTGATAGGCTCGACATACGCGTACATTAGGCCGGGGCGATTTGTATGGAAGGAAAGAACCTTAATGGGCCCTTCGCATTTCTGATTCGTGACCATATGTCTACGATGAAAATCGAGCCTCCCCATTTTGACTTGAAGTTTTTTATTGTTTTTTTTTTTTTTTTTGGAAATTTTTGCATATAACAGCCGAAACATTGTGATTTGCTATCCAACACAAAGACCAAAATTGTTGCCAACATTGGAATGCGAATGAATGGAACGACTTCGTTTTATTATTTTATAACGGTAAAAGTAGTGAAAATCCGGGTTTCTTACATTTTCAAATTTAAACGGCCATGAAAACGCCAATTGTGGGTGTTCTCACTAGAATGAAGGGCGGTTGGTTTTCTGCTGTGAGCCTCGAAAATATTTCAATAGTGGAAATATTTTCCTGAAGATTCATCCCCCAAGGAAATATGAAAATGGAAAAAAGGAAAGAAAATGCGATGTATTAGAGGTTTGGAGTAAGAACAATAATGGTTCTTTATTGAATTCAGTGAAACAAAGCGGCTGCTTACCAAGGACAACAGTATTGGTTGATGCTCAGTTAACAAGTGTTTATTGAAAGTAAGTTACAAAGGCAAGTTCAGTAAGAAAATTCAAAGAGAGAATGAGAGCATACATGGCACAATTTTGGACAGAGTTAGGGATGCCGAATACAAATATCGGAACATTGAACAATGAAAATAGGGTTGCCAGTTGGGGAAATCCGACGTAAACATCCCGGGCCCCTTGTAGTATCACTGCAATAAAACATGCCTCGACTGTACCGTGCAGTTTCTCATTGCGTAATATAAATGGAAACAAATTTAAAATAGAACAGTAAATTATGAAGTGAATTAAAAGTTTGAACTTAAAACTAACGAAATTATAGTTAAAATATACTGCTACGTTGTTTCCATGGTGGGAGGACCCATTGCGGAGTAGATTAGCGGCTCTCGTTTGGAATATTGAATGCGTAGATATCTGGAATGGCAGTTTGTGCTTTGTAGGGAGGAAAATACAATAGTGCTTACAAATAATCGGATGAACAGAAGTGAATTTGAAACATGATCTTGAATTTGTACTTCGGAAAGAGTACAACAGCATAGGAAATCTTCGTTGAAAACTTGAATGTGTAGTTTTTAAACAGTACAACAATACGGAAAATGCTTCTTTGAAATATAATGTCGAATTTGTACCTTGGAATGAATACAAAAGTATAGAAAATTGTTTCTGGGAACATAACTCTCGAATTGTACTGTGGAAACAGTACAACAGTGTGGAACATCTTCCTCTGAAATATAATTTTGGAATTGTACTTCGGAAATAGTACAATAATATGGGAAACATTTCTTTGGAATGGAAATTTTTATTTGTATTTTGGAAGTGATACAAAAAGGCTGAAAAATGAATCTGACAAATGGATAGAATAAATGCCTGGATGATTCTCGGATTGGGCAGTGTTTCCACTGGAGCAACACTTCGGAATAACCCAAGCGACTAAATACGGACGTACATGTAGCTATTCGCAGATCGGATGTAACAATAGACGAAGCTTTCGGAACTTGGAAGAAACCGAAAAGTTGTACATCACATGATCGAGTATAACCATAGTAGTGGTTACGAATTTTAATCCAACCTGGAGATAGATAATGTACTTGAAATGAGGATTCTCGTGATTGTAACATCACTTTTATAAGAGAATAGAATTGGGTTACAGAATGTGTAATACAAAATGTTCGGCTGGCATCAGGAATTATAAATGGAAATTGATCGGATAATTGGAAAAGAATGCGAATAGCACAGTACGAGTTACCAACGACAAGTAATGTGTCGGTTAGTAACTGGAATTCATGAATTTCGTCACCAGGCTGGTTGCTAAATTGAATTATCTGATATGGAGTATGATTGGAGGGATGAAATTTGGGTTTATGGAAAATGAATTTTTCTCGGATTAACCTCAATGTTGGAGGATAGTTTGGAAGACGTGAATAACGCAAGTTACTCAGTTTTGGAGTCTGAGTGCCGAAAACATTCGAATTAATGGCGACTGTCAGCAAGATATAATGCTTTTCAAGTACGAGGGCGGTTCGGAAACTTCTTAGCCTATCAATGAAAGAGAATAGTTAGTTTTTCAAAAATATTTTTATTTTTTAATATAATCTCCTGAAACTTCAATACACTTAGTCCAATGCTTTTCTATCCCTTGATTAAAGTAGTTTCCCCAAGGTCTTCAAAATAGTGGTTTACAACTGTAATTGCATCTTCATTTGAGGTAAAACGCTTGCCAGCAAGGAATTTTTTTAGATTTGGGAACAAGTAAAAGTCACTGGGAGCTAAATCAGGAGAATAAGGTGGGTGGTCAAGCAACTCGTACTTTAATTCGTTGATTTTAGCCATTGTTAAAACACTCTTGTGCGCTGGTGCGTTGTCTTGATGAAAAAATATTTTTTTGTGTTGTTAGCCAGGACGTTTTTATCGAATTTGTACATTTAATTGACCCAAAGGTTGCAATAGTACTTTGAATTTATTGTCTTACCCTTTTGCAGATAGTCAATCAATAAAATACCTTTGAAGTCCCAAAAAACCTTTGCCATAACCTTACCAGCCGATTGAATTGTTTTTGTCTTCTATGGGGCACTTCCTCCAGCTCCAGTCCATTGTTTGAATTGTTCTTTTGTCTCTGGAGTATAGTGGTGGATCCATGTCTCATCAACAGTTATGAAACGACGCTTAAAATCCATTTTATTTCGCTTAAAACGATCCAAACAAGCTTGAGAAATGTTTATTCTTATGCGTTTTTGATCGACTGTTAACAAATGCGGCACGCATCTTGCAGAAAGCTTTTTTATCTGTAGTTCTTCATGCACAATTAAATGGACTCGATCATTTGAGATGCCCATGATATTAGCAATTTCACGCACTTTTATTCGTCGATCGTTTAATACCATATCATGCACTTTGGCTACAATTTCTGTTGTTGTTGCTGTTTTTGGACGTCCACTACGTGGTTAATCTTCAATGCTTGTACGACCACGTTTAAATTCAGCAACCCAATTTTTACTGTTGCATATGAAGGAGCACTTTCACCTAACACATTCACCATATCATTATGAATTTCTTGTCCCGATAAACCTTTTTTATGTAAATATTTAATGACAGCACGCATTTCTAATTTTTCCATTGTAAAAAAATTGCGGATGCGTCTTTTTTGAACACCTGTTTCTATATGAAGGAGTTGCCAGATCAAAACAAAATTTAATATGTTTTCATAACAGAGATGGAAGTTTCCAAAACACTAAACTTTTTTCTGTTAATACCGCGCTTTTTGTGCTAGGCTAAGAAGTTTCCGAACTGCCCTCGTACAGAGGATGAATCGGAAATGTCTCTTTTAATCGAATAAATTCTGGAATTAGTTTATCACTTGAAATAGATATTTGAATGGATTTGTAATACCCATGGATTGAAATTTCGTCTTCTGGACCAATGTATTTGGAAAAGGATTTATCATACTCCATTAAGCCATTAAAATTCATGTTCTGGAACGGAATAATGGATTCACTAGGAGACCTCTCGGCAATGGAGAGCGCCCCTGGATTGGAACCACGAAGAACAGGAACGGGATGAGTAACACCGGAAGGAAACTCATTCTGGAATGGAACTATTGATGTCCAAGAAGACCTCTCGGAAGAGAAGGGCTCCTCTGGATCGGAATCACGAAAATAACATAATTTTATTTTTAAATGAGTAGTATATGTATCCTTTAAATTTTAACTGGCTGATGAAGTAGATTCTGTAGCTTGTTTTCTATTTCCTTCTCAAAGCCCATCATGATGCGGATCATGGTGTGTACGCGATCCATACGAAAAGGGAGGTCGCCCTCTCGGTCGGCAGGGGTTCGAAAAAAGCTAGTTTTGATAGGCTCGACATACGCGTACATTAGGCCGGGGCGATTTGTATGGAAGGAAAGAACCTTAATGGGCCCTTCGCATTTCTGATTCGTGACCATATGTCTACGATGAAAATCGAGCCTCCCCATTTTGACTTGAAGTTTTTTATTG
Source organism: Musca autumnalis (assembly GCF_047663935.1). Classification (NCBI taxonomy): domain Eukaryota; kingdom Metazoa; phylum Arthropoda; class Insecta; order Diptera; family Muscidae; genus Musca; species Musca autumnalis. Next base: position 126,660,180 of record NW_027411644.1, on the reverse strand, counting down.
TTTTTTTTTTTTTTTTTGGAAATTTTTGCATATAACAGCCGAAACATTGTGATTTGCTATCCAACACAAAGACCAAAATTGTTGCCAACATTGGAATGCGAATGAATGGAACGACTTCGTTTTATTATTTTATAACGGTAAAAGTAGTGAAAATCCGGGTTTCTTACATTTTCAAATTTAAACGGCCATGAAAACGCCAATTGTGGGTGTTCTCACTAGAATGAAGGGCGGTTGGTTTTCTGCTGTGAGCCTCGAAAATATTTCAATAGTGGAAATATTTTCCTGAAGATTCATCCCCCAAGGAAATATGAAAATGGAAAAAAGGAAAGAAAATGCGATGTATTAGAGGTTTGGAGTAAGAACAATAATGGTTCTTTATTGAATTCAGTGAAACAAAGCGGCTGCTTACCAAGGACAACAGTATTGGTTGATGCTCAGTTAACAAGTGTTTATTGAAAGTAAGTTACAAAGGCAAGTTCAGTAAGAAAATTCAAAGAGAGAATGAGAGCATACATGGCACAATTTTGGACAGAGTTAGGGATGCCGAATACAAATATCGGAACATTGAACAATGAAAATAGGGTTGCCAGTTGGGGAAATCCGACGTAAACATCCCGGGCCCCTTGTAGTATCACTGCAATAAAACATGCCTCGACTGTACCGTGCAGTTTCTCATTGCGTAATATAAATGGAAACAAATTTAAAATAGAACAGTAAATTATGAAGTGAATTAAAAGTTTGAACTTAAAACTAACGAAATTATAGTTAAAATATACTGCTACGTTGTTTCCATGGTGGGAGGACCCATTGCGGAGTAGATTAGCGGCTCTCGTTTGGAATATTGAATGCGTAGATATCTGGAATGGCAGTTTGTGCTTTGTAGGGAGGAAAATACAATAGTGCTTACAAAAAATCGTATGAACAGAAGTGAATTTGAAACATGATCTTGAATTTGTACTTCGGAAAGAGTACAGCAGCATAGGAAATCCTCGTTGAAAACTTGAATGTGTATATTTTAAACAGTACAACAATACGGAAAATGCTTCTTTGAAATATAATGTCGAATTTGTACCTTGGAATGAATACAAAAGTATAGAAAATTGTTTCTGGGAACATAACTCTGGAATTGTACTGTGGAAACAGTACAACAGTGTGGAACATCTTCCTCTGAAATATAATTTTGGAATTGTACTTCGGAAATAGTACAATAATATGGGAAACATTTCTTTGGAATGGAAATTTTTATTTGTATTTTGGAAGTAATACAAAAAGGCTGAAAAATGAATCTGACAAATGGATAGAATAAATGCCTGGATGATTCTCGGATTGGGCAGTGTTTCCACTGGAGCAACACTTACTTCGGAATAACCCAAGCGACTAAATACGGACGAAGCTTTCGGAACTCGGAAGAAACCGAAAAGTTGTACATCACTTGATCGAGTATAACCATAGTAGTCGTTACGAATTTTAATCCAACCTGGAGATAGATAATGTACTTGAAATGAGGATTCTCGTGATTGTAACATCACTTTTATAAGAGAATAGAATTGGGTTACAGAATGTGTAATACAAAATGTTCGGCTGGCATCAGGAATTATAAATGGAAATTGATCGGATAATTGGAAAAGAATGCGAATAGCACAGTACGGGTTACCAACGACAAGTAATGTGTCGGTTAGTAACTGGAATTCATGAATTTCGTCACCAGGCTGGTTGCTAAATTGAATTATCTGATATGGAGTATGATTGGAGGGATGAAATTTGGGTTTATGGAAAATGAATTTTTCTCGGATGAACCTCAATGTTGGAGGATAGTTTGGAAGACGTGAATAACGCAAGATACTCAGTTTTGGAGTCTGAGTGCCGAAAACATTCGCATTAATGGCGACTGTCAGCAAGTTATAATGCTTTTCAAGTACGAGGGCGGTTCGGAAACTTCTTAGCCTATCAATGAAAGAGAATAGTTAGTTTTTCAAAAATATTTTTATTTTTTAATATAATCTCCTGAAACTTCAATACACCTAGTCCAACGCTTTTCTATCCCTTGATTAAAGTAGTTTCCCCAAGGTCTTCAAAATAGTGGTTTACAACTGTAATTGCATCTTCATTTGAGGTAAAACGCTTGCCAGCAAGGAATTTTTTTAGATTTGGGAACAAGTAAACGTCACTGGGAGCTAAATCAGGAGAATAAGGTGGGTGGTCAAGCAACTCGTACTTTAATTCGTTGATTTTAGCCATTGTTAAAACACTCTTGTGCGCTGGTGCGTTGTCTTGATGAAAAAATATTTTTTTGTGTTGTAAGCCAGGACGTTTTTATCGAATTTGTACATTTAATTGACCCAAAGGTTGCAATAGTACTTTGAATTTATTGTCTTACCCTTTTGCAGATAGTCAATCAATAAAATACATTTGAAGTCCCAAAAAACCGTTGCCATAACCTTACCAGCCGATTGAATTGTTTTTGTCTTCTTTGGGGCACTTCCTCCAGCTTCAGTCCATTGTTTGAATTGTTCTTTTGTCTCTGGAGTATAGTGGTGGATCCATGTCTCATCAACAGTTATGAAACGACGCTTAAAATCCATTTTATTTCGCTTAAAACGATCCAAACAAGCTTGAGAAATGTTTATTCTTATGCGTTTTTGATCGACTGTTAACAAATGCGGCACGCATCTTGCAGAAAGCTTTTTCATCTGTAGTTCTTCATGCACAATTAAATGGACTCGATCATTTGAGATGCCCATGATATTAGCAATTTCACGCACTTTTATTCGTCGATCGTTTAATACCATATCATGCACATTGGCTACAATTTCTGTTGTTGCTATTTTTGGACGTCCACTACGTGGTTAATCTTCAATGCTTGTACGACCACGTTTAAATTCAGCAACCCAATTTTTTACTGTTGCATATGAAGGAGCACTTTCATCTAACACATTCACCATATAATTATGAATTTCTTGTCCCGATAAACCTTTTTTATGTAAATATTTAATGACAGCACGCATTTCTAATTTTTCCATTGTAAAAAAATTGCGGATGCGTCTTTTTTGAACACCTGTTTCTATATGAAGGAGTTGCCAGATCGAAACAAAATTTAAGATGTGTTCATAACAGAGATGGAAGTTTCCAAAACACTTAACTTTTTTCTGTTAATACCGCGCTTTTTGTGGTAGGCTAAGAAGTTTCCGAACTGCCCTCGTACAGAGGATGAATCGGAAATGTCTCTTTTAATCGAATAAATTCTGGAATTAGTTTATCATATTCCGAATAGTGCAGAATATGAACATTATCTTTGAAATAGATATTTGAATGGATTTGTAATACCCATGGATTGAAATTTCGTCTTCTGGACCAATGTATTTGGAAAAGGATTTATCATACTCCATTAAGCCAGAAAAATTCATTTTCTGGAACGGAATAATGGATTCACTAGGAGACCTCTCGGCAATGGAGAGCGCCCCTGGATTGGAACCACGAAGAACAGGAACGGGATGAGTAACACCGGAAGGAAACTCATTCTGGAATGGAACTATTGATGTCCAAGAAGACCTCTCGGAAGAGAAGGGCTCCTCTGGATCGGAATCACGACGTACAGGAACTAGATGAGTAACACCAGAAGTAAACTCCTCCTGGAATGCAAAAATGGATGTACAAATAAATTGTACATATTTTTGGGTTAGTTTTAGGCACTGGGAAAAATCCAAATATAAATTTCTCAGTGCCATAAAATACCATATGACTCATTGGCAATGACTCATTGCGCGCTAGCACAGACGATAAGTGGTTAATGCATTTGTAATGTATGAAAAATTATGAGCGGTCGTAAAATCGATTTGTGTGTGCGCTAATAATAAATAATAAGATAAAGTCCACACACGGAGAGATCGACACACTCAGTAGGCAAGATGCACATTTAAGTGTAGGGACAAAACAACCCTCCATGTGCTTTGTTAAACTGAGTGGCTAAGATTAGGCTAAGTTAGATTAGTTTATGTAGTTCTTAAGTAAAATGGTTTTTAATAAAAATCAGAATCGAAATAACAATAACAAAATCTAAATTTGAAAAGAGGACATATACAAGTCCCAATTAAAAAAAAAAAAACATAATGGATTCCGGACAGAATATTAGGGAACTGGCAGATTATTTCTGCACGAAATTGGCTTCACCAACCAATTTTAAAAATGTGAAGAATGTAGATACGTATAAAACACTGGTAGAAAATACGTAATACGTTCACCAGCAAGCATTTCGATATGCAGACAGTCCAGAAGATAACGAGAATATGTCTAGGAAAGTGGATGAAAGTCTCGTCGTAGCCGATCAGAGCGATCAGAAAATTGAAATTGAGCAGCTGATAAAACCACCATCGTATTGGAATCTGGTAAACGCGTACTCTTTTTTGCCCCTGGAGGAGGAAGCGAGAGAAATTGAAGAGTGCGCCAAAATTGTATTCCCAAGGTACCGGAATACATCCGGAGTCTGTGCGCTTTACAATATGTGGTAAAGTTTTGGAAGGAGACATAACATGTCCCATAAATACAGAAAGAGAGGACATGTTGTGGGAATGTTATGGAGAAATTGTCGAGAAGGCCAGAATATATTGGCTATTTTATTTCCACGACTGCGAATGCGATAGGTGCATTAGCGAGGCCAGCCGAAAATATGATTTATGGAAACTATTCCCGCCCGCAAGTCCTCAGAATGAGGAAGAAATTACTGAAGTAAATGCCAAATACAATGCTGCAATTGCTGACCGCATCAAAGCCATGGATGGCCTTGAGGAAGTGAAAAAAGAAATGGCGATTCTACGCGAACAATTGGAAGATGAGATACTGGCCCGTAGTGATTTAGAAAAAGCCATGCAGAGTCTACGGGAAATTCATGAACAGTACGAAGGACAAATGCGTACTAATATTGAGGAAATTGAAGCGATATATGAAAAAGAGATTAAAAACCTTCAAGTTGCAGCCAATCGTAGCTCAAGTGCATCTGCGAGTGCTAGGGAAGAATTACTTGATACTCATACACGTATTGATAGCTTGAAGAGCCACATTAGTGAACTGGAGTCAGCAAATGCTACACTGAATACACGCATATGTGATTTGGAGCAATTGCTTGACATTGAGCGTACCCGCCATGTTTCGGATATAGCCAATTTGGAAGATGAGTTGCAACGATTACGAAATTAAATGACAAGCAACAGTTTCTACTTTGGAAAACGACAAATGAAAGAAGACATATGTGCAAACGAATCCTTTCACGAAAATTTAATGGACGCAGTAGAGATCGATGAAGCCGAATTTAGTGAAGTCGAGGATTACGTGGAAAATCTTGAAGTGTTAAAAGGTGATCTTCACCCCAACGGTGATGCTGGAACAGACACGGGAAGCGGTGATGAAGAAAGAAATGAGGATCATGATCTTGTACATGGCACAAATGCAATCAATCAAGACGTTTTCGACGAAGATGACCTGAGCGAGGAAGAAGAAACCCATGCCGAGAATGAAGAAGGTACTACTAACAACAGCGGCGAAGAAATGCCCGATAGAGCAGACGGCAATGAAGAAAAGAGACAATCTAACGTGGCACAAATTGAACTAACTAGGATAAAAAGACTGGAGGAATGTGCCGCGAAGGATGGCAACATGGGAGCTCGTTTTGACAGCGAACGAGCCCAACAACTAAGAGCGGAACAGAAGATATGACGAGCAAACCAACATGCCACAATCGAAGGAAGTTCTGTTACGCTGCAGGAAGAGGGCGAAGAAAAATATGCTGATGACGTGGAGAATGAAGCCGGCGGACAAAGGTGGAGGAACTGAAAAGAGATATAGGTTAGAGAGATGGTTGATGTCATTCGTTGGGGCCGTGACCTAGACGGTGATGCGAATACTGAGATGCACACATTGGTTTTATATCATCATATACTTTTAAATCATCAAATATTACAATTATTTCAATTTTGTATTCTCATAGCTTATAAGTACACATAATACAGTCCACTTCAAATATTCACATTAAGCCGCCCGGGAGAATGTACAAATAAATTGTACATATTTTTGGGTTAGTTTTAGGCACTTGGAAAAATCAGACAATTAAAAATAAATATTCCAAATATAAATTTCCCAGTGCCATAAAATACCATATGAGTCATTGGCAATGACTCATTGCGCGCTAGCACAGACGATAAGTGCTTAATACATTTGTAATGTATGGAAAATTATGAGCGGTCGTAAAATCGATTTGTGTGTGCACTAATAATAAGTAATAAGATAAAGTCCACACACGGAGAGATCGACACACTCAGTAGGCAAGATGCACATTTATGTGTAGGGACAAAACACCTCCATGTGCTCTGTTAAACTGAGTGGCTAAGATTAGGCCAAGTTAGATTAGTTTATGTAGTTCGTAAATAAAATGGTTTTTAATAAAAATCAGAATCGAAATAGCAATCGAACCGTTAGGTTGGTGTGTTTCCTTTCTCAACAATGGATGTACCAGGAGACCTCTCGAAAATGGAGGTCTGGATTGGAGCCATGAAGTGGAAGAACTGGATGAGTAACTCCTCATCATGTATTGGAAAAATGGATGTATCAGGAAGCCTCTCGGAAATGGAGGGCTTCTTTGGATAGGAATCGCGAAGTATAGGAACAGGAGAAGTAGCACCGGAAGGAAATTTATTCACCAAATTCAAACCGGACAGACCACACTTGGAATTTGGAGAATATGTTTGAATGCCTTCAGCGGAGCAAATGGACTGTTTTAAAGGATCGGAATGTTGAGTGGATGCGACACTCAAACCAGGATTGGAATCAGGATGAGTAGCACTGAAGGGAGAATCATTCACCAAATCCGAATCAAACACACCACATTTGGAGTTTGGAAAATATGTTTGGATGCTTTTACTCGAACCAGTGGACTGTACAGAAGGATTGGAACTTCGAGTAGACTCGACATTCAAAGCAGGATCGGAACTTTGTGTAGGTGACTGATTTAATGAATGATTGTTGTCAGAATCATCATGGAGCATGGTATGGTGTCGCTTTTGACAATGGACACAAGTAACTTTGGAGGGGCAATTGCTCACACGATGCGTTTGGGAAAAGCAATTGCAGCAAAGACCTACTTCTTTAATCTTTGCACAACGCTGAAGTGGATCCAAAGAAATGAATGAAGGACCCATTCGGATTGTGTGTAACGATGATGAACAAAGTCGGAATAATGCCGCTTGTCACGCCAGAATTAAGCAGTACAAGGCGGCTCACGGAACTTATTAATGTCTGGAATGCCATTTCGAGGTTGTTTAAGAAATGTGAGTCGATCGGGAATGAAGTAAATCAAAGTAAGTTCGGTGAGACTAAGTCGGTAGTTAAATAGGGAACGAGAAAAAGGTGTGTTCTCTTTTTCCAATGGAAATATTGAAAACAGTACTTGTTTTCTCAGAAATTGTATGGCTTAAATGGAAAAATAAGCACCCCGGAATTGATCTAGTGATTAACTTTTCAGGATATACCAAAACCTTAGTATTTACAGGAATAATGTTGATGAAATGTCGCCTGTATAAGTGTTTACTTATATGGGTAACGCCCTCTAGAGGCTGACGCATGCACTACACGGCAGGAAACACTGCTATTGGAAAAGAATCCTGTAGTGCGATTCTGTAACTCCTTAACGACAGAATTAACGACAAATGTCGGTAGTTAACGACAATTTTCGGTAAGTGCTATTCTGTATACAAATTTTAACGATTTTTGTCGGTAAATTTTGTCGTTAATTACCGAAAATGATTGTTAAGTTAACATCCAAAAAAGTGTAGTCGTTAAGTCTTAACGACAGTACATTATTACAATATTTCGCTGATTTCTTTTAACAACGGCGTTTTTATATAAAGATATGTTATATTAATAAGGAGGGTACACACGGTAAATTCCGCCTTTTTGAGAAAAATCTTCTTAATGGATTTACATAAGTGTTAACTGTGTAGAATAACATGGGGCAGCTTCGCCACTGTTGTGCTTTCGACAGCGCCGATTTTATTGAAGCTGCATAAAGTTCATCAAAGAGAACTTGTAGATCTTCGATTAACTCATAACTTTCCCTTGGACCACCTTTATGTAGCATCAATTAAATCGGCGCTGGCGAAGCTGCCCCATGCTACCCAACGTATGAAGACTGTGCTAACCTTTGTTTTACTTATTAAAGAGGAAAAACGTTAGCTAATGTTTCAAAAGAACTCAAGTGTGGTACTGCTATGTAAGACCTATACCAATGTCCTTAACACTATCTTTCTAGGAGGCTTTCGTTGGCTTTAATTTAGCATTGAGGGCATTGAGGCCAACACGTTAATAGTATTACTATAACCTACTTTGTTCTGCGATAATCTTATAGATTTAAACTCAGCATCACTAACAATCAGAATGCCAAAAATGGCGTATAAGCTTGGATTTTCGAACTTTTCATACTCTCCGCTATGAGAAATTTCATTTAATGTGGGCGTGAATTGAATATGTGAATATATAAACTCAAAAGACGGTAACGTGGATCCACGATCACTGAAGGAGCTTAAGTCCTGTCAAATATCAAAGCTCAATCATCATATGGCGAATCTAGCTCTTTTTACACTGTTCTGAATTTTTACAGAGCGCCACAACCAAAAATATGATCCCAACTTTTGATTAAAAAAATACAACTGCGCTTTTAAAAAAGAATAATGATGGTTTTATCACTTTAAATCACACACACACAATAAAAACATCTAAAGAAATGCTTCTTTACTGGCATCCGTAGTCATCCAAAAGACACGCATTTGAGCCACATTCCTTCAAAAATCTGAATTGTTTCCTTCTTAAACGCTTTATGTTTTGTATTCGCGACGAAATAACGTTTTCAGCTTCAAAACATATTTTAATTAATATAAAATATAATAATTGACATTTTTCTTCACATTGATATTCTTCGGTATGAGTTAACGATTTCTACAATCGGTAACATAAAGTTACAGAATAGCACAATCGTTTATTCAACCGAATATTTTTGTTAACTACCGATGTCGGTTCGTTATTTCAAAAAGTTACAGAATCGCACTACTGAAAAGTTTCGAAGATCGGGAAGAAATCGGAGAAATAACGGAATAATTGACGGTTTTCGGTAATTGTCCTATTTATAAAGCTACCTCTAGCGGAGGTAAGGTGCACTACAAATTGGGAAAAATTTGAATAATGGAAATGCTGAAGACTATTTCCATAGAAAAGAGAAAAAATCTGAAAATTTTGGAAAAATAACGAAAAATAAGAAATTTCGACTCTGAACTATATGAAAAGCGACCTCTATCGGCGGTACGCGACACTACGTCTCCGAAATAAGAGATCAAGTCGTCGATTATAAAGATTTCCCGGAAGAATCAGCAGAATTCCCGAAAACTTGGAATAAAAAATGGGAAATGCGTTTTTGGAGGTTTTTCTTTATGTATGTGGCGCCACCTATCGGAGGACAATAAAACTAAGGGTGGCGGAAAGTTGTGGTCAGACAATAACTCCAAATAATCTGAAATAATATCGACAACCACGAAAAAATCGGAAAAATGAATATTTTCCAAGTGTTTTTGTATATGAATATCACCCTCTAGCGGCGATATGGTGAACTACAATTATGTAGGAATGAAGTGTCTCGACACCTCACTTAACTGTAGACGTTAATATACAATAACATATATATATACCCTGTAGGAAATGTCAATAGTGAATCTATACTGACTTACTACTGACATTGTCAACAGTACTACTGACAAACTGTAGACAACTAATGTAATTTCCTATAGACATTTTGTATGAACGTGTCATTCGAAAGTCAGTACTGACAATGGAACTAGTATGTCAATAGTAAGTCAATAGTTCCTGGGGAACCATGTGTTGACATTGGAGGTAGTGAGTCAGTATAGACATTGGAGGTAGTAAGTCAGTATAAACATTGGAGGTAGTAAGTCAGTATAGACATTGGAGGTAGTGAGTCAGTATAGACAATGGAGGTAGTGAGTCAGTATAGACATTGGAGGTAGCGAGTCAATAGTACCAGATTTTCAATACTAATTTTTTTAGCTTATTTGGAACTTTTCATAGATAAAACAGCTATATAGTACGTTTAATAAGAAGATGAAGCTACACATTTGTTTAAATACTATATACAAAAACAATTTTTTCACCAACCGCAAAAACTATTTTACGCCAAACAATTAAGAAAATTAAAAAAAAAAGATGCGTTGGGCTATCATCTGTCAATACACAAAGTTATGTCTCTAGTTCTTCGCGAAATGATTTTCTGATCATTTTTCAGATAGTACTATGAGAAATAGGCATTTATTTTTGGTCATCAGGATAGAACATTCATTTTATTTTCCCGAATTTTTGAGATACTAACCCCGAATTTCCTTTCAGTCGATAAAACAAGGCTTTCTAAGCATTTTTCATCAAAGAAAACCTATAAATAATTCCGCGGACGCCAAAATAACAGCGTAAACGGGTTTAAATTGACAGATAATAGAAACATCTCGGAATATCCATAAGAGTCGCGCAGCTATGTAATATTTCTTCACAATAAGATAGAATATGACACAGACAACCTCGACGGATACAATCGAGTGCTTCGGATGCTGAGAAGATGGAACATTTTCAAAATAATTGTGAAAAACGTCAAAATTTCTTGTAAAAGCCCTGATGTTTTGTTCAATAAAACGGGTTTTCCGCGAACAAGTGTGCCGTTCAACGGTTTGGAAATATACTCCAGATTTGGAGGAAGATAATCTGATACGAAAACAACCGTTATTTTAATACACTGAGAGAAATTTTAGTACTTTTTAAAATAACATACGAAACCAAAAACCTCCATTTCTATGACTGTGTTTTTCCGCGAAAACGGGGCTTTTACATTTGCGAGTTCTGGTAAAAAAACACTAATTCGTAAAATCCGGTATGGAGAGCATAACCTGATCCATTTATATTGGAGCATAACACTGTTGAGAACAGTCGCGGACACCGAAATAAGAACACATATAAAATTCAAGGTCTAAAGGGTGTGTTCAATTTGAAAATGTGCTAAAATTTCCCTCAGTGTATTAAAATAGCGGTTGTTTTAATATCATATTATTTTCCCTAAATGTGGAGCATATTTCCAAACCTTTAAACGGCAGACTTGTTCGCGGAAAACCATTTTATTAAACAAAACATCATGGGTTTTATAAGAAATTTTGACGTTTTTTATAATTATTTTGAAAATGTTCCATCTTATCAGCATCCGAAGCACTCGATTGTATCCGTCGAGGTTGTCTATGTCATATTCTATCTTATTGTGAAGAAATATGACATAACTGCGCTACTCTTATTGATATTCCGAGACGTTTCAAATATCTGTCAATTTAAACCCCTTAACGCTGTTATTTCGGTGTTCGCGGAATTATTTATAGGTTTTCATTGATAAAAAGTGATTAGAAAGCCTTGCTTTATCGACTGAAAGGAAATTCGGCGTTAATATCTCACTAATTCGGGAAAATAAAATGAATGTTCTATCCTGATGACCAAAAATAAATGCCTATTTTTCATAGTACTATCGGAAAAATGATCAGAAAATCATTTCGCGAAGAACTAGAAACTTATCTTTTCTGTGTTTGATACGGAACATCATTGACTTTAAATCCCCATAAGATTAAAAACGCAGATTCATTCGTTTTGGGATAAATAAGCTAACATTAACAAAAATGTAGGTGTTCTATTCTAGTGACGTGGAGTATATATATATATATATATATATGTCACACACAAGTTGAAGTCCGACCATATAAACGGGCTTGGTGTAGGGTGTACTGGGAACAGTTTTATCTCTGTTGAGTGAAACCAGGAATAGTTGGATAGATAACTGCTTGTTAACTGAGTGAACTTACTCAACAGTAATGCAGGAGAATGAATAGAAGTAATGTGCGTGTGGGTGTTTATATGAAAAGCAGTGCTGCTGGTAAGGACACTGCAATGCTCGTGGGGTCTCTAACATCAACAACTGCTGTTGTAATGATTGACCGATTGTGGATGGGTAGGAATAAACACACGAACAAATAAATAGAAGAGGAGTAGAAAAAATGCTATATGCAAACGAAATATTCTCTAATACGTAGGATACCGCTACGTGGGTAACCTTTGGTCGGTCACAGTTCCCCAACTCAACACTTCCAGAATGTTGAGTGTGGAAGCTGTGATTGTTATCCCTGGATAGGCCATTCAAAAAAATTGTTTTTCCTTTTTTGGGTCATCCTATGGTACATAGTATAATAGTTTATAATACAATCTTTCATGTTGCTGTTGTGGTATTTTAAACAGTTGTATGTCTACAATATTCTCAAGATGTACGAGGTCTACGATACCCTTTTACCGTTTATGTAGACTGCCTAAATACCATTCCTGATTAGTTTGTTTGACACATATGTATGTTCAACAACTACTATGTTGCTAAAGACTGCAAAGCAAAATTCCTATACGTTTCTGAGAGAAAGCAAAAAAAGTGTAATTTTATCCCTGTTTAGATGAGGCAATAAAATCCAAATACCAGTATGGTCATCTTCGGCGATGTGTCATATCAAAAAATTACAAATTTGTAAAAACAAAATTCTCAAAATGATATGCACCTTCCATGGTTATTTTCGACACAACGTCTACATCATGTTACAGGAATCGAATTAGTTCAACAAAAAATAAATAAGATGACAGAAAATTTTATTGAAAAATGCCAAACATCTCAATATCAGTATATTAATGATTTAATATCATCATAATTTTACCTCAATAACGTAACTTACATCAAAATGGTTTAAAAGGGTTTTGTTTTTGCGTATTTCCCATTTAAATATATGTTAATTTATTTACTCTATTATTGTTACATTTTTAAAATAATTATAAAGTAGAAAAGGAATTAGAAATTCCTAACCTCTTGTCTATATATATTTTATTTCTAAGCCATATTAGGTTAGGTTAGGTTTAGGATGCGCAGCTGCCGTGTCGGCAGCCACTCCACTCGGAGACCTTAAGGTCCATTGTGATCATCCTGACTATTGTGTTGTAAATGGTGATGATTTGAAGGGGTTGTAAGTCGTCTATGAATGAAATAATTGCGGATCCGGCTATATGGTGATGTGTGCAAGTAAATGGTGATGATGTGGAGTAGAAGTGTGATGTTTGTTATGGGTGATGCTGTATGATGTTAGGTGACTATAGATGATGATGTACGGTGATGGATATATGGTGATTTGTGCATACGGTGATTGTGGTGTACAAAAGACATGAGCTGTGATGTATATTCTGGGTATATGGTGATTTGTGCATACAGTGGTGATGGCATGCTAAAGACATGACTGTGATGTGTATGACATGGATGTGATGTATATTTTGGTTATATGGTGATTTGTGCATACGGTGATGATGGTGTGCAAGAGAGATGGCTGTGATGTGTGTTCTGAGTGGTGCTTTTTTGCCTGCAGATGGTGATACATGATGATGATGAAGTGTGCTGTATGGGAGAAGATGGTGTATTATGTTGGAAAAACGGGAAAGGAGGGAGGTGGAGAGTGATGAGACGAGAGAAAGAGAAATAAAAAGAATGAGTGATTGTAGAGGGGAATAAAAAGAATGAGTGATTGTAGAGGAAATTACCAGATTTAGAAGAGGATTGATTTTAAAAGGAGTATATATAAGACTACTCGGAGCCTATGTTGATCTGCCCCAGAGCCAATTTAAGCTCTTGCAGTAAACTAACAGGACTGTAGGGTCAATGGTGGAGAAGAAAGAGAAAGATTCAATCACATGCGCACCAAAAAGTTTATGTCTTTTGACCATTAGTCTAGGACACCTACACAGAAGGTGCTCGATTGTCTCAGTCTCCTCCTCATCCTCGCATAACCTACAATACTCAATGTTGTTGTCATCCCACTTACAAGTCATAGATCTTATTCGGCAATGGCCAGTTATGACCCCTGTAACGATTCTGATTTCTGACTTGCAAAGTGAAAGAAGGGACGCAGTTCTACGGCCTGAGATTGCCGGCCAGATTGACTTAGATACCCTGCATCTAGGTGTGTCTTGCCAAATTCTTACGGTTTTCTCTGCGTAGAGCTGCCTGAGTTTGCCGAGGAAGTAGCAGAGCGGTGGCTTTACACAGTCCTCTACCCCTAGGTCCGAGGATTGGGAGCCACGCCTCGCCAATTCATCAGCTATCTCATTACCCTCAACATCACAATGCCCTGGTACCCAACAAAAATTGACGTTCAAATTGCTTGTTTTAAGAAGAGACCTGCAGTTTTGAACAATCCTAGATTTGATGGTGCAAGATCCAAGCGCCTTCAAGGCAGCTTGGCTGTCCACGTAAATGGTTGCTGTTATATCTGCATTGTGTGTCATTTCTGCTAGTAGCTCTAAAGCTTTTAAAATAGCAAAAACCTCGGCCTGAAAGACACTGCAGTCGTCGCTAAGTTTATATGAGCGGCTAATATTCAACTCTTCACAGTACACACCAGCTCCCGTACCATCTTCCATTTTTGAACCGTCGGTAAAAATGGGTAGACGCTCGGGCAGTGGTCTGTCCTGTTCCCAAGCACTTCTGTCAGGGATAAACACGTTCACTTTGTGAAAGTCCAGGAATGGTGAAATATAGTCAGTATCACCCCCTCTGTCACATAGTCCAATCTGGCTGTTTATCCGTTTCAGAATACTAGCATGTCCAAGCTCTGACCAACGCCACTGATTTATCCCCTTAAGCCTCAAGGCACTCCTGGATGCTTGGTACTGTGTCAGAATGTCCAGTGTTTGGAAATTCAGAACAGCATTCAGGGCTGCCTGAGGGGTGCTTTTTGCTGCCCCAGTTATGAGAACTGATGCAGCCCGTTGCACTGAAGATATCCTAGACAGGTTGGCGTTAATGTTCAGGGCTTGCCACCAGACAAGACATCCATAGGTCAGAATGGGGCAGACCACTGCCCTATACAGCCAATGTATTACATGTGGCCTTAAGCCCCAGCTCTTACCTATGGAGTTCTTGCAAGAATAAAGTGCAATTAGACCCCTCTTAGTACGCTCCCCGTGTTCCTTTTCCATTTTAACCGATGGTCAAGGATCACTCCCAGGTATTTCGCCTCAGTAGAGAGGGTCAATCGCACCCCATCTAGCGTAGGTGGTGTGAATTCATTTATTTTCCTCTTCTTGGTGAATAGTACCAACTCTGTCTTTGCTGGGTTCACACCAAGACCATTGTTGTATGCCCAGCGTGAGAGTTTGACCAGAGCACCTTGCATAAGCTCAGACAGTGTAGATAAATATTTCCCACTTATTAGGATTACTACATCATCTGCATATGCAACTACCCGAGTTCCTAGTCTTTCAAATTCCTTAAGTATCCCGTTAACCACCAGAAGCCAAAGTAGGGGAGATAGAACTCCCCCCTGTGGAGTGCCTCTGGTGACCGACTTCCTAACGGAACTCTTCCCAATACTTGAATTTATAAGCCTACTTTCCAGCATGCTATCAATCCAATTAGTAAGGATAGAGGGGACACCCAGTGACTCTAGAGCAGAATGAATGGATTCGAGTTTCACGTTATTAAAGGCACCTTCGATATCTAGGAAGGCAGCTAGGGTGGAACTCGAACCATCCAGATTCTTTTCTATACAACTCACAACGTTATGCAGCGCTGTTTCTGTCGATTTCCCCTTGGTATAAGCATGTTGTGAACTGCTTATGATGTCATCATTCATGTATGATCTAATTTCCAAGTCTAGTAACCTTTCCAAAGTTTTTAGAAGAAAGGAAGAAAGGCTTATCGGCCTATAGTCCTTAGGTAACGAATGACTTGGCTTCCCTGCTTTGGGAATGTAGGTCACAGTTACCTCTTTCCATAGTGCCGGTATGTGCGAAAGTAGAATGCAGGCCCTAAAGATCCTTCGCAGTATGGTAACCAAACTAGTCGGTGCATTCTGAAGCATCGCTGGAATTATACCATCAGGTCCAGGAGACTTGTAGGGCTGAAAAGTACTAATCGCCCATGAAACTCTGTGATCACTTATTAGCTCGTCAACAAGGACCGAATCCTACAAGGTGTAAGTCCTGCTCAAAGCCACCCTATGCGGGCCCGGATTGGCATCCTTACACCCTGGGAAGTGGGTCTCTGCTAACAGGTCAAGAGTCTCCGAAGCGGAGTTAGTCCAGGTACCGTCGTTTCGCATAATGCTCCCAATGGGTTTGGGGTCCTTTGAGATCACCTTGCGGAACCTCGCTGCTGCACTAACCTCCTCTACGGCCTCGCTAAAGTTTATCCATGAGTTTCTTTTGGCCTTCCTAATCTCACTCTTGTACTTGTTGAAGGCATCTCTGTAAAGATCCCAATCGGTACTGAGTTTTGATTTACTAGCCTTGTTATAAGTTTTCCTACTGTTCTTCCTAAGTTTGGCCAAATCTTTGTTCCACCAAACTGGTTGAGTTCTCCTACCAGGATATGTTAATGGGCAGGTCTTCTCATAGCAACCTCGAAGAATGCCTGTGAGACCTTCAACCTGTCTATCAATTTCCTCCGCTGTGTGGGGCTCAGGAAGCTCACTCAGCCTTGAAGAAACGAGAGAGTTGTAGTTTTCCCAGTTGGCTCTTCTTGGATTGCGATGAGGCGTTTGCCTTTTACTACTATAGCAGACTCGAAAGTGTATCGCTCTGTGGTCCGAGAAGGAACACTCCTTCGATACTCTCCAGTCTGCTATAAAAGTATCTTCCAAATTTGTAAGGGTAATATCAATGACTTCCTCCCTTACCCTATTCTGGAAGGTGGCAGTGTTTCCCCTATTACATACTCGCAAATTATTAACTAAAATAAAGTCGAATATGGACTCACCTCGCACATTGGTGTCACTGCTTCCCCAGTGGAAGTGATGAGCATTTGCATCACAGCCCATCACAAGTTTGCAACTGCCCATGGTCTCCTCCACCAGTTTACGTACCAGTCTGTTCGGCGGGTCAGGTGTCTCATACGGCATGTAGACCGAGGCTAGCACTAAGGCCCTTCCGGTATCCTCCTCTAGCCTCACTACAGTCGTATCGCCATCGCTGTAATTGTAGAGTTGAATAGGATTAAGACTTTTCTTGGCTACAATACAGGTTCTTACCTTATCCTCACTGGATGCAAAGAAGACAGAGTAGCGACCATCGTTTAGTCCAGAGACCCTATTTTTGTATAAATAGGGTTCCTGGACTAAAGCGATGTCTATTTCGGTTTCTGTGAGGGAGAGCAGGAGTTCGGCAGCCGCAGCCTTGCAGTGATGCAAATTAATTTGCACCACACGAAGGCCATGCTGCCTAACCTCCTTACTGCAACTGCGGAATCCGGAACCGAAGTCCTCCAGATCCGAAGTACAGTACTCCCTCACAGTTCCTAATATAGCTCGCGCTCTCATTATCCATCGTGAATTTCATCACGGTTCCTCCACCATTTTTGAAGGACTTCACCAGCCTCCAGCTGTCCGTCAGAAGACCTCTGTTCTGCTTCCTGATCATTTTCAGGACATCCGCCAAGTCTGATTCCGGCGGTGGCACCCATGTCGTGGCTGCGATCCTGCGAGGTATCTCGCCCACAGGAACCGCGGCTAGCCTACAGCCGTCCCATAGTGCACCAGAGTCCTTAATTGTTTGGATGAGGAATTTCTTAGATTCCTCATCCTGACAATTCAGGATCCTGACGCCCATATGGACGACTGCCCTGCCAAAGCCGGTATTCCTGGCATCTACCTCGTCTGAGGTAATCACCTTCCTCAGAAGAGTTTCCACCAGGAGCCAGTGGTCGTCGTCGATCATGCCGTCCGGATCAGATCTATCGATGATCGCAACCTGGAGGTCATCCGGGGCGATCATCTTAGCGGATCTTGTTGGATCCCGCGTCCTCCCACCTGAAGGTTGTGGGGGTTTCAAACCCTGGCCGACTTGGGTGGTCTTCCCTGTTTGAGCCCCTTGAACCGTCTGGTGAGCGGCCACTTCAGCAAAGGAGGCCGAGTGATTGTTCGCCCGATTTTCCGCCGTCCTTTTAGCAGTCGGGTGTGGGTCCTCAGAAGATCTAACCCTCTTTACGCATTCCTGCGCAGATGTCTTCGATTTCCCACCCTGCTTTGAGGTCGATGGACCATCGGACGTACCAGTCACTATCCTCCTGGCTGTACCAACGCCTTTCCTCACAGCGACAGAAGGGCAAGATTTACCAGGGGCAGGCAATCCTACAGTGGTCTGTGAGCCAGTCCTCTGTACAATCGGAGCTCCTGATAACTCTCCGCTCTTCTTTGCCCCTGCAGATCCAGAGGCAGACGCCGACGAACCAGCCGAAGTAGGAGACACCCTGTGCGGTTGGTTGGTTTGCGTCTGTCTCTCTTTCCGCGCCAAATTCGAATCGGCTTTTGACCGATCCGACATCCTAGGGGCCGAGGGTATCGGATCGCTTGACCCTACCGCAGACACCAAGGTTGTCCGCAAAGGGTTCGAGCTGCCCGAAACTCCCGGTTTTTCTTTATTGCCTGGAGACGCTGCCTTCATCACAGCCGTTGGGCTGGAGACTGCTTCGTTTCCAGGGGTTGGAAGCTGGTCGATCGGAAGGAAGATCTTCTCGACGTGAGGATATTTGCGCTCAAAACGCCTCACGAATCGAAGCTTCAATCCGATCTCCCGAAATTGCGCTTGAGTTACCTCAGCGGGATTCACGCCTATGAAGCGCTTGCAGTAGAAGATAGCCCTTTTATAATTATACTTGTCTTTCCTCTGTCTGGGCCCGCTCTTCTTGGCTGCTGAGGATAAGGAGTCTGATGACAGTTCCTCCTCTTCATCCCCTTTCACCAAGGCATCTTGCCTAGACAGGGAGGGCTTGTCGGTACCGACCGACGCTTTTTCCCCTGAGGGAGTAGGTCTCTCGACTGCTGGAACTATACCCCCTTGAGTGGCTGAAGGAGTTACCTCCTTGGACGATTGAGATGGAATGATTGTGACATCCATCTCGTCGTCCGTCAGAGGGAAGTCCTCCCAGTCCCACGGCGGGGGGCTCTCCTGACTCAGTCTGAAAGTCTCATTCTCCTCCAGGAGACCGAGCAATTCCCTGCTCTGAGTATGTAAGGCGTCGCTGACTACGTCCATTGTCAGAGTCGTCGTTCTGTCGTCCCCGCCCATGGATGGGGTCATTACTGCACTGGGTGCATCATTGTCAGTTGTCGTAGCCGGGGTCAATATCGAGGGTTGATTGAGGTTTGTTGTTTTTTGGGGGTTTGTTTTAAAATTTGAATTATCCATAGAAAAATTTGATTAATGGGGGAGATGAGGACAGTCATGGCATAGCCCTCCTCTACCATGACTAGGGCGCTGACTACTCGCTGAGGTGCCCAGGTATCAGCGAGGCTCCGTACTAATACAGTTGGTACCCTAACTGCAAACCATAGGAACACCGATGGGCACGAGGTCGCGTAACACCCCGGTGTTAGGGGATCTCACAATTACTTTGGTAGGAGATCGCTACCAAATATATGTCACTCAACTTGGAGATACACTTGGGTTCCAGTGCACTAAGTTGTTGCGTGACAGAGAGTGGATAACCTTTGGTCGATCACAGCCTCCCAGTTCAACACTACAAGAAGTTAAATGAGAAGATTGTGACGTCTAGCCCCCGCATCGCTTCAAGATTGTTATTCCCGGCGGGGGATAAGCCATATTAATATTATACGGAATAAAGAAAGAATTGAAAAAAAAAAATCCAAATTCGATCTCACAACACAAAACCCACTAGCAACTTTTCCCAATATATACTTTCAGAAAATTCCAACTAGATATTGTTTGCATTTTCAGTGTTGCATAGTGTATGTAATTCTATTCTGCATGTAATTGTTAACACATTTTGTTTAATTAAATTTTACACAAATGTTTTTTTTTTACATTCAAGGTGGGACAAAAAGATAATTCTCCAGGTCTGGATCGCGCTATTGACCAGATGTGTAGAAAAACTAGAGACTTGCGCCGACAATTGCGTAAAGCTGTCGTTGATCATGTTTCTGATTCTTTTTTGGAAACAACAACTCCTTTAATCGATTTGATAGAAGCAGCGAAAACTGGAAATGAGAAACTTGTTCGGGAAAAATCAGAAATTTTTACAAAGCATGCAGAAAAGCTGGTAGAAGTTGCTAATCTTGTTTGTAGCATGTCAAGCAACGAAGATGGAGTAAAAATGGTACGGTATGCTGCTGCTCAAATTGAAAGCTTGTGCCCACAAGTCATAAATGCAGCATCAATTTTAACAGTTAGGCCGAATTCGAAAGTTGCACATGAAAATATGACAGCGTACCGTCAAGCATGGGAAGTTCAAGTTAGAATTTTAACTGAAGCTGTTGATGATATAACAACAATAGATGACTTCTTAGCAGTATCGGAAAATCATATTCTTGAAGATGTTAACAAATGTGTTATGGCTTTACAAATGGGAGACGCTGAAGTCTTACGTGTCACGTCTGGGGCCATTCAAGGAAGATCAGCTAGAGTTTGTAATGTTGTTGAAGCCGAAATGGATAATTATGAACCATGCATTTACACCAAGCGTGTGCTTGAAGCAGTTAAAGTTTTACGCGATCAAGGTATTTATTTATTACTTACAGATTAGATAGTACGGCTAAAATTTCTTTTACTTGCAGTTATGCCCAAGTTTGACCAAAGAGTTGATGTAGCAGTGGAAGCACTATTATCAAAGTCAAATAAAGAAGTTGACGAAAATGAATTTATAGATGCATCACGTTTGGTATATGATGGTGTGAGAGAAATACGACGAGCTGTCTTAATGAATAGGGTGAGTAATATTTATAATACAATACGTTTTTAATAAAGTAAAACACGTAGATCTCGACGAAAAATAGTCAAGCTAAATTTATAGAAAAGCATTATATAATAGTTTAGGGTATGTAAGATTTAAACATACAATAAATACACTGCCAATCTGCCTACGAAAAAATTTGAAAAAATCTCCCTGAAAAATGTTCCCTATTTCTAAAAGGCCCCAAGTACCGATACCTCCATTATTTAGCCTCCTGCCTACTTCAGTGTAACATGAACCTATATTGAACATTTTCTGCGTGGAGGCGGAGTCGCTACCAAAACATAGTCATATGTTTATAATCTTCCTAATTATACTTTTGCACCCACGCTTTGTGAGAAGCGAATATCACCTTTATAATGATGAAAATTAAGTTGGAGCAAGTGGTCAAACAACGGAGATGTCGCAATAGTCGCTAATCCAACCCAATTTTTAAATTTTAGGATTTAGATGGGTAGGTTTGGCGGGGCAGTTAAAAAGATGTTGTGTGTCGTGCGGGCCCATGCCGCATACTGGGCAAAAGTCTTGCAGCGCGATCGATTTCCGCCCAATGCGAATTTAGGCGACTGCAATATCCCGAGCGTAGTTGAGCCAAAACTACTCTGGTTTGTCGTGGCAGCTGACGCTCCTCAGCTGCGATAGATGGAGGATGGAACTAGTATGTCAGTAGTAAGACAGTAGTTGCTGAGGAACCATGTGTTAACATTGGAGGTAGTGAGTCAGTATAGACATTGGAGGTAGTAAGTCAGTAGAGACATTGGAAGTAGTGAGTCAATAGAGACATTGGAGGTAGTGAGTCAATAGTACCCCTGTAGGAAATGTCAATAGTGAATCTATACTGACTTACTACTGACATTGTTAACAGTACTATTGACAAACTGTAAACAACTAATGTAATTTCCTATAGACATTTTGTATGAACGTGTCATTCGTAAGTCAGTACTGACAATGGAACTAGTATGTCAATAGTAAGTAGTTCCTGAGGAACCATGTGTTGACATTGGAGGTAGTGAGTCAGTATAGACATTGGAGATAGTAAGTCAGTAGAGACATTGGAAGTAGTGAGTCAATAGAGACATTGGAGGTAGTGAGTCAATAGTACATAAAGGGTCATATGGAGACATTGGTACCAAATTGTTCACTATTAAGTTTTTTGGCCTATTTGAAACTTTTTATAGACTAAAAGGATATATAGTGTGTTTTATAAGACGATGAACTTATACTTTTGTTTAAGTGGTATATTTTATTATAGAATAACATATAATTATGAAAATACTTAAAAGTACAAATTGCATATTACAGTCTTTTTTCTTTATAAAGGGCTAAGCCCAAGATTCCAAAATTAGTAAATAAAGCCAATGTTTTCAAGGCTGACTAACAAATAATAAAAAAATCGTTTTCATTGTCAGAAATATCATCGCCTAAGAATTGGTGGTTCTTGTCTTTAAATTTTCTTACATTACAGCCGTATAAACATTGCAAAAATCTCGCAATCAATTTTTGCCAAATAACCCTTCAACCAGCGTTCGAAAACTTACACTAAGGTACCGTACAATAACGTTTTGTAGCGTACCTAGCATGAAAAGTTACACTACGATAAGGTACGGTACATGTACACAAACTTTAAAAAAAATTTTAGAGTTTGTGTACATGTACCCAACAAAAATCGTAGCGTACATGTTTGGTACGCAACCACCATTGTAAAGTAACAACCACGTACCCAACCGAAATGGTTGGGTACGTACGTTATAAATGTTGCGTGTACATTAAAAAACCACGTAGCGTACATCATTATGTACGCTAAAAAATAAATAGAGGTTGCGTACACCTGGGTGATGTTTATAAAGAGGTTGCGTACACCTGAGTGATGTTTATAAAGAAATATAAAATATGAATGGCATGAGGAAAAATGCAACCATAAAAATAAGAGTGAATATCGTATACATAAAATACAAAAGTAACTATATTTATATTTAACCAGTAAATATGAAAACATTTATTTATTTTATAAAAAATTAACGAATATAAAAATATTAACATACTAAAGAAAATAGAATTTAACAGGAGAAAGCTCAACTTTCATAATTGAAATCCCCATTAACTTTTACCATTAATATATGTTCAAGATTTGTTGCTGACATGCGGTTGCGCTGATCAGATAATATGTACTTCATAGCAGAAAATAAGCGTTCCACGCTTACTTGGGTTGACGTTATTGCCTGTACAATATTAGCAATCTCACTGATGATGGTTTTCTGAGAGTTCCAAAACGCTATTATATTTTCATTTAGTGGCAATCTTGATTGCCGCTCATAATTGGCAAAATCAATCAATTTCTGTGGTAGGATCTATAATTTGCAGATAATCGGAAAAAGATTTGGCTGCATCTGGTCTACTCGGTGATGGAGCTTCCTCTAATATTAGGTGACTTGTATTGTGTTCTGAAACATAAAAGATGAATGATATAAATAAATAGGCATTGTTCTGGTTTACTTAAGCAAACTTACCTTCTGTTGAGTTCATGCGTTTATATAACGATAGTATGTAGTTCTTCGCCCTTTGTTTTTGTTCGCAGGTTAAGCATACTTTGATTCGTGGATCCAAGAACACAGCTGCGTTAAACAGTTCATTTTCTAAAAGTTTATCCTTTCTTATCTTCAAGGACTCCTTGAGAAGGGTTTTCATGTTGCTATCCGGTAAAGCGTCAATTTGAAATGTTATATCCATAACAATAATGTATAGTTCACTATAGCACAACTGTTCGCTTTGTAACTTAATGGTAGCATTGTAAATAGGTTTAAATAGTCCCAAGAATTCAGTTGCGAAAGACCATTCTTCAGATTCAAGAAATAAATCAGGATAATCCTTGCTTAGTGTATTTATAATTTCCTTCATTTCCAGGCATCTTTCAATCATTTTATTTGTTGAATTCCAACGTGTTGCACAATCAATGATAGGTTTTTTGTAGAGTTCACTTCTTAGAAAATTTAAAATCGTTTTACTTCTAAGTTTTTTTTTTACCACGAATCGTATCTTATCGACATTGTCTTTTACTGCCGACTGTTTCAGAACATCGTTTACACACAGTTGGAGAGTGTGAGCACCACAACGAATGCTAGTAATTGTGTTCGATGAGATGTTAAAATCAATTGATTCAATTGTGTCAGAATCTATTCGGCAATCGATATCATCTTCATCTTCTTCGAAATCCACGGTATCATTATTTATCGACAATTGCATTTCACAGTTCAGGATTCGTACAGTTTTGAGCATATTTGATCCGTTGTCGGTTGTAATAGTTAAAATATTACGTATATCAACATCATATTCCTTTAGAACATCCAGTATAACTGTTTTTAAATATTCAGAAGTGTGACTTGATCTAAGCTCCTTTATAGCTGTTAGGGTTCTACTGTAAACAATCAGAAACTAGGCATCATTGTTATTATACATACACACACACACACTTGCTACCCTCATGCTATACTCTTTCTCACTCAGTCAGTCTCTTTCAGTCATTCAGACAACACAGTCATTGTATTACACCACAAGTATTAACACGCACATCAACTATTGTAACGTATTTCAGTTTCCAGAATTAAACAGAATAAATCTTGCTTAAGTTTGTTAATTTATCAATAAGTCTTTTATTTACAACATAAAAGCACAACTAAATCTTTTACTCAAACGTAAGAGTACAACAACTGGCGACGAGGACGGTGAATAAGGAAATAAATTCTTTAATTTCAATTCATCTACGCAAAAATCAACTGCACATAAAATGTCAAGCGAGAACATTGTGAAATTACTAGCTGAACAGCAAGCGGCTATGAATCTTCAAACGCAGTTACTGCAACAATTAACAAATCTACTTCAAGCACAGAGTACTGGAAACACCAAAGATGCTACGAGTCCCAGCACTTCAAAAGCAGCATTGATGGAATCTCTTTCACATTCCATGACAGACTTCGTTTATGAACCGGAAAGCGGATTAATTTTTCAAGCGTGGTACAATCGCTACCAACATGTCTTCGAAAAAGAAGCCCAATCTCTGGACGATCATGACAAAGTTGCGTTACTCTGGAGAAAGATGTCAAACAGTGTTCACGAAAGATTCAGGAACTACGTTCTTCCAAAGAATCCAACAGAAATGAGTCTCAAAGACACCCTGGCGAAACTTAACAAACTATTTGGTAAGGTAGAAACTCAAGTGTCTCAACGCTACAAGTGTTTGCAAATGAAAAAACTTGAAGGAGAAGACTATAAGGAATACGCCGGTAGAGTTAACTTACAGTGCGAACTCTTCAAGCTAAATGAAATGCAAGTGGATCAATTCAAGTGTCTAATCTATGTCTTAGGTTTACAATCAAGCAAAGACAACGACATTCGCTTACGTTTACTCAAATTGCTAGACGAAGCAAAGGACTCCACAACTCTAGACACGCTTGTAGATGAAACTCAACGACTCATGGATTTGAAAACAGACAATACATTGATCGAGCATCAATCGCAATCAATATGCGCAGTCAAGAAATTCGCCAAGAACAACAACAAGCATTCCCATAAAATTCCTAAAACGCCCTGCTGGTTATGCGGAGACATGCATTACTCAAAATACTGTCCATTTAAAAATCATAAATGTTCAAAGTGTCAGCAGACAGGTCACAAGGATAACTTTTGCAAAAGCGCAAAACGAGGCAAGTCCACTACAGACAAAACTGCAGTCAAGTCGGACAAAACAAAATACAACGCCAACGCTGTATTCTCTTCAAAGCAACTCCAATTTCAACAATTGCGAAAATATACCACCGTGGAAATAAACAAGAAACAAGTCAAATTACAAATCGACACAGCATCCGATATTTCAATCATATCACGATCAACATGGGAATACATAGGTAAGCCTCACGTACACAAAACAAATGATACTGCAGCAGACGTGAATTCCAACAGCATCAGCCTAATCGGAAAGTGTCAATGCAACACAACGGTATCAGACAAAACGCTAACTCTACAATGTTACGTCACGGAAATCGATAACTTAAACATAATGGGTATCGACTGGATACAAAGTTTTAACCTTTGGGACAAACCAATTTCAGCTTGGTGTCGCCAAATATCAAACGATGAATACATATCAAACCTGAGAAGCAAGTTCAAACCTGTTTTCGACAACAGCAGTCTTGGCCTTTGTACAAAAACCAAAGTGCATATTAAACTTCTTCCAGACGCAAAAGAAACATTCATTGCAAAACGCCCAGTACCATATGCCGTGAGAACAGAAATAGAAACAGAGCTAGATAGACTTGAAAAAGCAAATATCATCACACCAGTCAATTCTTCAAAATTTGCAGCGCCAATAGTCGTGAGTAGAAGGAACGGGAAAATTAGAATTTGTGCAGACTATTCCACGGGTCTCAACAATTCAATTGAACCAAATCAGTATCCTCTGCCCACTCCTGAAGAAATTCTCTCAGATTGTCACGATTGTATGATATTTAGTCATTTGGATCTCTCTGACGCATATCTACAAGTAGAAGTCGACGATCAAAGCAAAGACTTGCTAACTATTAATACTCACAAAGGGTTATACAGATTTAATCGCCTCACTCCAGGTATAAAATCAGCACCAGGATCCTTCCAGCGAATCATGGATGAGCTATGCACAGGCATCCAAGGAGCACGAGCGTACATAGACGACATAGTCTTGGCAAGTAGATCTCTTCACGATCACAAAACTAATCTTAATTTGTTATTACAGAAAATTCAAGATTACGGGTTCAAACTCAAATTCGAAAAATGTCAATTTTTCAAACCATCAATAAAGTATCTAGGTCAAATCATAGATAAAAATGGCATACGACCTGATCCAGATAAAATTCTTGCAATACAGAACCTGAAGGTCCCTGAAAACATTTCAGAAGTACGATCTTTACTAGGCTCCATAAACCACTATGGAAAGTATGTCTACAACATGAGAAACATCCGAAAACCACTAGATGATCTCTTAAAAAAAGATCACAAATTCATTTGGACCAAAGAATGTCAACAATCTCTCAACGAATTCAAACGCATTCTAACATCGGATTTACTACTAACTCATTACAATCCAGCATTGCCAATTCACATTGCAGCGGACGCATCATCACATGGCATCGGAGCGGTAATATTCCATACTTACCCAGACAACAGTGTCAAAGCCATTCATCACGTCTCAAGATCACTTACTCCAACGGAGCGAAATTACAGTCAAATCGAAAAAGAAGGACTAGCACTAGTTTTCGCCGTACAACGTTTCCACAAAATGATTTTCGGAAGAAAATTCACCCTACATACCGACCATAAGCCATTGCTCACCATATTTGGTTCCAAAAAAGGTATTCCGGTCTACACCGCGAACAGGTTACAACGTTGGGCTCTCATCCTTCTCACCTACGATTTCGATATAAAGTATACTAATACAAAGGATTTTGGACATGCAGACGTTCTGTCAAGATTGATAAGCGCACATGAAAAACCATCAGACGAGTACATCATAGCTTCAATCAACCTAGAAAACGACATAAGATATGACATCACAGACGCCGTATCAACACTGCCAGTTAGCTTCAAAATGATACAGAATGCAACCAAAAAGGATTCAACCTTACAAACAGTTTCAAACTACGTATACAACGGCTGGCCAGAAAACAAAAACAGCATAGATTCTTCAATTCTTCCATATTTCAACAGGCAAGATTCAATATCAATAACAGATGATTGTCTTATGTTCAATACGCGCATAATAGTACCCGAATGCTACAGAAAACAAATTCTCAAACAACTGCATCGCGGACACATAGGAACAGAAAGAAGCAAATCTATCGCACGCAGCTACGTATATTGGCCAAACATAGACAAGGACATAGAGACTTACGTCAAGAAATGCAACAATTGCCAAGTCGCAGCAAAAAGTCCCATCAAAACCAACCTTTGTCCTTGGCCCACAACAACACGCGTTCTCGAACGTGTTCACATAGATTACGCAGGTCCTGTAAAAAGCATTTACTACCTCGTAATAGTGGATTCATATTCCAAATATCCCGTCATATATGAAACTTCATCAACCACGACCGCAGCAACATTAAGGTTACTAACAACTTATTGTTCACAGTTTGGAAATCCTGAACAAATCGTATCCGACAATGGAACACAATTTTCCTCAGCGGATTTTGAAAATTGGTGTTCTCAACGAGGAATCAAACATACACGAACAGTTCGATATCACCCAAGTTCCAATGGTCAAGCAGAAAGATTCGTCGATACTCTCAAACGATCTTTAAAAAAATCAGAGGGAAAGGAGACGGCATCTAATGCACTACAAACATTCTTAGAAGTGTATCGTTCAACACCGAACAAAAACTCACCTAATGAACTCTCTCCAGCGGAATCATTCCTAGGTCGAAAAATGAGAACAGTTTTCGATTTAATAACAAAGCCTCCACCAGCGAGCAGAGAGAGAAACATTCAAATGGAGAAACAATACAACCGGAAACATGGTACAAAACAACGAAATTTCATCACTGGAGATCTTGTCTACGCTAAACACTTCAAAGGTAATAAAAGCTACTGGGTTCCAGGTGAAATTATCAACAAAGTGGGAAATGTTACCTACAACACTCTCATTCAAGTGGATAAGAGACAAATTCTTGTGAGATCTCACGCAGATCAACTCCGAGCAAGAGAAACCGATGAAAATGTACCTGCAGAGCAAAATGATAATCTTCCTCTTCAAATCCTACTAGAAGACTTCAACATTAGTCCACCAACGGAAGAAGATTTCACAACTCCACCATCATCACCGGTTATGCACCCACAACGCATCACTTCTCGAAGAAACCCTGTACAGCCAGTATCCCGGACCCCCGAGAGGTCTCAAAAAGGGAGATGTTAGGGTTCTACTGTAAACAATCAGAAACTAGGCATCATTGTTATTATACATACACACACACACACTTGCTACCCTCATGCTATACTCTTTCTCACTCAGTCAGTCTCTTTCAGTCATTCAGACAACACAGTCATTGTATTACACCACAAGTATTAACACGCACATCAACTATTGTAACGTATTTCAGTTTCCAGAATTAAACAGAATAAATCTTGCTTAAGTTTGTTAATTTATCAATAAGTCTTTTATTTACAACATAAAAGCACAACTAAATCTTTTACTCAAACGTAAGAGTACAACAATAGCCAACTTTTTAACAACGATTTTACCATGTTTAATGTACTGAACATTAATACCCAGCATACTTAAGTCCAGCCTTGTTGCGACATCCATCTTAAGGGAAAATAATATCCCTTTAAGATCGTTTGAGATTCCCGTTTTAATATTTTTTGAGAAGGCGATAATTCGTTCCATTACGTTATGTTCATTTACAGTTATCCCGAGTACACTTAAAACAGGTTCTATAAGAACTTTGAAGGCTTTATCTTCGGCCATATGTAAAGGACGTCCATTTTTTGTAAAAAGTTCCACTAATGCTGTTTCAATGTTTTTTGGATTCACACTTTTTTTAATAATACTTTGATGACTCTTTTTTCTTTTACGTTTTCCCGTTTTTGATTAATATAGTTGAACAATTTTCAAATGTCGCTCTAAATTTGCGGAATGCCAATTTAAAACATTGTTGACACAATTTTGTAAATTGCACACTGTTTGATTTGATTCGTTTGTACTGAACATATCACGAAGAACAATATTTTTTTGTATTGGCATTTTTATTATTATTTTCACTCAACGTTTAAAAATGAACTAAATAGCATTTGCGGGAGTTCTTTGCATATATAGTTTGCAAAAAATGAATTTTGTTAAAAAATTACGCTACCTGCAACTATTCCAAAGGGTTTTCGCGAAATTTTCCGTAAATCAAAACTCAAACTCAAAAACTAGAAAAAACCTGAATGGTTATATTTTATTACAATACACAAGAAAGGTAAAAACCAATATTGTGGTTTACAATTTTTTAACTCATAATTTTTATGATGTAAAAAAAGACATGTACTTTATGGTATTGGTGTGCGAGGAATAATATTTCCACCTAGTTCTTACTTTCTAACTTATCAAAACCAAAAACTCAGATAATTCTACCTGTAAACAAACTATAAAAATATAGCAGACTCAAAGACCGGATGTTGCCTTCACAGCTAGGTACCAGTCCTTGGGTACCTCAACGGCAATTCATAATTTGGAAAAACACAAAAAAGCAAAAAGTAATTCTTATTGTGGTGGTGTAGCATTTCTTTTTGTAAGATGATGTTGATACTGAAAACAACTTACTTGAAACTGTTCTTCGATTCTTTCTTGACTTTGCTAAAATATTGAAAATGAACCACCTGTTTTCACAATACAAATGATACGATTTTTAATAATAAAAAAACACCTCCATAACCTACAGCCCTATAGCAACCCTTTTGTAAATTGTCTAGATTTTAGATATTCGATGAGAGCGTTTTGTTTAGGCATTACTAACTTCTTGCATATGTATTTATGACATTTAAATAATGTATTTATAGTCCTAATTAGTTGAAGATACATATTCATTTATATTTACTTGTATTTCATTTGTATACATTCCACAAAAATTAAACTTAATATTTTTAATACCTTATTAACCAAACAAATGTAAGTGTACCCTAGCAACACTTTCTTTCTAAAGGTACATTATGATGTACTCTACGTGGTTTTTTAATGTACGCGCTGATGTACGCAACCTTTTCGGTTGGGTACGTGGTTGTTACATTACGATGGAGGTTGCGTACCAAACATGTGTGTTTGACGAACTTTTCGAATCTCGTTGGGTACACTTACATAAACACTAAAATGGATTTTTAATGTTTGTGTACGCGTACATAAACTTTATAATTTTTTTTAGTGTTTGTGTACATGTACGGTACCTTATGATAAGGTACTGTTTGTTTCCGAACACTGCCTTCAACATTCTAACTCATTATTATGCCATGTCCAAATATCAGATGTAAGTTGCGTTCATCATTTCCAGCGAGACGGGACAATATTCGTCATCTTCTCTAAAGATTACATAAAATGTCTAATAGTCGAAGTTTCACCACAAATGTTGTCAGCCGCCTCAGAACCTGCATTTTGATATAGAATTGTCTATTTTTTCACTTGTCTGTTATTTTCCTTTCCTAATTTCCTTTGCTCATACTTGTTGTTATTAAAATTATATATTTTATTGATTTTTCACAAAAACACATTATTTTATGTCAAACAATTACGAAAATGAAGAAAAAATAAGATGCTTCTTTGGGCTATCAGTTTTCACTATAAACAATGCTTCTTCTTATTAAGGTAAAAGTATCAAATGTTGACAACCTGTTGACAAAGTGTTGACTTTGTCACCATAATAGTAGACAAAGTGGTGACATGTCGACACATGTCCCCATGCTTCCTACAGGGTAAAATATATCAATTGATGACAACCTGTTGACAAAGTGTTGACTTTGTCACCATAATAGTGGACAAAATGGTGACATGTCAACACATGTCTCCATGCTTCCTACAGGGAATGAGTAGTTACTGAAAAGGGGGCAGCTTTGGTTCGGCGATTTCAACGAAAGTGTCCATTATTAAAGAAGACATTCTGAGCTTTAAATTTATCCCAATTCCGTCACCAAAAGTGGTCGATTACCATAGACATGGAAGAGACCTCCCACGTATCCCAATTTTCAATTTGTGAAATTTTATTTCTATGACAGATATCTTACTACTTTTGGACATACTCAAAGGGGAGAAAGTGATAAAGAAATTAGGCCGTTTGGTCAAATATCAGAGTTATTGCAATAGGCGGTAAATATAAATATTTTTCACCGGATTGACTCGGAGGAATCTCTGGTCCGTGCCGGGATAGAAATGAACCCCGGGCCAGTATGGATCTGTTCCGTTTGCCAGATCCGCATCCACCGCATGTCAACAATGGGGAGATGTAATGGATGTATGGAATGTGTGCATTTTCGTGGGTGCTCTGGCCTTAGTAGCACCCGGGATTACAGCGACAGGTATTTTGCTGCTTGCTGCGTCAGCACATCACCCAGTGCGTCTTCTACGTCGTCGTCCGACTCTTCGTCGTCGTCGGAATACGAGACGCCCTGTAGCGAGCATCGGTTTAATTCAGCTAAGATGATTTCCAAAGGATGTTGACTAAGATGGATCAATAGGCTACACGCATATTCACCGGCCTTATTGCTCGTGGGTTGGGGTGGGATCTTGCCAATGATCAACAACTAATTTTTGCGAGCTACTAGTTTTAATTTTTTTTTATTGCGTGTATTAAATGTTGTGAGAAGACAAAAGACAGGTAGTTGAAAATCGAAAAAAAAGAGGAGAAAATACCCATAGTCCCGTAAGAAATAGAAAGAAAGAGCTATTTCCACCATAGCTGGTTTATGACATGCATAGCTGGAAGTTGCATGTAGACCCTCCCTACCTGTTTACTATCAAGTCCTAAAACCGATCCAAATACTCATAGTAAACCCATATCCATTTCCTTACCCGTCTATACCGAACCCCTACTAATCAAACTCAAAAAATTCGTTTAGTACATGATTACAGAATCAGACATTTTATTAAAAATATATTCCATTAAAAAAAGTTATAAATAATCCTCAACTTAATTCTACAGCAAAGAAATGAGGCGGAGAAAACAATAACCAAAAGGGTATATTCTAGACACAGGAAATTCATATTAAATATGAATAACAAGTCAATATCTTCGGGTTTAAAAAGCTAATGTAGAGATATATCAACAGTATTTAGACAAGATATAAGAGGCAAATTCAAAATAAACAAATGAATAATAACCCAAATAAGTATATGGGGTTATTATAAATAGTATAAATAACAACAATTTTTATATCAAAGCAATATGGTGCGAGATTAAGGAATTCATTAAATGTTGTTCTGTTAATTCTATCTATTCAAATATATGCATCCATGGATGTGGATGTAAAACCGGCCAGGAAATAGAAATTTAGGTTTGAAGCAAATTACACACTTTACGTTAAAATGTCAAAATTCAAAAAAAAATTATGTTAATATGTGAGGTAAGTAGATGTGTATGTTTCCTTTTCAAAACAGCTGTGGGTGCAATGACCTCAATTGGTTTTTGCACACACATACTAACGTATTCAGTCATCTCTATGTCACAACGCAAAATTTTAAACTTGAATTTTTATCAAACAAAATCGGTTTTTATGGCAAAATCACATCAATTATAAAAACAATAATCGTTGATGTATACTGGTTGCAATTGTTAATGACAAATTGAAAGAATTATTTAAACAAAGATCCAAAGAAAAAGTAGTTATTTAAGCAATTGAAAAATTAAGCAGAGCTTTTCAAACTTTATTCTCTCTTTGACAGAGCTAACAGAGGAAAAATGCCTTTAACAGCTTGTCGACTGTTAACACTGTGCTTAACATTAAAATCACAACCAGATCTACACCGCTAGTGTATAAACGCTAAACGATCAAACAAACACAAATGAACCAAAGGATATTTTTGAAATTTATTTAAAATTATAAGAAATTCAAAAAGTTCTAAACTATATAACACAATTTGGTTATAATGTTTATCAACCTTTTGAATGATGGTATGATTGAGAGAGATAACGGGTTTTCCTTTTATTCTCTAATTTTGTGAGCACTGTTTGGGTTTGTTTGATACGGGCAAAATAGTTTGATCACTTACTTGTTAATTGGTGCTGCTCCCACGTTGAAAGGCCTTTCGAGGGGGTTGGGGTGATGGTGAATTATACCCACAGCAAGCTCCAAACAACGAATTTTCCCCACGTTTCAGCAAATATTAGGTATTTATGCACTTTTTAACACTATACTTAATGTTTTTTATAGTCAGATGTGATTTCTAGCTAAATTAAAATGGTTTAAAAATAATTTACTACCAAAACAAAAGCACTCCGAGAAAATTTAATTATATTTTTCTTTTTCTTTCTCTCAATTTGTGCAAATTTTTGCTTCAATTCCGTTCGTTTCTACTTGATCACCGTAAAGAAGAGAGTAAACTAATTTTTTTCCACACCATATAGAAACCGAATAAAAAACAAATTGAAATTCTTAACCAAATTAAACTAAATTAAACAACGATAAAACTGCGGGTACTATATATGAATTGTTCACTCATTCCAAAATATTCATTGACACGATATGGATTGTTTTTAGACTCCCGAGGATCACTTTTTTTTGGACGAGTTATGAAAAACGTTTCGACATCAACTTCCCGCCGGTTTTGATAGTTACACAACTGTTTAGCACGATCACCGATAACAACTAACCACTACTGGTACTTTATGGCCGTCTCTGAGTGCAATAGCTTGTAGACACAAGGGGAACGATGATGCAGAACCAGGAACAGGGGGTATTCTAGAACATAAGAAAGCAGAAGGTACCGATGGCAAATTAGCTCTCATGTGTTAGAGAGGTTTTATCTAGCTGTCGTAAGCTTACCAAAATAGAAATATCCAAACGAATTTAGATAGCATTGCCAGGGGATTAAATCATCAAGAAACCAGGAGCAGGATTTAAAGTAAGGTCGCTTATACATAAAAGCTGGCAAAATCCTTGCAGAAAGCAAACATATGGCGATTGTGGCGATCAGAAGCTTCCAGCAAAAATCATGTTTGGCAAAAAAAAAAACCCAAATCAATTGCCACTGCAATAGATAGATCAGCCACTTTTGGCTGCAACCGATATGTTTGTATATAATACAATGTTGGTTTTCTCAGACGCGATCAAGGATATAATCCGGATCCCCAGCAAGGATAACACACTTTTTTTATTAACGACAAGGATAATAAAATACTTCAAGATTGAACTTAATACTTGTAAGGTTAGAACAAAATGATCCGCAAATGTTACATTTAACCACCTTTTGTAACCTCGGCAATTTTGCAAGAGAAATGGCTGAATTACCAATACAGAACCAAAATTCCAGAAGAAATATGGCTTCTAATAAAATCATAAAAAAAAGACTATATTTCACTCAACGAAGTATGACAGGGTTATCTATGTGTGGGTATGACATTGAATGAAAAGAGAAAGGTAATAAAAAAGGAAAGCATTTCTCTCCACTTTCTGTTACAAAAGGGAAATTTTAACATCCGGAACAAAAACCAAAGCTTTTGGGAAGAAATTGTAACCATCAAACCATAATTTATGTGCATTTATCTCGATATAATTTCCATTAAGTTATAAGACAAAAAATGAAAATCTATAAGAAAAACCATTAGTTTAAATTATAGTAATAAAAAAAAAAACAAAAAAAAAACATCGCTGGTCGCGGGAATCGACCCTGGGTTCCACGACCCGTAGCGCACAACACACCCATTAAGCTATCGTAAGCTTGGGTTACCATCGAGCTTAGGGCGAACAACAACCGATTATGCTGTGATGTTAATGTTTGATGTGGTGGTGATCACAAACTCAGAAAACAGTAGCTCTGTTCTGTTGTCTCATCCCAAGTGAAGTTCTATAAATAGAATGTTAAAAAAATGTAATGTGCGATAACATCTGTAAACCATAATGTAAGTTAACATTTGGGCCGACAACAGATGTAAGAACGGATGTCCAACTCTCATTATAGGGGGTGCCATAACAAGTCAAAAATCTAAGAGCATAAGGGTATCTACAGGTGCCCCTACATATACCCCCCTCCAAAATCAGACTTACTAGACCAAAGGGATATAAAGGCTGATACCACCTGGAGATACAGACTACTGTCTTATATCCTTGGCATGGTATGTTCCGATTAATTTGCCTTGGAGGTCCTCCAATTCATAGTAACAATTACCAAGTTTACGCCTGACTCTGCTTTTAATGAAGGTTGGTGCCAATTTTGCGTTATAGCCTTTTTCAAAATTACTTTGGCTAAAGTTCCTCCTGTAAACTTCTTGTCCTACGTCATATGAAACAGGTCTGGATCGTAAATTATATTGTCTTTCATTACGTTCCTGTTGTCTCCTCATAACATCCGCAGCTTTAGATCTGACGATGTCAAATGTATCCGATCTGGAAAAATTCATGGATCTATCATCCAAAACATTTAGCTTTCTCAGAAGTTGGTATGTCGAGGCATTCGTCACCATGTGCTGACCGAATGTCATAAAGTAAGGCGAGGTTCCAATGGAAGCATGCACAGTGGAACGAAGAGCACAAGCAATATGGCTTAGCTTCTCATCCCAATCTTTTTGGTCGGGTTTGACATAGGCTTTAATGGCGGAAATGACTGACCTGTTTACCCTTTCAGAAGCATTCGCCTGTGGCGAATGAACTGCGGTATAAACGTGCGATATTTTATAAGAATCTAACAACTCATTAAATTTTTTCGCCTTAAATTGGGTCCCATTGTCAGATATTAAACACTCTGGAACACCAAATGTGTGGAATAAATCTTCTTCCATATATTTTAGGACCGCATCAGCGGTAAACTTTTTTACAGGTTTCAGGAAGCAAAATTTGGAAAAATGCTCCAAAACAATGAAAATCCCTATATTCCCTGACCTAGACCGAGGGTAAGGGCCAATGAAGTCAACGTAGAGACGTTGGAAAAAGCGATATGTGGTACCAGTGTCTCCCATTGGAGGTCTCATCACCACATTCGGGTGTTTCGTGCTCTTGCAGACTTCACACGAATTAATATAATGTTTCACATCATTCACCAGATTAGGCCAGAACAAAAATCTGCGTATTTTCTCCAGAGTCTTATTGATGCCACAATGAGCTGACACTGGATCATCGTGATACTTCTGAAGAATTTCAGGAACCATACTCTTAGGAACCCAAAGCTTCCATGCTAAATCGTCAGTAACAGGGTCACCTACTGCATGTTCGGTTCTCCTATAGACATAACCATCAATCACTTTTAGATCTGGAGTAGAAGCAATATTGTCCTCCACCTTTTTAACTAATTCCTTGTACTCATCTGAAGAGAAGTGAACCGACTCTAGATCAACGAAAACGCCACGTTCGTCAATTACCGCCGACCAACATCCTATTTCCGATAAATCCTCAGTGTTAGTACGCGAAAGCGCATCAGGAACTATATTCTGCGACCCCTTTCTATGTTCTATTCTAAACCGGTATCCTTGAAGTTTCAAGGCCCACCTAGCCAGCCGTGTGCTTAAGTCAGTCTGGGACATGAGCCACTTAAGAGAGGCGTGATCGGTGATCACCGTGAACTCATGTCCCTCGACATAAGCTCTGAACTTTTTAATGCAAAGCATTGCTGCTAAGCATTCTTGTTCGGTGACGCTATAGTTACGTTGGGCTTGGTTGAGTTTCTTAGACATAAATGCTATCGGAAACTCGTCGCCCTCCGCATTTTTTTGCACCAAGACTCCTCCTATTCCTGTCTTGCTTGCATCACAGTGTATAAAGAACGGCTGTGAGAAATCTGGACTATGCAAGACAGGGGCTGAACTAAGGATAGACTTCAAATCTTCAAAGGATTTTTGGGCCTCATTGGTCCACACAAATTTTCGGTTGGTTTTCAACAAATCGGTCAATGGGGTAGAAATAGCAGCATAATTCCTGATGAACTTCCGGTACCAACCGGACATACCAAGAAATCGTCGAACTTGTTTTACGGATCTAGGTACAGGGAACTCGGTGATGGCGGAAATCTTGTCAGGATCGGTCCTAATCGTACCGTTTCCGACAACGTGTCCTAAGTAACGTACCTCCGTCATACAAAATTTGCTTTTTTCAACGTTTATGGTTAGACCTGCCTTCCGGAGACACTTTGCCACTTCCACTAACACCTCAACATGCCGTTCAAACGTTGGAGATACCACTAGCAAATCATCCAGGTAGACCAACACTTCAGTCCTGAGAGACGCCGGAACCACTCTGTCCATTAACCTACACATTGTTTGTGGGGCGTTACATAGCCCGAAGGGCATGACTTTAAAGTGGTAGAGCGGTCTCCCAGGTACTGTAAAGGCAGTCTTACCTTTCGACGATTCGTCCAGCGGTATCTGCCAAAACGCGTCCTTGAGATCAAGGCTGGATATGAACTCGGCCTTGGGCAATCGGCTTAATATTCCCTCGATATGAGGAAGTGGATAGGCATCTCCTTCAGTTACGGCATTCAATTTCCTACTGTCTAAACATAAACGGTTTTTTCCTGGCTTCCTGTGTAATACTATAGGAGAAGACCAAGGACTCGAGGATTCCTCAATAACACCCATGGACAACATGCGATCTAGCTCCTCGTAGATAAGTTTCTCTATCGCCGGAGAGACTGGGAAATGTCTTTGCTTTATGGGGGTGGCATTACCAGTGTTTATAGAATGACATATGACATTGGTTTTTCCCAGGCCCTCCTTCGCAAATGAGGGAAACATATCGATCGCACATTGGAGCTGATACTTTTGTTGCATGGTCAATTGTTTCTGATCCAACGAGCTATCATTTTGCACTGACAGTTCCAAACTAGAGACATTTTTCAGAAGAGAAGGGGGAAGAAGATTAAACATTTGCCAAAAATCAATTCCCAAAATTAGGTCTTCAGACAAATTTGGCACAATATATATTGTAATAGGGTGTGTAAAACCTCTAAAAGAGACATCCGTCGTAAAAACACCAGCAATGGTCTGTGGTTTACCATCCGCTGTATTGATAATGGTATTTAATTTTTTATAAGGACATGCAGAACTAAGGTAATCAACAGCTGCCTGTGATCCAAAACATGTCACGGATGCACCTGTATCCAAAAGACCGCGCATAGTCTTGCCTAACAACTGAACCTCGGCATAAGGACGAATGTCACCAGGCCTCTCAAGGATAGAAACACTAAACTTTTTCTTTAAGGATTTCACTTTTTTCCAAAAACCTCGCATTCTATTGGCAGAACGAGTAGTTTTGGGTTCTTTATTGAAAATACGATTCCTAATTTTGTTGTAGTTTTCTAATCTGACGTGAAAGGGTATGAGAGGACGAGGTCCTTTTGGGGAAGAAGAAGAATTGTTCATCAAAACGTTGGTATCGGGGGTGGTTTTACTTGACTCAATCGGTATATTATCAGAACAATCAAGGTAGGGTTGTTTGCTTTCGATATCCTTACCTGAACAATCGGAAGGACGAGCCAGGATCTTTAATTGGTTTTTGGGGACTGCTGATGAGTCAATGGTTTGGCCGCACTCTTCAGTGCTGAACCATGGAAGTTTTTTGAACTTCCTTTACACTTGCTGCAATTTGGCTTATAAACCTGAGGTGTACCGCAGCCATAACAGAATACCGTACGATCGGCTACGCACTCCTGGTATCTGTGTCCTGGCATCCTGCAGTTCCAACAAATGGACGAGATCTCTGAAACTTCCTCAGACAGAAGTAACTCATTACCAACAGGTTCATCTAGGTCAAGCTCCGCTGCTCGTCTAGAGAAGTTGTTACCTCTATTACCAGAGAATCCATGTCGTCGGGTTATATCCTGCAGGAAAAACTCTCGGCGGCGACAGATCTCTCTCAATTGACTCACGGAATTAATTGTCATATTCAAAATTTCGTGTTGAATATCTGGCTGTAAGTTTCTGCGCAGTATTTCAACAAGTGTCCTGTCATCAATAGGTTTGTTTAATCGATCGACTAAATCAATGACAGAATCATAAAATGAATCAAACGGTTCATTTGGCTTTTGTTTCCTGTCTCGGATCAGCTCTTTAATGTCAATGTCGGTTCTGGAGTCCCTGTACTGTTGTCGCAAGGCCGTGCAAAGCCCGGACCAACGCACCACACGCACAGTTCTATGGTACCTCCAGAACCAATCACTGACCTTCCCATCAAAGAGAGCACTCGCACTTCGGCAAAGAGTGTCAAAATCGCCATTTAAGGTCTGTCGGGTAAGAGCTTCTACTCTATAAATGAAGTTGTCTACTGGCATGCTATTGGAACTTCCACTAAACTTTAACTTCCAGTTAGCAATTATCTGGCTAACCTTGTCTGGACGTGTAGACAAATCACTGCTGGTTGACGGAAAGCTATCACTAGACCTGTTAGCAGAATTCCCTCCAGAGTTACCACGATCAGAATGATTGACACCTTGCCCATTATTAGAAGGAGGTATACCTAACAGTTCCTCTAACGCCCTCTGTTCGACATCACTAACATGTGGTATCTCTGGACCACCTCTGGGCAGTACCGGAGACGAAGCATCACGAGTCTGAGGGTCAGTATTGAGATTCAGACGAGCAAAGCTAGCCTCTACTGTTCTTTCCACCATGGAGGCCATTTGAACAGTCAAAGTCTCGACAAGGTCAGCCCGCTGACTACTCATCAAAGACGAAACAATATCTCGAACATTATCAGCAGTAAGACCTGGTTGAGGAGCATTCGTACTGTTGGAATTGGAATTAGATGCCAGATCCTGGCGAAGGGAATCTTCGGTCCTATTAGAGTCAAAATTCTTCGCTTTAGAAGACGATCTTGTTGAAACGGAGGATGTAGGTTTCTGAGAACCTGACGCCTTGCTATTGCCTACAATTTTCGCATTGCAAACGGGACAATCAGAATGTGTCCTTACGTAATTGGTAATACAAATTTTGTGGAAAGAGTGCTTGCATGCAGTTTCAAATAAAACTGATGGATTCTGTATGGCTGAGTTACAAATGCTGCAAATGATTGCATACTCTGCAGCGGCTGCTCCGCTGGCAGAAATGTCCTCAGAACTCCTTTCCAGAGGCATTATTTAAATCAACAAAGTTCAGACCAGAAACCAAAATAAAAGTAAAAAAAAAATTAAAACAAATTGTATCAAAAATCGGCAAAAAAATTCAAAGAACGAGTTTGATTTCTTCGGGTGATCGGAAAATCAGGATAAGGTTGAGGAAAAAAAAAATTAAAAAATAAACCAGTACATGAGGAAATAAAAAAGGATAATGAAAATAAAGGATAGAAAAACGAAAGGACTATGGATAGGATTTTACGATGGTTACAAGCATCATCCATAATGCCTGTAAACTCCAAATCATAAAAAACGATAGAAATAAAAGCTTCATCTGAGACATTAAAGTTGATGTCAGTACTAGAATCTCATCCAATAACTGATTTCAATCGACCATAACATCTAGAGAAAACTCTTAAGTAGAATAAAAAGGGCAGAATAACATCAATCCCGGTATTATGTCATAGCATCTCTGCATTCAAAACATAAAAATTCCAAAGACTAAAAGTTATACTGACAGAAAAATGAAAAAAAAAGTAAGAAAATAAAGTATAGCAGATTAAAAAGGGAACCCAAGTGGATTTGCTACGTTGCAATGAAACAACAAGAATTTCTGATAATATATAGATAAATTATATACCACTCGGGCCCCACGTTGGGCGCCAAAAACTGTAGCGAGCATCGGTTTAATTCAGCTAAGATGATTTCCAAAGGATGTTGACTAAGATGGATCAATAGGCTACACGCATATTCACCGGCCTTATTGCTCGTGGGTTGGGGTGGGATCTTGCCAATGATCAACAACTAATTTTTGCGAGCTATTAGTTTTAATTTTTTTTTATTGCGTGTATTAAATGTTGTGAGAAGACAAAAGACAGGTAGTTGAAAATCGAAAAAAAAGAGGAGAAAATACCCATAGTCCCGTAAGAAATAGAAAGAAAGAGCTATTTCCACCATAGCTGGTTTATGACATGCATAGCTGGAAGTTGCATGTAGACCCTCCCTACCTGTTTACTATCAAGTCCTAAAACCGATCCAAATACTCATAGTAAACCCATATCCATTTCCTTACCCGTCTATACCGAACCCCTACTAATCAAACTCAAAAAATTCGTTTAGTACATGATTACAGAATCAGACATTTTATTAAAAATATATTCCATTAAAAAAAGTTATAAATAATCCTCAACTAAATTCTACAGCAAAGAAATGAGGCGGAGAAAACAATAACCAAAAGGGTATATTCTAGACACAGGAAATTCATATTAAATATGAATAACAAGTCAATATCTTCGGGTTTAAAAAGCTAATGTAGAGATATATCAACAGTATTTAGACAAGATATAAGAGGCAAATTCAAAATAAACAAATGAATAATAACCCAAATAAGTATATGGGGTTATTATAAGTATAGTATAAATAACAACAATTTTTATATCAAAGCA
This sequence comes from Musca autumnalis, assembly GCF_047663935.1. NCBI lineage: Eukaryota > Metazoa > Arthropoda > Insecta > Diptera > Muscidae > Musca > Musca autumnalis. The sequence continues at coordinate 126,618,110 of NW_027411644.1, read as the reverse complement.
ATATGGTGCGAGATTAAGGAATTCATTAAATGTTGTTCTGTTAATTCTATCTATTCAAATATATGCATCCATGGATGTGGATGTAAAACCGGCCAGGAAATAGAAATTTAGGTTTGAAGCAAATTACACACTTTACGTTAAAATGTCAAAATTCAAAAAAAAATTATGTTAATATGTGAGGTAAGTAGATGTGTATGTTTCCTTTTTTCCCGTTTAGTTTCTGATTATGAAGATCAAAACAGCTGTGGGTGCAATGACCTCAATTGGTTTTTGCACACACATACTAACGTATTCAGTCATCTCTATGTCACAACGCAAAATTTTAAACTTGAATTTTTATCAAACAAAATCGGTTTTTATGGCAAAATCACATCAATTATAAAAACAATAATCGTTGATGTATACTGGTTGCAATTGTTAATGACAAATTGAAAGAATTATTTAAACAAAGATCCAAAGAAAAAGTAGTTATTTAAGCAATTGAAAAATTAAGCAGAGCTTTTCAAACTTTATTCTCTCTTTGACAGAGCTAACAGAGGAAAAATGCCTTTAACAGCTTGTCGACTGTTAACACTGTGCTTAACATTAAAATCACAACCAGATCTACACCGCTAGTGTATAAACGCTAAACGATCAAACAAACACAAATGAACCAAAGGATATTTTTGAAATTTATTTAAAATTATAAGAAATTCAAAAAGTTCTAAACTATATAACACAATTTGGTTATAATGTTTATCAACCTTTTGAATGATGGTATGATTGAGAGAGATAACGGGTTTTCCTTTTATTCTCTAATTTTGTGAGCACTGTTTGGGTTTGTTTGATACGGGCAAAATAGTTTGATCACTTACTTGTTAATTGGTGCTGCTCCCACGTTGAAAGGCCTTTCGAGGGGGTTGGGGTGATGGTGAATTATACCCACAGCAAGCTCCAAACAACGAATTTTCCCCACGTTTCAGCAAATATTAGGTATTTTATGCACTTTTTAACACTGTACTTAATGTTTTTTATAGTCAGATGTGATTTCTAGCTAAATTAAAATGGTTTAAAAATAATTTACTACCAAAACAAAAGCACTCCGAGAAAATTTAATTATATTTTTCTTTTTCTTTCTCTCAATTTGTGCAAATTTTTGCTTCAATTCCGTTCGTTTCTACTTGATCACCGTAAAGAAGAGAGTAAACTAATTTTTTTCCACACCATATAGAAACCGAATAAAAAACAAATTGAAATTCTTAACCAAATTAAACTAAATTAAACAACGATAAAACTGCGGGTACTATATATGAATTGTTCACTCATTCCAAAATATTCATTGACACGATATGGATTGTTTTTAGACTCCCGAGGATCACTTTTTTTTTGGACGAGTTATGAAAAACGTTTCGACATCAACTTCCCGCCGGTTTTGATAGTTACACAACTGTTTAGCACGATCACCGATAACAACTAACCACTACTGGTACTTTATGGCCGTCTCTGAGTGCAATAGCTTGTAGACACAAGGGGAACGATGATGCAGAACCAGGAACAGGGGGTATTCTAGAACATAAGAAAGCAGAAGGTACCGATGGCAAATTAGCTCTCATGTGTTAGAGAGGTTTTATCTAGCTGTCGTAAGCTTACCAAAATAGAAATATCCAAACGAATTTAGATAGCATTGCCAGGGGATTAAATCATCAAGAAACCAGGAGCAGGATTTAAAGTAAGGTCGCTTATACATAAAAGCTGGCAAAATCCTTGCAGAAAGCAAACATATGGCGATTGTGGCGATCAGAAGCTTCCAGCAAAAATCATGTTTGGCAAAAAAAAAACCCAAATCAATTGCCACTGCAATAGATAGATCAGCCACTTTTGGCTGCAACCGATATGTTTGTATATAATACAATGTTGGTTTTCTCAGACGCGATCAAGGATATAATCCGGATCCCCAGCAAGGATAACACACTTTTTTATTAACGACAAGGATAATAAAATACTTCAAGATTGAACTTAATACTTGTAAGGTTAGAACAAAATGATCCGCAAATGTCACACTTAACCACCTTTTGTAACCTCGGCTATTTTGCAAGAGAAATGGCTGAATTACCAATACAGAACCAAAATTCCAGAAGAAATATGGCTTCTAATAAAATCATAAAAAAAAGATTATATTTCACTCAACGAAGTATGACAGGGTTATCTATGTGTGGGTATGACATTGAATGAAAAGAGAAAGGTAATAAAAAAGGAAAGCATTTCTCTCCACTTTCTGTTACAAAAGGGAAATTTTAACATCCGGAACAAAAACCAAAGCTTTTGGGAAGAAATTGTAACCATCAAACCATAATTTATGTGCATTTATCTCGATATAATTTCCATTAAGTTATAAGACAAAAAAATGAAAATCTATAAGAAAAACCATTTGTCTAAATTATAGTAATAAAAAAAAAAAAACAAAAAAAAAACATCGCTGGTCGCGGGAATCGAACCTGGGTTCCACGACCCGTAGCGCACAACACACCCATTAAGCTATCGTAAGCTTGGGTTACCATCGAGCTTAGGGCGAACAACAACCGATTATGCTGTAATGTTAATGTTTGATGTGGTGGTGATCACAAACTCAGAAAACAGTAGCTCTGTTCTGTTGTCTCATCCCAAGTGAAGTTCTATAAATAGAATGTTAAAAAAATGTAATGTGCGATAACATCTGTAAACCATAATGTAAGTTAACATTTGGGCCGACAACAGATGTAAGAACGGATGTCCAACTCTCATTATAGGGGGTGCCATAACAAGTCAAAAATCTAAGAGCATAAGGGTATCTACAGGTGCCCCTACAGCCCCCGCAGTCTCCCCAACAACAACAACAAATGCAGCATCTAACACCACATGTTGTTGTTCGACGGCCCGGAAATGCATCATTCCTGCAATTTAATAGCAATGGTATCCGCAATAAGGTCAGTGAAATTGTGGATTTTATGAGTCGGAAAAACATCATGGTCGCCGCGATCCAGGAAACAAAGCTCACCGCCACCTGTAGCTTACGCTGTGATGGTTACAACGTTTTGCGGAAGGATCGCACAAGAAGCGGAGGAGGAGGACTTGCCTTCCTAATACACCAGTCTGTCCAGTACAGACCTATCTCGCTTGAGCTTGGCTCTAGTGACCCATACATGGAGTGTAAAGTGTGGTACTGCCGAGGTAGAGCTGCTTAATGTGTACATACCGCCGATGAATAGCTGTGCCCAGCGTTATATGCCCAATATTAGTTTGCTTTTAGAGGGCTATAACCGTCTGGTGCTAGGGAACTTCAATGCTCATCATGAGCTTTGGCACTCCGTCCTAGGTAATGACCAGCGGGGTACAGCGCTGGCAGAGCAAATCGATAGCTCCACGTTTTGCGCGGTGAATGAAGACGCTCCTACGAGGAAATGCATCATTCCTGCAATTCAATAGCAATGGTCTCCGCAATAAGGTCAGTGAAATTGTGGACTTTATGAGTCGGAAAAACATCATGGTCGCCGCGATCCAGGAAACAAAGCTCACCGCCACCTGTAGCTTACGCTGTGATGGTTACAACGTTTTGCGGAAGGATCGCACAAGAAGCGGAGGAGGAGGACTTGCCTTCCTAATACACCAGTCTGTCCAGTACAGACCTATCTCACTTGAGCTTGGCTCTAGTGACCCATACATGGAGTGTAAAGTGTGGTACTGCCGAGGTAGAGCTGCTTAATGTGTACATACCGCCGATGAATAGCTGTGCCCAGCGTTATATGCCCAATATTAGTTTGCTTTTAGAGGGCTATAACCGTCTGGTGCTAGGGAACTTCAATGCTCATCATGAGCTTTGGCACTCCGTCCTAGGTAATGACCAGCGGGGTACAGCGCTGGCAGAGCAAATCGATAGCTCCACGTTTTGCGCGGTGAATGAAGACGCTCCTACGACGATTAGAGGAAACTGCCACAGTTCGCCAGATATCACCAATGTGGCACCAGTTCTGATAAATGACGTATCCTGGCAATCCGTCATTTCCCTTAGTTCAGACCACCTCCCTATCATCGTCTCCCTAAACAGACCACCCGACTTCATAACCTCTGAACGCCGTACTTTCCTGAACCATGGAAAAGCTGATTGGCAAGGTTTCAGAGAATTTACCAATCACCGCTTCAGTCAATTGCCCACCCCCTCATATCCTCGGGTAGCTGAGAGAACTTTCCGAGACATCATCACTAAAGCAGTCGAAGAGAAGTGTGCTACGCCGTATAAGAAGAGCTCTTCCAGCCGAGCAGGTACCACCACAATTTACGATGAGCGATGTTGCAGATGCCATCCGAAACGCTAAATCATCCAAAGCGTTGGGCCCGCACCGAATATCGATGGTAATGCAGCCGGATGAACCTGGAGTTGAGTATTTAACAAGTGTTCTCAACCTATCGTTAGCCACCTATGTTGTACCGGATGCCTGGAAAGTTGGCATGGTGGTCCCGCTACTGAAGCCTGGCAAGGATGCCAGCAGAGGCGAATCATACAGGCCGATTTCACTCCTGTCGCCAGTAGCAAAGATCCTAGAGGCGCTACTCCTCCCCACGATGAGAAGGTGTTTTCCAGTTGCCCAACATCAACATGGATTTCGGAAAATGCATAGTACTACAACAGCATTAGACGCCATATCCACACATATCAGTAGAGGACTGATCCAGAAAAGGCCGTGCGACCGAACAGTCGTGGTGGCTCTTGACCTATCGAAGGCTTTCGATACCGTCAACCATGCCAAGCTGTTCGAGGATATAGAGAAAACTAATCTCCAGCCATGTTTGAAACGTTGGGTAATCAACTATATGTGTGGACGCCAGTCGTTTGTAGAATTCAGAAACAAGAAGTCCAAAACCCGTAGAGTGAAACAGGGAGTTCCCCAAGGAGGGGTGATATCTCCGGAACTGTTTAACCTCTACCTTTCTGAAATTCCACACCCTCCAGACGGCATAGAGATCGTGATGATATGCGGATGATTGTACGATCTTGGCGTCGGGTCCTATCGTCGATGACATATGTGATAGGTTAAATGTCTACATAGCTGAACTAGTGCAGTTCTTCCATCTGAGGAATATGAAAATATCCGCCGCTAAATCCACAGCCACGCTGTTAACCACATGGACGGCTGAGATGAGGCTCCCACTGAACATATTGGTCGATGGTGCACTGATTCCGACCACTAACTACCCTAAAATACTGGGTGTAACGTTCGATAGCATGTTCAAGTCGTCCGCGCAAGCCACAGCTATTTGCAATAAGATCAGAAGTAGGAACAAGGTTCTCAAGTCGCTGGCCGGCAGCACTTGGGGTGCTGATAAAGAAACCTTGTTGACCACCTACAATGCAATAGGCCGGTCTGTGGTAAGCTATGCGGCGCCAGCGTGGTCCGCAAAGGTTAGCGCATCGCAGTGGAAGAAGATTCAAACCTGCCAGAATGCCGCTCTGAGGACTGCAACAGGGTGCCTCCTCATGACACCAGTGGACCATCTTCATGAGGAGGCGAAGGTTTTACCGGTGCGTCAGCACAATAAGATGTTGTCGATGCAGTACCTGCTTGTGTGTTACCGCAGTGAGCATCCCTGTCACGATTTAATGGACAGGCTCCCCCCATCCAGGCACGTCAGGAGAGACCTTCATGATCTAGAGACAGAGGTCCAAAGGTATAAAAGAGAACAGCTAGATCAACGAGCCTATCAGGCAGGCTTGAATCGCATTCACACCAACATGGTTGCGCAAGCAGTACGAAGATACAGTGTGAATGCCGTACTTGGAAACCATCCCCCATCCATCGCAGCAGAAGAACGACAGCTGCCAAGGCAAACACGAGTGGTTTTAGCTCAGTTAAGATCCGGACGATGCAGCCGCCTCAATTCGTATTGGGCTAGAATTGACGCCAAGATACCCAACATATGCCCAGCATGTGGATTGGGACCACACGATACTCTGCATTTATTCAACTGCCCAGCTAACCCCACTCACCTGTCTCCTCATTCTTTATGGACGCAACCAGTCCAGGTTGCAGAACTCTTGAGTCTGGATACAGAGGAACTTGATAACTGAAATAATACACGAACGAACATATATGCGTTGCTACAACAACAACAACATAAATATTTTGAAATTTTTATTTCAATGGCAAATATCTCTGCCTCTATTTGGAGCTTTAAATTAGTACCAAGTAGATTGTAGACAGTGGTCAAATATAAAATATCTAGCAAAAGGTGTAAATCTATCCCAATATTATATCATTTTACTTTTATTGTAATCGCACAATTATTGAGAATTTTTCAAGATTAAGCGTTGCTCATTACATGGTCTATAATATGAGTAAATTACACTTGCTGAAGTCGAAGCTACACATTAATTACACAGGGATCGGTATTGGACCCTCTCCTCTTTATTATGTTTTTGAATGACCTTTTCCAGGATTTGAGCTATTTGTGTGAGCCTTATGCGTATGCTGATGATGTACATCTGGTTTTCCAAGGGGATTTTCGCTTTTCATCAGTGCCTCATGCTAAAATTGATGACGCCATGAAAGCGTTGCGTTCATGGATGGTAAACAGCTTTCTTGACATTAATCCTTCAAACACAAAGGCTGTATTTTTTGCTACATTTAATAATAACTATGTTTCGGTTCATGTTGACTTTGTTGTTGTGTTTGGGAGTGATGCTTGATGACAAGCTAAGCTTTGCTAACCTAACCTAACATGGTAACATACCAACTTAATTCCTCTCTGCGTGGTCTTTACACCACTGACCTGGCTTTGCCACTTTTTATTACAAAGCGTTTGGCTAATGCATTAGTGATGCCTATTTTCCTGTACTGTGTTGAAACGTATTCTGGTACAACGTGGAGTAATCTTCATATAATACAGTTAGCAGTCAATAGGGTTATTCGCTTCCTATATAAGCTAAAGCGCTGAGTTCATATCACCCCTTATGTGATTTTTTGGTTGCACGTTTCAGTCCCTTGTAAATTCTCGACTTCTCAGTTTTTTCAAGGCTATCAAACATCAATGCCCTCAGTCTATGGTGGACCAATTTGTCTTCTGCGCCTCAACTAGGCGTAGTCGTAATCAAATTCCTATTCACCATATCACGGTTGAATCATTTCTGGTGCGTGTCACAGATTGTACAACGACTTGCTTAATAAATTGAAAATTTTAGCGCATCGCAGTGGAAGAAGATTCAAACCTGCCAGAATGCCGCCCTGAGGACTGCAACAGGGTGCCTCTTCATGACACCAGTGGACCATCTTCATGAGGAGGCGAAGGTTTTACCGGTGCGTCAGCACAATAAGATGTTGTCGATGCAGTACCTGCTTGGGTGTTACCGCAGTGAGTGAGAATCGCATTCACACCAACATGGTTGCGCAAGCAGTACGAAGATACAGTGTGAATGCCGTACTTGGAAACCATCCCCCATCCATCGCAGCAGAAGAACGACAGCTGCCAAGGCAAACACGAGTGGTTTTAGCTCAGTTAAGATCCGGACGATGCAGCCGCCTCAATTCGTATTGGGCCAGAATTGACGCCAAGATACCCAACATATGCCCAGCATGTAGATTGGGACCACACGATACTCTGCATTTATTCAACTGCCCAGCTAACCCCACTCACCTGTCTCCTCATTCTTTATGGACGCAACCAGTCCAGGTTGCAGAATTCTTGAGTCTGGATACAGAGGAACTTGATAACTGAAATAATACACGAACGAACATATATGCGTTGCTACAACAACAACATAAATATTTTGAAATTTTTATTTCAATGGCAAATATCTCTGCTTCTATTTGGAGCTTTAAATTAGTACCAAGTAGATTGTAGACAGTGGTCAAATATAAAATATCTAGCAAAAGGTGTCAATCTATCCCAATATTATATCATTTTACTTTTATTGTAATCGCACTATTATTGAGAATTTTTCAAGATTAAGCGTTGCTCATTACATGGTCTATAATATGAGTAAATTACACTTGCTGAAGTCGAAGCTACACATTAATTACACAGGGATCGGTATTGGACCCTCTCCTCTTTATTATGTTTTTGAATGACCTTTTCCAGGATTTGAGCTATTTGTGTGAGCCTTATGCGTATGCTGATGATGTACAGCTGGTTTTCCAAGGGGATTTTCGCTTTGCATCAGTGGCTCATGCTAAAATTGATGACGCCATGAAAGCGTTGCGTTCATGGATGGTAAACAGCTTTCTTGACATTAATCCTTCAAACACAAAGGCTGTATTTTTTGCTACATTTAATAATAACTATGTTTCGGTTCATGTTGACTTTGTTGTTGTGTTTGGGAGTGATGCTTGATGACAAGCTAAGCTTTGCTAACCTAACCTAACATGGTAACATACCAACTTAATTCCTCTCTGCGTGGTCTTTACACCACTGACCTGGCTTTGCCACTTTTTATTACAAAGCGTTTGGCTAATGCATTAGTGATGCCTATTTTCCTGTACTGTGTTGAAACGTATTCTGGTACAACGTGGAGTAATCTTCATATATTACAGTTAGCAGTCAATAGGGTTATTCGCTTCCTATATAAGCTAAAGCGCTGAGTTCATATCACCCCTTATGTGATTTTTTGGTTGCACGTTTCAGTCCCTTGTAAATTCTCGACTCCTCAGTTTTTTCAAGGCTATCAAACATCAATGCCCTCAGTCTATGGTGGACCAATTTGTCTTCTTCGCCTCAACTAGGCGTAGTCGTAATCAAATTCCTATTCACCATATCACGGTTGAATCATTTCTGGTGCGTGTCACAGATTGTACAACGACTTGCTTAATAAATTGAAAATTTTCACCATGACTCCCTCTACATTCTCAAAACGTCTTCGTAATCACTTTGGATAACATCTAATAGTTCAAACGTACTTATATTGAACTTAAAAACGTGTGTTAATTACAGTCTTATTATTAACCCTTAATATTTTTTTTATCTCACTAAATTTTTTTAATAATTTTTAATAATTTCTTTAATAATAATTATGTCCTGATTTTGGAGTAGTGAATTTTTCCCAGTGTTATTCATAATGTAACCTTTAAAATATTTTTTTATCTCACTAGATTTTAGTATGCTTTTTAATAATATTAATATAGGATTATTTGTCCCGATTTTGGAGTATGTATAATGTAATCATCTCTTTTAGCCTTAAGGCTTTGTTTACATGAAAGAATTTTAAATAAATAAAAAATAGATAAGAAACATCTAACTTTAAAATTCGTGCAAGTTTACTGTTTTTAATCATAGTTTTCAGAGGACTTTCATTTTAAAATTAATATAAATTATGTCGGTGTTATTTTCCCGAGTTCGAGTTTTCTATAGGACATAAGAGTTTAAAAGTAATCGCTGTACATTTATGAATGAAAATACATAGATTTCGAGAGTGCTGTAATAATGTTTACCGTGAAAAGCTATTACATATCTGTTGTTGTGGTAGCAGCATAGAAACCTACTTAGAAACGTATATTTGATGCTGGGTTGTGGCAGCCACTGGCCGAAACACTGGTTTCCGGTCAATCCGGTACGAAAGAACTCGCTGCCCCGGGATTGCACAGGGGTAGTGGTGTAGGGTGTCACCTAGTCGGGCCCGTAACGACTATAGCCTTTGCTCACTTTTTTCTATCCTTTACTCGGGTATGCAGTGATATTTTTGATATTTGCAAAAAATGCAAAAAGTTATGTTGTTGTTGTAACAGTGTTTATTATTATGTTTGAATGTTCGTTCTTCTGTTCAATCTGGCTCTGGGTCTATCTCCAGTTCCAGGAAAGTGGCTGCTTTGATGGGATGTAACCACAGATCCACTGGAGTTAGATGAGTAGGTTTGGCTTTGCAGTTGAAAAGGAAGAATTTAGGCGACTGCAATATCCCGGGCGTAGTTGAGCCAAAACTACTCTAGTTTGTCGTGGCAGCTGACGCTCCTCAGCTGCAATAGATGGGGGATGTATTTTGAGGACTTTATTCACACTATCAGGCATGTCACAGAAACGAATTCCGATCGAAAGTGGAATTCATTCCGTATTTTGCTTCCTTAAAAAATCGAAAAACGAAGAATTTTTCGGAATGAAACCACTTGATTTTGCAAACGAAATTGTATTTTTTATTTTTTTAATTTGCCACTTTAAAACACTCTAAAAACACTTAGAAATAATAAAAATGTTGTTTTGTTAACAAATTTACATTTAATATCATATTTAAACTAAATAATGAAGTTTTCCGATTTTACAAAATCGATCGGAATCTGAAGAAGCTAAAACAAAAACGATCGAAATGAAATTACGCAATTGAAACCATTACGATCGGAATCTGTGACATGCCTGTATATTTGCTTATGGCCTTAGCAACTGCATCCGTATGAATACTATTTAAACCTGCTTGATATGTCTGTTGATCAAGGGGTTCTCTCCTATATTGTTGGACCTCCGTCTCTAGAGCATGAATATTCTTCCTGATATGCCTGAATGTGTCGGGCCTACCCAGCAGATGGTGACTGGGATGGCTCTCACGGTAACACCCAAGCAAGTACTGCAACGAAAGCATCTCATCGTGTTGCTTTACTGGAAGAATCTTTACCTCCTCATGTAGATGGTCCACTGAAGATTTAAGGAGGCACCCTGTTGCTGATCTCAGTGCGGCATTCGGATAGGTTTGAATCCTTTTCCAATTCGCATCACATAATTCCGGGGACCAAACTGGCGCCGCATAGCTTACCACAGACCGACCTATCGCGTTTTATGTGGTCAACAAGGTTTCTTTATCTGCCTACATTTCAGTTTATCGCAGATAGCTTTGGCATGCGAGGACGACGTGAAAGTGGTGTCGAATGTGACCCCTTAAATTTTTGGGGCAGTTTGTGGTCGGAATTCTGCTACCGTCGACCACGACATTCAATTCTCTTTCAAACTGCGCTGTCCATGTTGAACAGAGTGGCTGTTGATTTTGTGGCGGAAATCTGCATATTCCTCGAATGGAAAAGGTGGTAAGATCGGTTAAATAGGTGTTCAGTCTCTCACAGATGTCATCTGGATAGGTACCTGACGCCAGCATCGTGCAATCATCCGCATACGTTACGATCTCAATGCCGTCAGGAGGGGGCGGAATACAGGGGAACTCCCTGTTTCACTCTACGGGGCGTGGATTTCTTGTTCCTGAATTCCCCGTACGACTGGCGTCCACACATATAATTGACTATCCAACGTTTCAAGCTTGGCCGGAGGGTTGTCTGCTCAATGCCCTCAAACAGCGTGGAGTGCCTGACTGTATCAAAGGCTTTTTCTTGTTCCTGAATTCCCAGTACGACTGGCGTCCACACATATAATTGACTATCCAACGTTTCAAGCTTGGCCGGAGGGTTGTCTGCTCAATGCCCTCAAACAGCGTGGAGTGCCTGACTGTATCAAAGGCTTTTGATAAGTCAAGCGCCACCATCACTGTTCTATCGCATGGTCGTCTCTGGTTGAGTCTTTGACAAACATGTGTGGTAATGGCGTGCAGCGCAGTTGTCGTGCTGTGCTGCTTATGGAATCCATGCTGATGATCGGCAACTTTTTTTTTTTTCTTTTTCGAACGTTCCCACGCCTCTCTTTCCCACCCCTGCCGACCGAGGGGGCGACCTCCCTTTTCGTAGGGATCGCGTACACACCATGATCCGCACCATGATGGGATATAGAAAGGAAATTCGAAAACCAGCTACAGAATCTACTTCATCAGCCAGTTTTAAAAATCATACAACTACTAATTATTTAAAAATAAGATTATATTAGATTTTATAACTTCCAAACTCGTGCAAAAGTCTACATTATAGTACATGGAATTAAAATCAATACACATTTTGCTAAGGGGTTCACCCATAGAATAATTGGTACGGTGAAAATCTATATATAAGAATTGATAATATCTAGTAGATCTCAAAGGAACATTTATTCTAATAGACGATATTAAGAAATCACACGGCACACTACCATTCAATATTTTTAACACAAACATAGTATTTAACATAATGCGTCTACTTTTTAATGTAGGTAGTGTAGTCGAATAAAGTAATGAACACACCTAGTTTAAGTAAAACACATATCGATAGTAGTTATTGGGTTGAATACAACCATGTATTTAAGTAATCGATAATTGTACAGTAGATAATAAGGGTTGATAAGAATAAATAATCGCGTCATGCAGACATTCATTGTGTGATCGGCAAACTGAACGGACGTGTTTCAACAACTTCAGGTGTATAAAAGAACGACGCTCAACCACCAATTGTGAAATAAGACAAGCCAACCAATGAAAGTGTGATTTTAACAAAAGTTAATGAAAATCAATTAAATAAAATAAAAAACTGAAGAACTGAGGCTATTGAAAATAAATTTCAACAAAAAACTGAGGAAATAAGAAAAGAAACTAAACCTAAAACTAAAAGTGGTTAAAAACTAAAGAAAATGGTGAACGAAAAGTTAAAGGCTCATCTCGAGCAAATGGGCATAAATTGCCCACAAACACCAACGGCCCAGCAGCTAAGGGACTTGTTGGAGGAGAAGAAGGAAAAAGAGAAAGAGAAGAAGGAAAATGTGGTTACGTTTGCGGACATAGAAGCAGCGCTGCCAAAATTTACTGGTGACGACGGGTATGCTGTTACTAAGTGGGTAGCAGAATATGAAAAAGTAACGAACGTTATAAACTGCACGGAGGCAGAGAAATTTTTGTATGCGCGTCGAATGCTGGCTGGTAGTGCAGGCTTGTTCGTGCGAGGAGCAAAGGCGGAAAGCTGGTTGGCACTAAAGAAGGAATTGTGCGATGAGTTCCAGAAGCCACTTGGAACTAAAGAAATACTACGGCGTTTAGACAACCGCAAGTGGCAGCGAGGCAAGGAAAGCCTGCATCGATATGCATTGGAGATGCAGCAGTTGGCAGATGGGGCTCCCATTACAGAAGCGGAGCTTGTCGAATATATTGTGGAGGGAATGTGCGACAAGTCGGCGGCATCACTAGTTTTTTTACATGCAGCAACAGTGGGTGCTTTTAAAAGATTAATTCCACGTTATGAAAAAATGGTGGCCGAGAAGGCCCAGCGGCTAGCAAGAAGCAACACAGTCAGTCCAGCCCTGGCTGGAACCAGATGCTACAATTGCCAGGGGTTCGGACATTATCAGTCCAGTTGTAAGAAGGAGCAGCGGCCCAAGGGGGCCTGTTTTAAGTGTGGTCGGTCGGGCCACTTGAAAATACATTGCCCACTCAGAGCTTGTGGGAGCGGTGCAGGAGCAGGAGGTTGACTGGAATATTAAGGTAAGAGTAGCTTTAGGTCCTAGAAATTCCGGGTCTAATTTTTATCTCATTTCTTCCTTGCTTGACACGGGTAGCCCATGTAGCTTCATCAACCAGGCGCTGGTTAGGTCCCTATGTCCAAAGTATAGAATGAAAAAGGAGAAGCCCTCTCGCTTTAGGGACCTGAATGGAGGGAGATTACAAGTGTGTGGCCAAATACAGGCAGTCCTCGAATTTGGAGGGAGAACAAAAGTGATTAATTTAAAAATTTTAGTAGATAAGGCTCCGTGTACTTTGGTGCTCGGAAGAGATTTTTTGAAATTATTTTCAATTAGTTTATGTTTAAGAAAAGGGGACCCGGATCCCAGTGAATCATGTAAAAATACCGGGAACACTTATGTTAAGATGGTTTTAAACGCGGACCCAAATGATGAAAGAAAACAAAGGCCGCTAATAAAAAATGAATTAAATCATAAACTGTGTGGTGTTCTTTCTAATCCCAATAAAGGGGAAAAGCCTAACCCTGTAAAAGCAGTGAGTATGGATAAAAAAGTTCAGGGTAAAGAAATAAAACTGGTAAAGGAAATGAACAATGAGAAAGTTCAGGGTAAAGAAATAAAACTGGTAAAGGAAACGAACAATGAGAAAGTTCAGGGTAAAGAAATAAAACTGGTAAAGGAAACGAACAATGAGAAAGTTCAGGGTAAAGAAATAAAACTGGTAAAGGAAATGAACAATGAGAAAGTACAGGGTACGGAAATAAAACGTTTAAAGGAAATAAATAATAATTGGCCTGTTCCCGTACTTTATGAAGTGGTAAAACTCGTAAAAGTTGTGAAAGTCGTAAACGATTTTCATATAAATTTAGTTTACGGGAACGCAAAATGTGTAAAAGTGGTAAAAATTGTAAAAACTTTTTAGTTCTGGAACAGAGCTAATGAAAGGGAACAGGGTGCGAAGTTAAAACTTATAAATAAAGTAAATGATAATGAGATACAGGGTGATGAGTACAAACATAATGAGCCCGAAAGGGAGGTGGATTGTGGAGAATTTCATCATTGTAAGGAAGTTAATGAATCTGAGGTGCTAGTGGGAGAAGATAATCCCCTACAGGGAGTGTATGTTGTTAAAGAAATACAAAAGGAAGATGAATATAGTGCAAACACGGAGGACACTGAGGAGAGGTGGGATATTAATCCATATTTGAATGAATATGAAAGAAGAGAGCTTTGCAAGTTGATTAAGAGAAATTATTTTGAAAAAATGGAAAATGAACCGAGAGCTTCTGACATCAAAGCGTCAATTTTAGTGAACTCAGGAAATGCAACCTACTGTTCGCCTAGAAGACTATCCTTCGCGGAGAAGCAAGAGGTTAGCAAAATTATTGTGGACCTGTTAGAGAAAGGGATCATAAGGCCTAGTAACTCTTCTTATGCATCACCAATAGTGCTGACCAAGAAGAAAAGTGGGGAGATTAGGATGTGCGTGGATTATAGAGCACTTAATAAAATGATCGTAAGGGACAATTACCCTTTGCCCCTAATTGAGGATTGTTTAGAATACCTTGAGGGAAAATCGTGGTTCACGATAATGGATTTGAAATCCGGTTTTTATCATGTGAGACTAGAAGAGGACTCGGTGAAGTATACGTCATTTGTAGTGCCAAACGGTCAGTACGAGTTCTTGAGGTTACCATTTGGGTTGAAAAATGGACCAGCGGTATTTCAACGGTTCATTGCGGGAATTTTTCACGACTTTTTGGAAAAGAACGAAATGGTAATCTATATGGATGACATTGTGATAGCATCAAGGACATTAGGAGAGCATATCCAATTGATGAAAAGGGTACTGGACCGACTAGCCACGTACGGACTGAAACTCAAGATAGAGAAGTGTAAGTTTGCATATACCGAGATTGAATATTTGGGCTATAAGGTTTCGAGAAAAGGTATTGCACCTTCAGACGGGCATGTTAAGGCAATCGAGGAGTACCCGAAGAATGTAAAAGAAATGCAAGCATATTTAGGGTTATGTTCATATTTCAGAAAGTTCGTTAAAGGCTTCGCATTAATAGCAAAGCCCTTGTATGCATTAACTAAAAATGGGGCAAAATATGAGATTACCGACGAGTGCAGGGAGGCCTTCGAAATTTTGAAGCGTCATTTAACTTCAAGCCCTATTTTAGCGATTTATAACCCAAGTAGGGAAACGGAACTGCACTGTGATGCGAGTGCAATAGGGTTTGGGTCTATCCTGATGCAGAAACAGGATGACGGTGTATTTCATCCGGTAGCTTATTTTTCGAAGAGAACGATAGATGCGGAAACAAGATACCACAGCTTCGAGTTAGAAACGTTGGCAATTATATATTCATTACGAAGATTTAGAGCATACCTTGAAGGAATACAATTCAAGATAGTGACAGATTGTAATTCGCTCGCGTTAACATTAGCAAAGAGGAATATAAATAGCCGAATAGCGCGCTGGGCATTAGAATTGGAGAACTATAGTTATACCATCGTCCATAGAGCGGGCGAGAAAATGCATTGTCAAGAATAGAACAGGGTAATAGGGACGAGGTGGTAGCAACTATAGAAGTAGAGGATATAGATTTTCAGTTATGCGCAGCGCAGGCTAGGGATGCAGAAGTCAGTGAATTGAAGGTGAAACTAGAACAAGGACCGGTAAATGGATATGATATGGTAAATGGGGTGGTTTATAGGAAAATTATTGAGGATTTGCGATTTTTCGTCCCGAAGGACATGGAAACGGAGATTATTAGAACCATGCATGAGAAGTTAGGACACCTTGGAGTAGACAAGTGTTATTTGAAAATGAAAGAGCATTATTGGTTTCCAGAAATGAAGCAAAAGATAGAAAAATATAAGAAGACTTGTATCAAGTGTATCATGTATTCCGCTCCTCATAGGCCTAACGCAAGGGCGCTACACAGTATCCCGAAGGAACCTAAACCGTTCCACACGGTTCATTTGGATCATTTGGGCCCCTTACCATCCCTTCAATCAAAAAGAAAGCACATTCTGGTTGTTATAGATGCTTTCACGAAATTCGTTAGACTTTACCCAGTACTAACGACGAGCACCAAAGAGGTCAAGGCAGCGTTATTAAAGTATTTCGATTACTATAGTAGGCCAGTTAGATGCATTACAGACAGGGGAAGTTGTTTCACCTCAAAGGAATTTGAAGAATTTTTGGAAGAGAAAAACATAGACCACGTTAAGGTGGCTGTCCACTCGCCCCAAGCAAATGGTCAGGTTGAGCGAGTGAACAGAACCTTGGTGGGAATGTTGGCTAAACTTAGTGAGCCAGTAGCACATGCCGACTGGGTGAAACAGCTTAGTAAAATTGAATTCGCATTTAATAATACGGTGAATAGATCGATCGGGGATACTCCGAGTAGGGTACTTTTTGGAGTTAACCAAAGAGGAGAAATAGTTGACAAGCTTACAGAATACCTAGAGGAGAACTTTTCAGGCCCGGGGGGGGGGGGGGGGTATCAAAGAAATTAGAGACAAAGCCGAATTAGCTATTGCGAGGACGCAAAAATATAACGAGCAGCGATCCGAAGAAAAAGGTATCAAAGTAAACTCATTTAAAGTAGGTGATTTTGTAGTAATCAAAAATGTAGATACGACAGTGGGCGTAAATAAAAAATTGATACCAAAATTCAAAGGGCCTTACACCGTGCGCAAGGTGTTGCCACATGATAGATATGTTGTGGGCGACATAGAAAATTGTCAAATCACCCAGATTCCTTATGATGGGGTGATAGAAGCGTGTAATATGAGATTATGGAAGACCGATGACCCCGGTAATGGGACCTAGGGCTGCTCTGCCCGATGTATATAGTTGTAAATAAATTGTACATAGTAGTTGTTAAGTAGTTTAAGTATTTAGTCCATTAGTTTAAGTACACTATACACTTGCGTAGTTAACTTAACCCCCATGTGACCGGGGCGGTCACACCTATCAGGTTGGCCGAGCTGTAGTCGAATAAAGTAATGAACACACCTAGTTTAAGTAAAACACATATCGATAGTAGTTATTGGGTTGAATACAACCATGTATTTAAGTAATCGATAATTGTACAGTAGATAATAAGGGTCGATAAGAATAAATAATCGCGTCATGCAGACATTCATTGTGTGATCGGCAAACTGAACGGACGTGTTTCAACAGTAGTCGAATTAATTTTAACCTGCTAGAGTATGAAGGCAGTTCAAAATTACTACTCCAATGTAATCCCCTCAATGCAAAAATTAGAAATTGTTTTTGCACTGATTCGATTCTATCAGAGTAAGAAGCATATTGCGGATCCCATATGACAGACCCGTATTCTAATATAGGTCTGACAAGGGAAGTGAATAATTGCTTTGTTATATATGGATCAGAAAACTCTTTGGCCCATCTTTTTATAAATCCTAAGACACCATAGGCTTTATTTACCATAGAAATTACATGATTATTAAAATTTAATTTTTGATCCATTAAAATGCCAAGATCAACAAACGATTCTACAGAAGATAAAACAAAATCATTAATAATGAATTGCTTTATTAAAGAAGATGATCTGGAAAAACACATATGTTTACATTTATTCAAATTTAAATCCATACAATTTACCTTACACCACTGAAAAAGGTTATTTAAATCATTTTGAAGTAAATCAGCTTGCTTCACAGAATTATGGGTAAAGAACAACTTAACATCATCGGCATACATTAGCAATTTTGAGTGCTTTATTGAACTTGGTAAATCGTTTATGAACAAAAGAAAGAGAACCGGCCCAAGGTGACTTCCCTGAGGAACACCCGACGGAACTATAATCGATGTTGATCGACATCCGTCAAACAGAACTACTTGCGATCTATTGTGCAAGTAAGATGCTATCCACTTGACTAAGTTTTCATTGAATCCTATAAAATCTAATTTATATAGCAAAAGCTTGTGGTTGACTCTGTAAAAAGCTTTGCTAAAATCTGTATAGATTGTATCAGTTTGGTAACGTCGAACAAATCCTTTTATTACAATAGATGTAAATTGAATAAGATTTGTTATTGTTGAGAGACCACTACGAAAACCATGCTGATAAGGACTTAGCATGGGTTGAATTTTATTGGAAATTACTTCCGTGACTAATTTTTCAAACAATTTAGGAATAGCGCTTAATTTTGCAATTCCTCTATAATTCGAAGCATTTGATAGACTGCCAGATTTATGTAAAGGTATAATATAAGATGATTTCCATAAAGCAGGAAAGTGACCAAATTTAAGGGAATAATTAAATAATTGTGTTAACGGATTTGATAATGTAGACGAACAGAACTTAAGAATTATACTGGGAATCCCATCAGGGCCTGGACTTTTAATTGACTTTAAAGCTCGTAGACTTCTGGAAACGTCTTGAGTTTTTAAATATGGCATACAAATTTGGTCTATCTTATCTATCTTGTAAGGATATGTATTTTTAAATTGATAAACTGCATTTGAATATGTTGTAGCGAAAAAATTTTTAAAACCTTCAGCGATATCAGAGTCTTTTACATACTCATGATCATTGAATTTCAAGATAGTAGGTTTAGAAGAAACTTTTCTTTTCAAGTTAACAAATTCATAGAAGGATTTTGGATTTGATTTTAAACTATCCTTGATCTTGCTGAGGTAATTATTATACAATCTATTGGACTCAAAAGTATATTTTGATCGAGCAATGGAGTATTTGGCATAGTCAACAGATGAGTCAGTTTTTTTTATATTTTCGAAAAAGCCTATTTTTGGAATTTTTTATTGATGAAAGTTCAGGTGTTATCCATGGATATTTACCTGAGTTTTTGATTCTAGCAGTTGGGACACATTCTGAAACAAATCGATCTAGAATATTATAAAATCTAGCTAATGTAAATTCAAGGTCAGCATGACTCTTACAGAGGCATACTGATGTCCAATCGACAGAAGAAATTAGGGAGTTAAGTTTTCTAAAGTCGTTTTTTTTTAAAATCAAGAACGGATTTGGTTGAATTAGACTGATTGTCTACAATGGTATTATTATTATTGATCATGGATATGCATAATGTAGGGTGATGATTATCTTCAGGTGTAGAAATTGGAAAAATTCTAATTATTTCAAAAAATTGTGTAAAATTTACAAATGCTAGGTCTAGAATTCTATCATAGCTATTTCGAATATTATTGATTTGTTGAATACTGAGGTCACAAAAACGATTAACAATATCAAATGTATCTTGATTAATATTTGCATCAGATGTTAAAGGAGTCAATGCTTCAGAACCGGGCAATGAAAGCCACTTAACAGACGGCATATTAAAATCACCAAGGACCAAAATTCTATCAGAATCATTCATTTTTCTAAGTATTGAGCTTATTGCTAATATATGTTTATTATAAGTATCAAGCTGGGATGATGGAGGTATATAAGAACAAGTGACAAATAACTTAAAATTGTGAAATTCAGTGGATGTGGCAATAAATTCAATGTCCGAGTAATTTACTTCAATTAAGTGGGTTTAATATTTGCAATCAACTGCAATGAGAACTCCACCACCTTTTTTATCAATGCGATCCCTTCTAAAAATTTGATAATTTGAACATAAAATTTCACTACTTAATACCGATGGTTTTAACCATGTCTCCGAGAATGCAATTATATTATAATCAAATCCAAGACTATCAGTAAATAAGCGAGTTAATTTTGTGTTTAACCCTCTTACATTCTGATAACATATAGAAAAAGAATTATTTAGTTTTTTGACAAAGAAAGTGGTCTCTGAGGTAAATGGGCTAAATTGTCAGATCTTTCAACAAATTCTTTTATGAACGCCTTAGCAGGCCAAAATTCCTTCAACATCAATTGATTGAAAATATTCTCATTTACCACGATTTTAAAAGACGATCTATTTATAGAAAATGACGATCGAAGGTTAAAAACTCGTAGAAAATAGTCACCTTCAATCTTTGATTTGATATAATGATTTATATCATCATAATTTATATCATCAGCCGTTGTTTCCGATGGAAACCTAGACAGTTCTCTGAAGCGGTGATTGGTGAACTCTCTGAAACCCGGCCAATCAGCTTTCTTGTGATTGACGAATGTGCGGCGTTCAGAGGTAATGAAATCGGGTGGTCTGCTAATGGAGACAATTATGGGGAGATGGTCTGATCCAAGGGAAATGACGGGTTGCCAGGTGACGTCATTTGTCAGACCAGGTGACACGATGGTTATGTCTGGCGAACTGTGACACGCTCCTCTAATTCTGGTAGGGTCGTCCCCATTGACCGAGCAAAACGTAGAGCTATCAATCTGCTCAGCCAGCGCTATACCTCTCTGGTCGTTTCCGAGGGCCGAATGTCACATCTCATGATGCGCATTAAAGTCCCCCAGGACCAGACGATTATGACCTTCCAAAAGCGGGCTAATGTTAGGCACGTAATCTTAGATACAGTTATTTCTCGGTGGGATGTATACGTTCAGCAACTCAATCTTGGCAGTTCCACAACTGACTGCCACCCCCATACATTCCATGTACGGGTTATTAGAGACAGGCTCAAGCGAGATAGGTCTGTATTGGACAGACTTGTGCAATAGGAAAGCTAATCCCCCACCTCCACTTCCAGTGCGATCCTTCCTTAGCACGTTGTAACCATCGCAAAGTTGTAAGCTACAGTTGTTGTTGAGCTTGGTTTCTTGCACCGCAGCGACCTCGATATTCCTCCGACTCATGAAATCTACTATTTCCTCGATCTTACCTCGGAGTCCGTTGCAATTAAATTGCAGAAAGGATGCATTTTCCGGGATTGGGACAACAACGGCTGGTGTTAAAGGCTGCGTGTGCGGTTGTTGTCGAGGGGACTGCGGGGGAGTTTCGTAATCAGACGACGAGGGAGTCTCGTAATCCGATGACGACTCACTGGGGACTGTGTTCACACAGTATGCAGCAACATGTCCCTGTCGTAGTCCCTCACGTGGACGAGTCCAGAGCAACCCCTTAGATGCACCCACTCCTGACATCTGTTGCATCTCACCGAAGGTTGGATGTGGGTGAAGATGCGGATGTGACAAACTGAGCACAGATATATTGGTCCTGGGTTTTCCTCCGTCCCGGCTCGGACCAGTAGAATTCGGAGCAGGCATTCCGGGATATGCTGCTCCTAATACAGAAAAACGAAACAAATACGAACATCTACACACTGAGGTGGCAGCCGCTGGCCGGAACATTGGTTTTGTGTTGTTCCGGGTCAATCCGGTACGAAAGAACCCGCTGCCGTGGGATTGTCTTGGTATGTATCGGAGCTGTTTGTATAGATTTATCGGTGTCAAGTCTTTTTTTAACATCTGTTGATGACCTCTAAGAAATCTGCTTAATAATTCATATAATTATTTGATCATCCTCTGCAGTAGATGTTGTTGTCCTTGCATCCCCTTCCCATCTTATGGCGATCTTAGTTCTTTTTACGCGGTATCCAGCCCCAGTTTTAGATATTGTGATGTTCCTATGTTTATTTTTGGACCTCGTTGGACCCACAATTTTCAAAAATTACCATTTTAGCAAAGCGTTGATAAAAATTTCTGGTCATAATTTAAGTTTTTCTTAAAAAATTAGACATGTCTTGTTTTCGGCATACTTGTCTAACAAAAGTAAACATATGTGGGATAAAATGTACTCATCATGGAAGCTTTTTGTCCCCTTCTTCTGATTAAAAACAATTTGATGCCATCAATACAAAAAACTCGTCAAAAATGAACTAATAGATATTCGTACCACGGAGTTGCAAATGTTTTGAGCAGGCTAAAACATGTGTTCCTCCGATATTTCGCACATTTTTTAAACATAAGTGTTCATAACTGAATAATCCTTTTTAAATCTTGAAAATATGGTCAATAAAAAATCAAATAACAAAAACAAACATATTTCAAAACACAAAATGTCCCTAAAAATAGACTGAATGTGATATAGGCATCTGAGTTGCAAATGTTTTGAGCAGCACTGTACATTAGACACACCTTTAACTCTATTGTTTAATTATTCCCTTAAATTTGGCTACTTTTTTCATTTCATTTATTCAACAATTGTAATATAAAAAAGTCAACATGGCCAATAAGTTATATTATCTTACTACAATATCCAAACATTCAAGAACTTAGAAGTAAAGAATTAAAATAAAATATATATATATATATATATATATATATATATATATATATTTATGTATATCAAGCTTTTTGTAGAAAATTAACTTATGTTGAAACTGAGGTATGAGGTATTGTAACTCGCGATCAGTTTAACTATACCATAACTTTTGACCGCATTTCGGTAAAATATACTGTTTTAGCCCGATTCACCGAGGGGTCTCTTAAAATAATAATTTGAGCGGAAGCTGTGGTCGTACTAATGTAAAAAAATCGGAAAAAATCGTTGAAATAAACGAGTTTCATTATGTTATTTTCCAATTAGTGGTTTTACAACACAATGTAGAGCTTAATGCTCAAAGGAGAAGTTAAAGAGCACACTTCAGAGTTGAAGTTTCTAATGTATGATTTTTTAATATATCCACTGTATCTACCTCAAACGGATGCTGACATTTTGAAACCTGAAAAATGGTGTTTTTTGAATTTTTGCTCTAATCGGGACGCGCAGCTGGATTTCCCTAAAAGCTTATTATTGGATTGTAGTACTTGCGATTTCGCATTTTTTAATGTATAACATGAGGGTGTAGCCCTCACAGGATCACAGTAATCTGCGCCTAAACACGAAATTTTTGTGCGTAAATTTTTCTCAAAAACCTATTTTTTTGGTTTAAAATTTACAAACGTCATTCGATTTCCGTGGAAACCCGCGTAAATTTAGTTTTTTTACGTCCTGAATCTAACAAGCCACGACGCGTAAAAATCCACTCACTAGATCGGCGGATATGATACCCCTCAAATTTCGAAAATTTGCAAAAAATTATTTTAAAAATATCGCATATTAAAACGCGTTTTGGATGTGTCAGTTCTACTTAAATAAATAGACCGATACACGTGTTTAAACTGCGCGAAAACAGATATTTAAAAACTCTCGTAAATCCAGAGATATAATAGATTTTTTCTAAAAATTGAGTGCGATGCTACATCCACGGTTCTTGATGGATCGCATTGAAACGGCGTAGAAGGATGTATTTTTTAATGGTGATTATTGAAATCGGATGCGCATAAAATGTAAATGAACTTCGCGGAAATTATGACCATTTTACTGTATTTTGCACCCTTAAATGCAGCAGATGCTACATCGTGGCCGCCAAATAGAATTTGACAAACTGTACATCAAATAAAAGGGATTGATTCGCTGTGTTGGAAAATCGGATGCGCATCATGTCATTTTCATAATTACGCGGTTTATGTGTGTCTCAAATGTTGTCATATTCAATAAAACAATTTTTTATTGTTACGCCACAATTGGAATTCTTTGTGATTTAATATAATGTTCTAAAAATATTCGCGAATAGGAAAACTATAAGCGAAACATCTTTTGCAACGGAATATCTTCATTATTGCCTGAAATTTGGACGAAAATGACGAAGAACTCAAACATTTTTTCTTCAACATTTCCTATAAAACCATAAAAAAATAAAATTAGAATGACATGATTTTTATTTTTTTCGTCATATTTTCATTGTATTTTTGCAAATAACATGAATACTATAGCTCCAAACTTCACGGCTTAGGTTTCATTTTATTCCTCACAATGTCTGGATGCTGCTTTATTTTTTTTATATATATTTTTTGTAAGTATAAGCGCTACTGTTTCAAAAATATGTTTGTAAATACGTGAAATTATTTAACAAATTTGATTTTTCGCAAATTCATTGAGACTTCGCGATTATTTTTTCCATCATCGCAAAGGTTACGAATTCAGTTAACGATAATAGTATATAACAGCTAACTATATTAAACCGCGATTTTTTTAGATTTTTTTCTAATTATCATAATTAAAACGGTCATATCTTTTGCGCGCAACGATCAAAGTTAGTAACGAAAACAGATTTGAAATGCTGATTTTTTTCTTAATCTATGTACTAAAAATCATTGATGTAGTATCAAAAAATTTTTTTGATTTTTTTTGAAATGGAAAAGACAATTTTAGACATTTTTCCTGATATATATATATATATATATATATATATATATATACATAAATACTATGCATACTATGATTAATGTCTATCAAAGGAATTCATGGAAATACAAATATAAATAGACTCCCTAATCATAGCCACTAACCACTGCACTTCACTTAACAATTGTTAAGAAAAGTGGAGGGGAAATGAGCAAGGGAGGTCCCTACACGAATGAATGCTATGTTTCACTCAATCACCAGAGTGAACATAGAAGGTCTACAGGAATCAAACCCATAAAAAATGTAAAAAAACAAACAATATAAATATGGCTCCCCAGCCATAAAAATCACAAATATATACATATATATGTAACTAGTGACTAGTAAACAAACATTAATCTACTTTAATCTATTAGAGAGATGCTCAAAACACCTTCTCTTAAAAACAAAGGTGGAGAAAGCAAAATTACGTAGGTCAAGAGGTAACTGATTCCAAAATCTTGCAACCCTAACAACAAAAGAATGCTCTCCTATCCACGTCGAAAATATAGGAAATGACAATTGAGGATTCCTGATGTATCGACTAAACACAAACTTATTAAAGAGGGGAGAATTGACGTCCTTCATTATCCTATAGTGGCATAAATGAAGGCGATATTCAACATACTTGTCAAAGGACAAGCCCAGAAATTTAACAACAAACTGCGAAACATGGTCACCACGCCGCAAACCAAAGACATAACGCACAATAGAATTAACAACCTTACGAACACGCAGCATTTGACAAGAATTAGCTTCAGAAACAACCTCCAAACAGTAGTTTACATGAGACATCAACAACGACATAGCAACATTCCACCTCACATTAAGGGGTAAATATGCTTGGAGACTATAAAGTCTCTTAAGCTGAAAGCGAACACGAGACAACAGAACATCAATATGCGTTACAAAACTAAGCTTGCAATCGATGATTACACACAAGCCACCAATACCCTTAGGGAATGACATTTGAAACCCAGACCCACTGGGTTAACCCGGTTATATGTAAACGGCCTATTATACCATGCTTTTCGGGGTTAATGTTGTTATGTCGGTGGTGTGAGCAATAGCGTACACAAAGGAACATTTGCTTGAGACTGCATCAAATTAACAAAAAAATGCATACATGCATTATAACTAGGGCAGCAAAGTATAAATGGTAGATATGTTGGAGGGGTGTATAAATCTACAAACCATGAGCTTGGCGCGTAACGGAGGTTTGTGTGAATGAGTTGTAAAAGCACACACACAGGTTCTTGCATGCGTGAACAGAAATTACTGGAATCAATGGATCTTGTCCATTTTTTTTTTTTTGGGAAATGCATAAAAAATAAATTATTAAGAAATTATAAATAAATAATGGTTATATTCCTGTGCTTACCGTCTTTCCAAGGGATTTAGGGGTAAAGCGCTAAATTGACCATATTTTTCTTTTCCGCGTGGTCACACAATCAGCGTTTTTTTCAATCTTTTTAGAATTTGGTATTATGCGTGGCCAAGGTTTTTATTGAAGAATACACGCACATCAATATTCCCAGCGTTTTCCTTGGGAATATTGAAGTTTTGTTGCGTGGTATTATTTTCCAATTATATTCCCCTTAAATAAGAATGGAAGTTCGACAGTAACTCAATCACGTTTATACTTTACATGTCGGCCGGCAAAAGAAAATTGATGCGGAAAGGAACGAATGGAATAGGTGATACCACTACCTATTGAATATACTTTGCCAATGATGGACGTACATCAAAATGCAACTCTGTATATATCCATAGGGTTTCGTAGATCGAGGTAAATAAAATCTGTATTCCTTTACTTACCTGAGGTTACCATTTTAACCACTTGTTACCATTTTTAACCTGCAAAGCGTTCCTTAACCCCGAAAAGTGGCAAAACTGGAAGCAATTCTATCTCTTCTCTTCTACCACAGGCTACCAGCAAAATTTCTGCAGGTAGAAAATGGCAGCACTGATTTTTCGACTTTTTTTTGACGATTGACCGAAGAAAAAGTCGAACACTGACAACACTAAATTAAAAACAATGAAATAAAAGACGAAAATTGATTTTTTTATGTTTTTTTTTCTGACATTGCTGCCGGATCTACCATTTTTCCGTTCCTTTACTTTTCTGGTAAAAATGTTCATGAGAGAGCAATTTTGAACAATTTTGACACTTTTCTCTTTTACCACTCTTACCATTAAAAAAGTAAAGGAACAAAGCTAAAGAAAGATAAATAAATGTCGGAAAATCAAGAAAAGGCGGAAAAGTGGGAAAATTAGCGTCCTTTATCCGCTTATAAAAGGAAAAAAAGATAAAATTCGGCCATTTTCAATTACAAAGTGGTGCCGGCCAAATAAAACCCGCTAATTATCCGCAACACAAATAATCACAAAACAACAAATAAAACAAGAAAAGCACCACTATACTAAACGATAGAAAAAGAAATAAAATAAGGATAGCTGACTTAATCAACTATATGTGTGTTTGTGTTGTTTAAAATAATAAATTGTATTGTTCGTAGTTAGTTACTAGCTTGTAAGTTTATCTCGATTGTAAGGAGGGGTGTAGGGTTACCCTGATTACGAGAAGAGGTTTTGTCTTTAATATTCATTATTTGTCGTGGGTTCTAATGTAATACCCCCAGATTTGCTAAGAGAGCTCTTTTAGGAATTTATTAAGCAAATATATAGTATATCCCTAGTGATTTGTTTGTGATTGATTTGTTTGGGTTTGTAAACCTGCGTAAACAGGTGATCTGAGTCATTGACTCACAAAAAGTTTTAAGAGGTGTTAGTGTTCCAAGAATTTTTATATAATGTTTCTTGTTTTATAGATTTTAAGGAAATATGACTTTCACAATAAATTATAATTCTTTTATGTAAACTTTGTCGTAAATATGTTGTGCTAATTTGTTTGTAAGAGAGGGCATCAGGGGTATGCTATGAAGCGGTGTGTGTGGCGTTCGGGGCCCTTTTAATATTTCGACGCTTGGACAAAAGGGTCATGGCAGGGCGGGCATAGTGGGGGAGCAAAAGATACCAAGCTCCTGTGTCATCGTGGTATAGTGTGTGTGTGTTTTCATGTTGTTAGTTGTCTTGTTTATAAGATCCAATTACTTACGTGTTCATTCCCTAAGGGTATTGGTGGCAGGGTTAAAAAACCTCCCCCTGAAAGTGTGCTCCTACCTGAGCTAGTGTGGAACCCCACCAAAACGCCGCTGAAAGGCAGAATGTAACACAATAACAAACGAAACAACAGTTTGAAATATTAATTGATAAATTGAGTGCAAATCCAATGTGCACATGGGTTCCACCTATACAGCCGACAACACCAGGGAATTGCGTTTTTCACTAAAAATGATTTTTGTCTTGTCTTTCTTCCTCCTCCGTCAAATTCGAAACGATCCAATTTTGGCACAATTTGTCCTCTATCAAGTGTTATCATTGCCATGGGACTTTTGAAAACTTCCCTCCGAAAAAAATCTCAACGCAGCGCAGACTTTTAAAAGTGGGGGTATTGCTGTTAATCTGTAACTTACATTGAAGTCATCCTTTAACGTTTGCACAATGTAAATTACGGCATACTTTGGCAATCGAAAATACGCCTTAAACCTAAAATAATTTACTGATTATACAGATCTTTCCAACATGAGCTTCAACTTATAATGGATTCGACTTGTCCCTCAAATTTCTTCTAATAAAAAAATAATTCCACTGAACTTATCATTTTAAAATAGTTTTTTTGCGAATTGTGCCGTTTGGATTAATATAGAGTTCACAACTTAAAAAAAACACTGATCTATAACACGTTTATCGACAACCCAGTTGGTTTGACATCAATAATACAACATTTCATCTCAGTTGTGCTGACAATTGACAACGCAACTCAAGTTTAGTGGCGTAATCGACCCCATAATCAGACGACGAGGGTGTTTCGTAATCCGATGACGACTCTCTGGGGACTGTATTCACACAGCATGCAGCAACATAGTCCCTGTCGTAGTCCCTCACTTGGACAAGTCCAGTGCAACCCCTTAGATGCACCCACTCCTGACATCTATTGCATCTCACCGAAGGCTGGATGTGGGTGAAGATGCGGATGTGACAAACCGAGCACAAATATATTGGTCCTGGGTTTTCCTCCGTCCCGGCACGGACCAAAAGAACTCGGAGCAGACATTCCGGGATATGCTGCTCCCAACACAGAAAAACGAAACAAATACAAACATATGTACACTGAGGTGGCAGCCGCTGACCGGAACAATGATGTTGTGTAGTTCCGGGTCAATCCGGTACGAAAGAACCCGCTGCCGTGGGTTTGGCAAATAGTTATAACCATACTTTCCTTACCACGGAAGTGTTTTGGGAATTGTTAAATGCGTTGCAACGTTTTTACTCATCAGTGTACATCCATGTACCAATCGAATCAGGGAACGTGTAATCGTTAACAAATCGCAGTAGTAATTCGTATATCAGTTCTTATGATTAAAGATAAATAGAGGGAAGAATGCAATAAATATAACTACTGTTTTCAGAACAACTAATTTATATTCCTATAGCATTTATTATATTTGATCATTTACATTCTGTTATTGCAGAGCTCCGAGGATTTGGATACAGACACTGAGTTTGAACCTGTTGAGGACATGACTTTGGAAACTCGTAGTCGATGTAAGTACACTCAATTTTTTATATGCAATTAAAACATTACATTGCAATCTCATTACAGCAAGCGCGCATACCGCTGACCAAACAGTTGATGAGTATCCCGATATAAGTGGTATTTGCACGGCAAGGGTGAGTTAATTAATTGCTTGAATAAATGTCGTTGTTTTAATTTGCAACATTTCATTTGTAATTCAAATATATCGTTAAAAAATTAAAATTAAAATTACAAAACACAAAATTTTTCAAACAGAAGAATATTGGTCTGTTCCAGAACAGCAAGAATAAGATGGGGCGATTTGTGTGGAAGGAAAAAAACCTTAATGAGCCCTTCGCGTTTCTGATTCCTGGGATTGAACTGAGCAAAAAAGTCCACTGGACCATATATCTACCGTGAAAATCGAGCCTCCCGATTTTGACTTTAAGTTTTTTATTGACGTTTTTTGGATATTTTGGCATATAGCAGCCAAACCATTGAGATTTTCGATCCAACACAAAGGCAAACATTGTAGCCAAGACAGTAATTGAAAACTCTCTAATACGTCGCAAAAGCATTGGAACGCTCCTTCAGGCAGTTTTGGCTTTAAGAATGTGCAAACTTTTCGGAAAATGTCGATAAATGACATTGTGCTATAAAATTTGACCCGAAAAATATTCAAGTGTTCTGATGGTAAATTATATCGTGTTGGGATCCATGGGCAACGACAATGAACGAACACAAAGGCAAACATTGAAGCCAAGACAGTAATTGAAAACTCTCTAATACGTCGCAAAAGCATTGGAACGCTCCTTCAGGCAGTTTTGGCTTTAAGAATGTGCAAACTTTTCGGAAAATGTCGATAAATGACATTGTGCTATAAAATTTGACCCGAAAAATATTCAAGTGTTCTGATGGTAAATTATATCGTGTTGGGATCCATGGGCAACGACAATGCCTTTAGTTCGTTTTGGTCACTTCGTTTTATTTTTTTTATAACAGTAAAAGTAGTGCAAATCTGGGTTTCTTACATTTTCAAATTTAAACGAAAATATCTTCTTTTTTCACACCGGATTTCTAGTGATCCTTCTTCCTTTAAAAGGGATGGATAATATCTTTAGAACAAATTATTATTTGTTTAAATCGGTTAACAAATGGCTAAGTTATAGTGGTTTAAGTCTGAAACCCGCCTCAAAAAAACTATAACTGAATTTCTCATAATTTTGAAAATAATTATTGAACAAAACAAAAAAACATTATATTTTTGAAAATTATGAGAAATTCAGTTATAATTTCAGACTTAAACCACTTAACCGATTTAAACAAATAATAACTTGTTCTAAAGATATTATTCATCCCTTTAAAAGGAAGAAGGATCACTAGAAATCCGTTGTGAAAAAAAAAAGAAGATATGTCCGTTTAAATTTGAAAATGTAAGAAACCCAGATTTTCACTACTTTAACCATTATAAAAAAATAAAACGAAGTGACCCAAACGAACTAAAGGCATTGTCGTTGCCCATGGATCCCAGCACGATATAATTTTGCATTTCGCATATTTTTCGGGTCAAATTCTAGAGCACAATGTCATTTATCGACATTTTCCGAAAAGTTTGCACATTCTTAAGGCCAAAACTGCCTAAAGGAGCGTTCCAATGCTTTTGCGATGTATTAGAGAGTTTTCAATTACTGTCTTGGCTACAATGTTTGGCATTGTGTTGGATCGAAAATCTCAATGGTTTGGCTGCTATATGGCAAAATATCCAAAAAACGTCAATGAAAAACTTAAAGTCAAAATTGGGAGGCTCGATTTTCACGGTAGATATATAGTCCAGTGGACTTTTTTGCTCAGTTCAATCCCAGGAATAAGAAACGCGAAGGGCCCATGAAGGTTTTCAAATCGGCCCGGCCTAAGCAAGAATCTACTTATTTGTACTATTTCTTTCTTTTCTTAAAGAAAAATTTGTTATCGTAGTAAATATTTGTAGATTCTTCCAGGTTCTAGAACAGGCATTTAAATTAAAGGTAAAAGTAGTTAGATACAAAGTATTTTCCTAATAATAAGCTACTGTACACGCAATTTAAAAGACAAAAATATTTTATTCTATTATTTTTAGGAGGCCATGCGGAAAATGACCGAAGAGGACAAACAAAAAATTGCCCAACAGGTGGAGCTATTCCGAAGGGAGAAATTGACATTTGATTCTGAGGTAGCTAAATGGGACGATACCGGAAATGATATTATATTTTTAGCAAAACATATGTGTATGATTATGATGGAAATGACGGACTTCACTAGGTATTTTGTTTATTAAATACTACATCTAAGAATGTAAAGTATACATATGTATTTCAGAGGTCGTGGCCCATTAAAAACGACAATGGACGTTATAAATGCAGCTAAAAAGATTTCTGAGGCCGGCACAAAACTCGATAAATTAACTCGTGAAATAGCAGAACAATGTCCTGAGAGTTCTACGAAAAAAGATTTATTGGCTTATTTGCAACGCATAGCTCTTTACTGTCATCAAATTCAAATAACATCTAAAGTCAAAGCTGATGTACAAAACATCAGCGGCGAATTAATTGTATCTGGGGTAAGTTAAACGTGATATTACATTTTTCACAACTAGTTGTGTATGCATAACTTTACTTATTACAGTTGGATAGTGCAACATCTTTAATTCAAGCAGCTAAAAATCTTATGAACGCTGTTGTCTTAACTGTCAAATATTCATATGTTGCATCTACAAAATATACTAGACAAGGAACTGTGACGGTAAGTTTTTGTGTTTATTTAACAATTGCTCGTACTCAAACGTACTCCTTTAAAATTTGGTTTTTATTAAGGTCGAAACCTAAAACTAAAGCTTTTCGGAATCAGTTTTTTCATTTTTAGGTCGAAACCTAAAACTTTGCGTGTTGCGTGTGCCTTCGAAAAAACAAATACAAATTACATGTACTTCAATTTAAAATACATGTATTTTGTTTTTTTGAACGCACACGCAACACGCAAAGTTTTAGGTTTCGACCTAAAAATGAAAAAAACTGATTCCGAAAAGCGTTATATATTGGAGTGTTTCCATAACGTTTATTTTGAACATTTTTTTTAATTGTTTTCTTTAAAAATTGCGTTCCCTGTGGCAATCTCAAAAAATATTCAATTTAAAACTTCAATTTTAATTTCTTTTAAAAGTATCTCAAGTAATTTTAGTATGTTTGTCCATATTTACATTAGGCAATTTTCCTTGCGGCAATTGTCAGTTTGTCGGTGAGAGAGGGCGTTGAGAGGCAAATGGTTACCATATGCCTCACCTCTCTCTCCATCAAACTGACAATTGCCGCAAGGAAAATTGCCTATTGTAAATATGGACTTTGGGTTGTCTTTTGTCATAAAAAATCGGTGTTTTGAAAATTTTCAAAAAAAAAAACAACAACAAATGTTCTCTTTTTAAAATTGACACACATCGACAGCAAACTCCCTTTGAGCACCCCTGACATATATGGCGCATTTTTACATGTATGAGTATATACAAATTTCTCTATATTAATTTCCCATCACAAGCATGCGTTTTCAGAAAAGTTATGTAACAAACGACAACATTTCAGCTCAAAACGTGGGGTCTTTTTGATTTTTATTATGGCCGGATAATATTCAGGGGTCGCAATGGGCAAAAAACGTATTTGGAGAAAAAGTCAACGTTTTATTCCAAAGCAAATACCTCAGCGCTTATAAGGGGAATACCAAAAGCAAAACCTGACAATGAAAGTAGAAAATATCACCTTTTTAACGATGTATCGTAAAAAGAAAGAATGGTGGTCAAACAACGAATATATCGGTAATGAAACCCAGGTTTTCATTTTTGCGAATTTAATTATCAAACATTTGTTGGTGGCCTCCCAAAATCAAACCATGAAAATGAAAGTAGAAAATCTAAATTTTACGATGATACAAAGTAGGAAATTAAGAGTAATATTGAAATTACAATCATTCAAAAAATATGAAAATTAAAAAGCCTGTAATTCGCGAATTAGTTAAAATCAGTTAATGCGCATCCGATACAGCGAACCAGCCTAGTTCAATATTTATGCATATTTCGATGTTTCACGCAGGGGTCATTTTGTGCCGTCAGTTGCATCTCACAATGCCAAAAACTTTAAGGTGGGTAAAAGTCACGCAATGTTCATACGATTTTGATGCGCATCCGGTTTCATTAGCGCCCATCAAAAATACGTCAATATACACCTATTTCAAATAGATTCTTTAAGAACCGCGGATATGCCTCCGCATTCAATTTTGCGTAAAAAACCCATTTGAAAAACATTCCATTTATCTAAAAAATTTTCAAGAAAATCGCGGTTTAGTATGCGGATTTGTCAACATATATTTTTGTCGATTTTCCTATTTTCAAGGTATCTATATCCTCGGTTTTAGTGGACGGAAAAAGTGCACGCAAAAAATAGGTTTTTAAGAAAATTCACGCATGTAATTTTGGTCTTTAGACTCCAATTAATAGGATGCTGTACGGAGCACACTCATGAGATATAAATTAAACGACGTAGAATCACGAGTTCTATAATCCTATTATGAGTTTGGAACACTATCTTGTTGCACGTCCGGATTATTAAAAAAATCAAAAAACCCCGAAATTTCGGCTTCAAAATGTCAGCATAAATTTTTGGTGGAGGTAGTGGATATTTCGAAAAATCATACACAAGTATCATGTTGCCCATGGAGTATTCAGTGATTCTTTCTTTGGGCATAGGTCAATAAAATGTAGGGTTAAGCTAGAAATCGGAAGAGAACATAAAAAACTTGTTGGCTTCAACCCATTTTTACACATTTTTCTAGGGATTCATTTCTTTGCAGTTACTGAGACTTGGCTCAATTCGTCAGTGTCATCAAGGTCCTTAAATATTCCGGGTTATAAGCTGTTGCGGAGTGACCGTCTTGGCCGTGTTGGTGGTGGTGTTTCCATGTATGTTTCCGACCAATTATCATATAAGGTTGTTTTTCGCTCGGATCGATATGGTATATGTGAGTCGTTATGTATTGAACTTAGAGTTGAGTCAACTATTATACTTGTAGTCGTCGTTTACTTGCCCCATGGGGATATTAATTTTTTTTACAGTGTGCATGAGGGTATACTGGACATGTATGCTAATGTGATTGTTTTGGGCGACTTTAATTATAATTTGTTTCGGACTTCCAATTCGATTGTGCTAAGGAATATGTGCAGATCTTTGGGGTTGAATGTTGTTCACAACTCGCGACCAACGCATTATGATTTAGCACATGACTCGACGTCATTAATTGACTACTGTCTTGTCAGTGATCTGTTGTGTTTGGAATTTGCTTCACAGGGTCAGTGCCCTGGTATATCTCACCATGCCCTTATATTTGGTGTACTTAAATTCCCTGTAGTCATAAATGAGAAGTTTATTGAGTATAGGGATTTCAGCAGGGCTGATTGGTTAGGTATTAACGAATTTTTGTGCAATTTTGATTTTAGCCCGTTATATTTTACGACTAATGTTGACTTCCAGGTGTCTCTGTTTAATACTTTATTTGCAGAATTGATGTCTTTTGTTCCAATGGTTACACGTAGTGTCAAACCCAGAGGTGATGAGTGGTTGCAATATGATGTTGTGAGATCAGTCCGAGCTCTCAGGGATTTTGCATATGCTGAGTGGCGTAGAAGACCTACGGATATTAACAGGCGTATTTTTTGCCTGTATAGAAACCGTTGTAAGGGAGTCATGAGAAATGAGAGAAGAAAATTTTACAATAGAATATTTGGTCCTATGAAATGTAGTCAGCTGTGGAAGTCACTCAGATCATTTGGTTGTTTGGATAATGTGGATGATGTTCCTGATATTGATGTTAATATTGTAAATGATTACTTTAGTAGTGTGAGAGCTCCGGTTATAAATTGTAGACTTGGTGGTACTGATGCCACATGTGAGCAGGATGTATTTAGGTTTTATTGTATATTTATGGATGATGTTGTTGATGCGCTGCGTAAAGTTAAGTCAGGAGCTGTCGGTGTTGATGGTATACCAATAAAGTTTTTCAAAAGTGTATTTCCTTTTATATCCAGTCATTTTCTGCATTTAGTAAACTGTATCTTTATGACTTCGACCTTTCCGCAGGCGTGGAAGGTAGCGCGTGTGGTTCCTGTTCCTAAGTGCGGTGAATCGTATGATGTTTCGAATTTGCGTCCCATAAGTATTCTCCCTGTCATGTCGAAGATTGTAGAGCATATAATTAAGGATGCCATTGTTGAGTTCTTGGATGACCGTAAATGCTTGAGTAGCTCTCAGTATGGTTTTCGGCGTGGGCGTAGCACTACAATGCATTTGTTGTATCTAACAGACTTAATCAGGGATGTTTTTAATGGCTCTGAAGTGGGTATGTTAGTTGGCCTTGACTTGTCCAAGGCGTTTGATTCGATTGACCATGCTCTTCTGTTGGATAAGTTGAAGCTAAAATTTGGGTTCTCTGTTTCTGCATGCAAGTTGGTGGGCACGTACTTATCTGGTAGATCTCAATTTGTATCTCATAATGGTGTTTGGTCTGAGTGTCGTAGTGTTCGGTGTGGAGTTCCTCAGGGATCTGTCCTGGGACCCTTACTTTTCATTATGTATATTGATGATATTGTTCGCTCTGTTTCTTTGGAGAGATGTAAATTATTTTTGTATGCAGATGATGTGCATGTGTTTTTTAAGTGCGATAGCCTTTCTCACCTGGAGGCATTGGTGAACGTAAATCTTAACTCGTTGTCCCAGTGGATTGATTCTAATGGGCTTGTAATGAATTGGTCTAAAACTAAAGCAGTAGTTTTTAATAATCATGACGTTAATTCTGCTTTAAGGATTTCTGTTAATTCGATGGATGTTGAGCTTGTTGATTGCATAAAATGTCTGGGTGTTGTTATTGACAGTAGATTGGATTTCAATGTGCATATTGATATGCTCTTATCTCGTGTGAGGTTCCAGCTTCGGAAATTGTACAGCCTTAGTGCATATTTGCCTTTGGATATTAGGAAGAGAGTGGCTCAGTCGCTTTTGATGACCCATGTGAACTATTGTTTGGAAATTATATCTGGTGCATCTTCTGGCCAAGTTGAACGAATCTCTGGAATTGTTAACTCTATTGTTCGTTATGTGTATGGTTTGTGTCGTTGGGACCATGTATCTCTGTATGTTGTTGATTTTCTTGGATTGTCCTTTGAAAACTATATAAATTTTCGCCTTCTTCAGTGTTATTATAGTATAATGAGGAATACTGATATCCCACTACGTAGTGATTTTGTAAGATTGAGGTCTTTGCGTAACCCTCAATTATTGTACCCCAGATTTTCGTCCCGAACTGGTGAAAAATCTTTTGTTGTTCGGGTTGATAGATTATGGAATCAGTTGCCGCTAGAGCTTCGACGCTTTAATGGTTTGACAGGAGAATATAGAGCAAGGTGCTTTGAGTACTTGCGGAATAACTCCTTATGATTTTATGAGTTGTGTTTTTACTTAATTATGGGTTATTATATATTTTTTTTGTTTTTTAATTTTATTTGTTTTGTTGGGCTGGGGAGCCATATTTGCATTGTTAAATTTGCTTAGATTTATCTTTATATTCACTTTGTGTTGTAGTGCTATACTTGTTCCATGTTTGTGGAGCGAATTATAGGGAATGATTATTTCTTCCTGATCCCTTCTCTTGCTCTACTTTTCTAAGTATTGGCTTAGAAAGGTACAGTGGTGTTGGGATAGTCTCAGGATGCCTATTTTGTTAACTGAGTATATATTTTTTTTTATATATATGTATATGATAGGTAATTAATTTTAGTTTTTAATTTCTATTTTTTTTTTTTTTTTTTTTTTGTTGTTAACTTTATTTGAATTGTATATTGTTAATATAAGATATTGGCCATATTGGCTTGTTTATATTACATAGTAAATAAATGAAATGAAATGAAAATGAATGAATGATGCCAACACAGTTTCCACGAAAATAAATTTTTATGGTGGACATTATGGGATCCCTCCTAAAACACTTCATTTTAAAGAATTTTAATCATACCATCATGGAATATATGTATATATATGTTTACATGGAATATGTTTACAGTTCGCGAATTCTGGGTTAAACTCGGATTCATCGATTGTAAAATATTTTTTGTTTTTACCATATACATTTTTAGCATTTTCCGAGACTTGGTTAAAGTCATCTATCCTAAATAGTGAAATTCTTTGTCCACGTTATTTCATTTCACTTATTCATCAATTGTAATATAAAAAAGCCAACATGGCCAATAACTTATATTATCCTACTACAATATCCAAACATTCAAGAACTTAAAAGTTAAGAATTAAAATAAAAAAAATATATATATATATATGGCGAATAACAAAATTCCTTTACAATTCCATTTGAAAAAAATTAAAATTTTTTTTTACGAGCACATCTACGATTTTTGGTACAGAGGTAAAGGAAAAAAATCCGGTTTCAAATCTGCTCGCGTTCACGAAATTGGCCAATGCGCGCAAAAGTTATAGCGGTTTTTATTCTCATATAAAGAAAAAATATTTAAAAATATCTTTTTTGTTGTTATGAGGAAATGTATGCATAAATCGTTAACAGCAGTCCATATCTATTCGTAGATGTTTAAATAGTTATTAAATTTATTATTATTTTCGCGGAAAGTCAACAAATAATAAAACAATTTTGAAGTAAATCCAAATTATCCTGCCCCAGAATCCGTACAAACCTCTAAAAATAAATTAAAGAATATATGCGGAATCTAGACAATGCGTAGAAAAATATGATACCAAATTTATAGAGATTGGGTACATAAATTGCATATTATAGCAACAACAAAAGAGAAAAACTTATTGTTGGAAAATATTGTTGCAAATATTTTTTTGGTTTGATTCTAAAAATTAGAAAAAAAATATTTGGGAGTTCTCCAACTATTTTGCTAAAATCCCATAGAATAATAAATGTATACAGTTAAAACTTCATCAAAACATATGGTTTACCATCGCGAGAGTTTAACTGATTACTGTGATAACTTATAAGGGTAGGAAATTAAGAGTACTATTGAAATTACAATCATTCAATTAATATTATAATTAAAAAGCCTGTTATTCGCGAATTAGTTAAAGTCGGTTGATGCGCATCCGTTTTTGGATACAGCGAATCAATCTCTGTCAAAATTTATGCATATTTCGATGTTTCACTCAGGGGCCATTGTGTGCCACCAGTTGCATCATACACTGCAAAAAACCTTAAAGTTGGTAAAAGTCGCGCAATGTGCATACGCTTTTGATGCGCATCCGGTTTCGTCAGCGCCTATCAAAAATACGTCCAAATATACCAATTTTAATTAGATTCTTCAAGAACCGCGGATGTGCCTCCACATTCTATTTTTGGTAAAAAATCCATATTACACGCGAATCTCTGTAATTTATGACACGAGTTTTCGCAAATATTATAATCGCGTATAAAGGATTCCATTTACGTAAAAAAATTTCAAGAAAATCGCGGTTTAGTACGCGGATTTGTCGAAATCATTTTTTGCTGCTTTTCCTATTTTCAGGGTATCTATATCCGCGGTTTTAGTGGATGGATTCGATAGCGGAAGGTCTCATTAGATCCGTCGCGTAAAAAAACTAAATTCACGCGGGGTACAAAGGAAATTGAATGGCACTTGTAAATTTTAAACGCAAAAAATAGGTTTTTTAAAAAAAATCACGCATCAAATATTGGCCTTTAGACTCCAATTACTAGGATGCTGTAAGGAGCACACTCATGAGATATGCATTAAACGACGTAGAATCACGAGTTTTATAATCCTAATGTGAGTTTTGAATATTATCTTGTTGCGCGTCCGAATTATTAAAACAATTCAAAAAACCCCGAAATTCCGGCTTCAAAATGTCAGCATCAATTTTAGGTGGATGCAGTGGATATATCGATAATGATACACTAGTATCATATTGCCCATGAAGTATTCTTTGAGTCTTTCTTTGGGCATATGTCTATAAAATGTAAGGTTAAGCCTAAAATCGGAAGGGAGCGTAAAAAAACTTGTTGGCTTCAACCCATTTTTACCTATTTTTCTACATTGATGCCAACACAGCTTCGACGTAAATTAATTTTAATGGTTGACCTTATGGGATTCCTCCTAAAACACTTCAGTTTAAAGAATGTATATCATACTATATAGAATATGTTATAAGTTCGCGAATTCTCAAAGGGTGAAACTCGGATTCATCGATTGTAAAAAATTTTTGTTTTTCGCCATATATATATACATAAATATATATATATATATATAGTTGGTGGGCACGTACTTATCTGGTAGATCTCAATTTGTATCTCATAATGGTGTTTGGTCTGAGTGTCGTAGTGTTCGGTGTGGAGTTCCTCAGGGATCTGTCCTGGGACCCTTACTTTTCATTATGTATATTGATGATATTGTTCGCTCTGTTTCTTTGGAGAGATGTAAATTATTTTTGTATGCAGATGATGTGCATGTGTTTTTTAAGTGCGATAGCCTTTCTCACCTGGAGGCATTGGTGAACGTAAATCTTAACTCGTTGTCCCAGTGGATTGATTCTAATGGGCTTGTAATGAATTGGTCTAAAACTAAAGCAGTAGTTTTTAATAATCATGACGTTAATTCTGCTTTAAGGATTTCTGTTAATTCGATGGATGTTGAGCTTGTTGATTGCATAAAATGTCTGGGTGTTGTTATTGACAGTAGATTGGATTTCAATGTGCATATTGATATGCTCTTATCTCGTGTGAGGTTCCAGCTTCGGAAATTGTACAGCCTTAGTGCATATTTGCCTTTGGATATTAGGAAGAGAGTGGCTCAGTCGCTTTTGATGACCCATGTGAACTATTGTTTGGAAATTATATCTGGTGCATCTTCTGGCCAAGTTGAACGAATCTCTGGAATTGTTAACTCTATTGTTCGTTATGTGTATGGTTTGTGTCGTTGGGACCATGTATCTCTGTATGTTGTTGATTTTCTTGGATTGTCCTTTGAAAACTATATAAATTTTCGCCTTCTTCAGTGTTATTATAGTATAATGAGGAATACTGATATCCCACTACGTAGTGATTTTGTAAGATTGAGGTCTTTGCGTAACCCTCAATTATTGTACCCCAGATTTTCGTCCCGAACTGGTGAAAAATCTTTTGTTGTTCGGGTTGATAGATTATGGAATCAGTTGCCGCTAGAGCTTCGACGCTTTAATGGTTTGACAGGAGAATATAGAGCAAGGTGCTTTGAGTACTTGCGGAATAACTCCTTATGATTTTATGAGTTGTGTTTTTACTTAATTATGGGTTATTATATATTTTTTTTGTTTTTTAATTTTATTTGTTTTGTTGGGCTGGGGAGCCATATTTGCATTGTTAAATTTGCTTAGATTTATCTTTATATTCACTTTGTGTTGTAGTGCTATACTTGTTCCATGTTTGTGGAGCGAATTATAGGGAATGATTATTTCTTCCTAATCCCTTCTCTTGCTCTACTTTTCTAAGTATTGGCTTAGAAAGGTACAGTGGTGTTGGGATAGTCTCAGGATGCCTATTTTGTTAACTGAGTATATTTTTTTTTATATATATGTATATGATAGGTAATTAATTTTAGTTTTTAATTTCTATTTTTTTTTTTTTTTTTGTTGTTAACTTTATTTGAATTGTATATTGTTAATATAAGATATTGGCCATATTGGCTTGTTTATATTACATAGTAAATAAATGAAATGAAATGAAAATGAATGAATGATGCCAACACAGTTTCCACGAAAATAAATTTTTATGGTGGACATTATGGGATCCCTCCTAAAACACTTCATTTTAAAGAATTTTAATCATACCATCATGGAATATATGTATATATATGTTTACATGGAATATGTTTACAGTTCGCGAATTCTGGGTTAAACTCGGATTCATCGATTGTAAAATATTTTTTGTTTTTACCATATACATTTTTAGCATTTTCCGAGACTTGGTTAAAGTCATCTATCCTAAATAGTGAAATTCTTTGTCCAC
Organism: Musca autumnalis; assembly: GCF_047663935.1. Taxonomy (NCBI): domain Eukaryota; kingdom Metazoa; phylum Arthropoda; class Insecta; order Diptera; family Muscidae; genus Musca; species Musca autumnalis. The sequence goes on along the minus strand of NW_027411644.1, from coordinate 126,576,940 downwards.
GTTATTTCATTTCACTTATTCATCAATTGTAATATAAAAAAGCCAACATGGCCAATAACTTATATTATCCTACTACAATATCCAAACATTCAAGAACTTAAAAGTTAAGAATTAAAATAAAAAAAAAAATATATATATATATATATATGGCGAATAACAAAATTCCTTTACAATTCCATTTGAAAAAAATTAAAAATTTTTTTTACGAGCACATCTACGATTTTTGGTACAGAGGTAAAGGAAAAAAATCCGGTTTCAAATCTGCTCGCGTTCACGAAATTGGCCAATGCGCGCAAAAGTTATAGCGGTTTTTATTCTCATATAAAGAAAAAATATTTAAAAATATCTTTTTTGTTGTTATGAGGAAATGTATGCATAAATCGTTAACAGCAGTCCATATCTATTCGTAGATGTTTAAATAGTTATTAAATTTATTATTATTTTCGCGGAAAGTCAACAAATAATAAAACAATTTTGAAGTAAATCCAAATTATCCTGCCCCAGAATCCGTACAAACCTCTAAAAATAAATTAAAGAATATATGCGGAATCTAGACAATGCGTAGAAAAATATGATACCAAATTTATAGAGATTGGGTACATAAATTGCATATTATAGCAACAACAAAAGAGAAAAACTTATTGTTGGAAAATATTGTTGCAAATATTTTTTTGGTTTGATTCTAAAAATTAGAAAAAAAATATTTGGGAGTTCTCCAACTATTTTGCTAAAATCCCATAGAATAATAAATGTATACAGTTAAAACTTCATCAAAACATATGGTTTACCATCGCGAGAGTTTAACTGATTACTGTGATAACTTATAAGGGTAGGAAATTAAGAGTACTATTGAAATTACAATCATTCAATTAATATTATAATTAAAAAGCCTGTTATTCGCGAATTAGTTAAAGTCGGTTGATGCGCATCCGTTTTTGGATACAGCGAATCAATCTCTGTCAAAATTTATGCATATTTCGATGTTTCACTCAGGGGCCATTGTGTGCCACCAGTTGCATCATACACTGCAAAAAACCTTAAAGTTGGTAAAAGTCGCGCAATGTGCATACGCTTTCGTCAGCGCCTATCAAAAATACGTCCAAATATACCAATTTTAATTAGATTCTTCAAGAACCGCGGATGTGCCTCCACATTCTATTTTTGGTAAAAAACCCATATTACACGCGAATCTCTGTAATTTATGACACGAGTTTTCGCAAATATTATAATCGCGTATAAAGGATTCCATTTACGTAAAAAAATTTCAAGAAAATCGCGGTTTAGTACGCGGATTTGTCGAAATCATTTTTTGCTGCTTTTCCTATTTTCAGGGTATCTATATCCGCGGTTTTAGTGGATGGATTCGATAGCGGAAGGTCTCATTAGATCCGTCGCGTAAAAAAACTAAATTCACGCGGGGTACAAAGGAAATTGAATGGCACTTGTAAATTTTAAACGCAAAAAATAGGTTTTTTAAAAAAAATCACGCATCAAATATTGGCCTTTAGACTCCAATTACTAGGATGCTGTAAGGAGCACACTCATGAGATATGCATTAAACGACGTAGAATCACGAGTTTTATAATCCTAATGTGAGTTTTGAATATTATCTTGTTGCGCGTCCGAATTATTAAAACAATTCAAAAAACCCCGAAATTCCGGCTTCAAAATGTCAGCATCAATTTTAGGTGGATGCAGTGGATATATCGAAAAATGATACACTAGTATCATATTGCCCATGAAGTATTCTTTGAGTCTTTCTTTGGGCATATGTCTATAAAATGTAAGGTTAAGCCTAAAATCGGAAGGGAGCGTAAAAAAACTTGTTGGCTTCAACCCATTTTTACCTATTTTTCTACATTGATGCCAACACAGCTTCGACGTAAATTAATTTTAATGGTTGACCTTATGGGATTCCTCCTAAAACACTTCAGTTTAAAGAATGTATATCATACTATATAGAATATGTTATAAGTTCGCGAATTCTCAAAGGGTGAAACTCGGATTCATCGATTGTAAAAAATTTTTGTTTTTCGCCATATATATATACATAAATATATATATATATATATATACATAAATACTATGCATACTATTCATGGAAATGTAAATATAAATAGACTCCCTAATCATAGCCACTAACCACTGCACTTCACTTAACAATTGTTAAGAAAAGTGGAGGGGAGTCATCTCCCTATACAACAATTTTTATCAAATGTTTGGAATGGACCTTTTAATAAAGAAGGCTTTGGTGTTCTTATATCCTCCGATTCTTCTTTTTCCTCTAATTTGATTATATTAAATAATTTTGATGATATTGAGTTCATAGGCATTTGTATAGAATTATCCAACTATAAACTATTCCACCAACATCTGATCCAATTCTATATTTTCGTCATTTGTCTGCAATAAATTCAGTTACTTCGCAGATGAGTGATATCGATCACATTCTGATATGAGGATATTTTAACTTACCTTCTGTTAATTGAACCTCATCCCACTCTTTGCGTATCTATGCTTTACAATCAATACAGATAACAATACAAGTAATTCTTTAAAAACTGTTTTCAATTTAAAAATTCTTCCACAATTGTAGATTGGGAATACATATTTTTTACCCAATTTGAACTTCATCCAGAATAAGGGGATATAGGAACTGGGAAAAATTCCCATAATATTTTATTCAGAATACGCGTTAGGAATAGGGCTGTTATTTTTTTAAATAAAAAGCAATCGTTTGCAGTTCTGTTTTGGGATGACAAGCAAATCAGGTAAACTGTTGCAACAACACAATAAACTAATGTTACAGAATATAAGCACAAAACGAAATAGTCAATTAGCCAAACTCAGCAATTATGAGTATCTTTCAGCAACACAAGTGGTTGCCCGTGTACACGTCTGCTCTAAGCATGCAACAGCGACATAGTAAATGCTCATTCGTTTCCATCTCCTCCTCAATCTCACAGAGCCTACTACGATAACACCGTGCTACACGAAAATTATTCAAGTGTTTAAATGTAAAAATTCCATCTTGTTGGGGCCCATGAAAGATGAACGTACCTTTGGTTTCTTTGGGTCACTTTGTTTTTTGATTTTATAAAATGTAAATGTAGTGAGAATGCAGTTTCTTAGATTTTCAACTTTATACGGGCATAACTTCTTGTTTTACAACGGACTTCTACTATTCTTTTTTTTATTTAAAGGTGCTAAACAAAGGCTACAAAAAACAGGGAATTGCTTTAGGCTGTTTAGAATTACCAAACGGTATAATTAGTTTTTTGACAACTTATAGAATTATCAAATGCCAAATTATGGCTAAATCCGTCAACAAATTTAGTTAAAACGTCAAAATACCCGAAATCGGGCGGTACCGTTATATAGGGTCTGTATCAAAACGTGGACCGATATAGTCCATCATCGAACTTGATTGCCTGTAATCAAAAGACGGATCTTTCCAGAATTTCAACGTCCTATCATAATTTTTGTGGATGCTAGTGATTACCACAGACGGACGGATATGCATAAAAAACCAAAAAGTTAAACCACAAATATGTTTAACCAATCTTTTCCATTGTCAAAAGCCAAGATAATTTCCGGTATTCACAAATCGTGGTAAGGAGGTATTGTATATCTTGTACATATTGTTAATAGTGTAGACATACAACTGTTTACAATACCACAACAAGAAAATACATTACATTTTTATTTACTACAGTGTTGTTAATTTTTTGAAGACAACCTGGCCTGGTCGGATAGCCATTTTTTATCGCCAATTTTACGGGATCTTTTCGTTTTTTGGGGTCCACACATACAGGGTTGTTAATTTACTCCACCAAAAAGTATTGTACTTGTTGAGAAATAAATACACAACCGTTGTCTTTGGTTGAATATTCAGTTCTAATTTTATTAAAGTTAAAATGAGTCTTAATAACTAAGTTACAAAATAATTCTTAGCCTATCTTCTCTTATTCTATGGACTTATCTTTAGCTCCATTGCTCAGTACACTATCTGTTGGGCATTGCCTTTGTTATCAGCTGTTAATATAAAGTGGTATCACTTATGCTCTACATCGTTTATGCTCTACTTATCTCATACATAAATCGTATTTATTCCTGTCATCAGTTTTATTAGTTGCATCGAATATTTCTTCATTGCTGTCGTCAGTAGTATCTTCTTCATTCTCGGCATCTTTTCCAAGTTCATACTCTTCTTCATTCTCGGAATCTTTTCCAAGCTCATACTCTTCTCCTGGAGTGTCTTGATTGATTGTATTTTTGCTATGCACAAACTCTTCCACATCCCTTTCTTCATCACTGCTTCCCGTGTCTGTTCCAGCCGTCTCATTCAAATCATCTTCACAGATATTGGTTTTCCTCTTTTCACTGCTAGTTACAAAACATTCAAATTTGCTAAAATAGTCTTTGCTACTAAATAGTTCGTTGTAGGAAGCCATTTCTAAGCCCAATTAACTTTCCATGTCCATTAAAAGTTGATCATCTTGCATGTTTGGTACGATCGCATTACGTAAACGTTGCAATTCGGCTTCCAAATTGGCTATATTCTGTTGTACTCTTATGTTTGAGTAAAAGATTTAGTTGTGCTTTTATGTTGTAAATAAAAGACTTATTGATAAATTAACAAACTTAAGCAAGATTTATTCTGTTTAATTCTGGAAACTGAAAATACGTTACAATGAGTTGATGTGCGTGTTACTACTTGTGGTGTAATACAATGACTGAAAGAGACTGACTGAGTGAGAAAGAGTATAGCACGATTGCATGTGTGTGTATGTATGTGTGCATGCATAATAACAATGATGCCTAGTTTCTGATTGTTTACAGTGGAACCCTAACATCTCCATTTTTGAGACTTCTCGGGGGTCCTGGATACTGGCTGTACAGGGTTTCTTCGAGAAGTGATGCGTTGTGGGTGTATAACCGGTGATGATGGTGGAGTTGTGAAATCTTCTTCCGTTGGTGGACTAATGTTGAAGTCTTCTAGTAGGATTTGAAGAGGAAGATTATCATTTTGCTCTGCAGGTACATTTTGATCGGTTTCTCTTGCTCGGAGTTGATCTGCGTGAGATCTCACAAGAATTTGTCTCTTATCCACTTGAATGAGAGTGTTGTAGGTAACATTTCCCACTTTGTTGATAATTTCACCTGGAACCCAGTAGCTTTTATTACCTTTGAAGTGCCAAAATTGGAAAGGAGAATATCTTTGGCCCAACAGTCGGGAAATTCAGTCTCCACAGTGAAACATCTGACAATGGTATGAGGCTGATAGACTTTGCAGCTGCAAAAAACATGGTAGTTAGCAGTACCAGATTTAATCATCTCGATATTCATAAGGGCACCTGGCTGTCCCCAGATCAAAGAACAAGTAATCAAATTGATCATGTTGTGATAGATGGAAGACATTCATCCAGCGTGTTGGATGTACGATCGTTCCGAGGCGCAAACATTGATTCGGACCACTATCTTGTTGCAGCAAAGGTACGTACCCGTCTAAACGTTGCAAATAAGGCACGAACAGACACAACGCGGAAGTTGGACATCGATAGGCTGCAAACACAACAGATAGCCACAGCATATTCCACTCAACTAGCCCAATTGCTTAACGCGAGCACTCCTTGTCCCGATAACATAACAACACAATGGCAAAATATTGCCCACTCCATGCAAACAGCCGCAAAATCCATACTTGGATTCCAGAGACCTCCACAAAGGAATTCATGGTATGACCAGGAGTGTCGTGCTGCTACCGAAGATAAAAATGCGGCATATAGAGCTACTTTACAATCAGTAGCAACGCGTAGCGCACGAGAGAGATATCGGGAGAAAAGGAGAGAAGAGAAACGTCTTTTCCGCAAGAAAAAGAGAGAAATGGAAAAGCGGGAGTGTGAAAAAATCGAGATGTACAGGAGCCAGAATGAAGTCCGAAAATTCTACCAAAGAGTGAAACATCAAACAGATGGCTTTGGTACAGGCACATCCTCCTGTAGAGACCAGCAAGGTAATCTGGTAACAGATACAGATAGCGTGCTCAGGATATGGAAGGAACATTTCTCCAATCTGCTGGTATCCAATAGTGGCGAAGACGATGATACCGCAGATCCAATCCCAGAAGATGGTATAGAATGTATACCACCCGGCCAAGATGAGGTAAAAACAGCAATCAACCGGCTGAAGAATAATAAAGCAGCAGGTGCCGATGGCTTACCAGCCGAGCTGTTTAAAACCGGAGGCGACGCGCTGATAAGGTGTATGCATCAGCTAGTTAGCACCATCTGGCAGGAAGAACGCGTACCCGACGATTGGAACCTGAGCATCCTATGTCCCGTCCACAAGAAAGGAGATAAGACTGTATGCTCCAACTATAGGGGCATAAGTCTACTCCCTATTGCCTATAAGATAGTGTCAGGGATACTGTGCGAACGAATAAAGCCTATGGTCAACGGGATAATTGGACCATACCAATGTGGCTTTAGACCTGGCAAGTCCACCATTGACCAGATATTTACCCTGCGGCAAATCCTAGAGAAGACCCAAGAGATGCAGATCGACACATTTCACCTTTTTGTCGATTATAAAGCAGCATTCGACAGTCCCCTCCGATCAAAGGTATTCCATGCAATGTCTGAATTTGGTATTCCCGCAAAGCTCATCCGGCTTTGTAAGATGACTCTAACTGATACTAGGTCCTCAGTTAAAATTGGAAAGAACCTCTCCGAAGAATTTTGTACCAAAAGAGGTTTCAGACAAGGAGACAGCCTTTCGTGTGACCTATTCAACATTTTGCTGGAAAAGGTAATACGAGATGCAAATGTCAAAAGAAATGGCACAATTTACACCAATAGCCACATGTTACTTGCCTATGCTGATGACATAGACATCATGGGACGATCAGTAAAGGAAGTAACTGATACCTTTAGGAAGGTCGAAGCAGAATCTGCGAAAGTGGGTCTGGCGGTAAACGGCGAAAAGACCAAATTGATGGTGTCGACGCGCAAAGCGTCCATAGAGCTCGGACCAACCGTAGAAGTTGGTACCTATAATTTTGAGGTAGTTAAAGACTTCGTCTACCTCGGCACTGCCATAAACACAACAAACAACATCAGTTGTGAAATAAGAAGAAGAATTGTATTGGCCAACAGATGCTACTATGGATTAAGTAAGCAATTTAAAAACAAAGCCACATCTCGTCAAACAAAAATAACACTATACAAAACGCTGATACTACCCGTGCTAATGTATGGCTCCGAAGCATGGGTACTTGCGCAAGCAGATAAGGCAGTGCTTGGTGTGTTTGAGAGGAAAATTCTTCGAAAGATCTACGGGCCGATTTGCGTTGACGGTGAATATCGACGTCGTATGAACCACGAGCTATATAAGCTATACAAAGACATGCATATAGTTAAACGTATCGAGATGCAACGATTGCGTTGGCTAGGCCATATCATGAGAATGAGCGATAATGAACCCGCTAAAAAGGCGTATGAATACATGCCACATGGCGGTGCACGCAGAATCGGCAGGCCTAAGCTTCGATGGAGCACACAAGTGGATGAAGAAATGGAAAGGCGGGGTATTCCAAAAAGTCAAGCGAAAAACAGAGAGGAATGGAGATCTTTTCTTAGTTCGGTCTATGGAACAAATGTTCTGTAATGGGCCAACTAAGTAAGTAAGTATGTGTTTAGCGTAGACAAGATCTCCAGTGATGAAATTTCGTTGTTTTGTACCATGTTTCCGGTTGTAATGTTTCTCCATTTGAATGTTTCTCTCTCTGCTCACTGGTGGAGGCTTTGTTATTAAATCGAAAACTGTTCTCATTTTCCGACCTAGTTATTCTTCAGCGCGCGAACATATTAAAATAAACATTCCATGCCACGGAAACCAAACGTTTATTAAAAAGTAGAGTTGATTTTAAATTATATTGCACAAGGTCAATTGTGAGTCATTGATGCACCTTACCTGTGACCATTTGTGGTATGACGAGGTCTAATGTCATACCGAGGTACACTTGTCCCACCCTGTCGCCTATGACATTGTATGTACCTTTAATTTAGCAATGTCCCTTAATGTGACCTTCAAATCCTAAAAGCCTTGGTTACCCAACATTCCTTTTAAATGCGAAGTCAGTTTAGCATTTCATATTCATAACAAAATTCATTTTATTGAACATAATTCATAATAATTTTAAGAAAAAATTAATTGAAATTAAAAATGAAAAATTAATTGCATATTTGCATTAATTATTAAATTAATTAAACATAAAAAAATAAGAAGAAAAAGCTAGAAAAAAGGCTAAATGTCAAAATATTTTCGTTTATAACAAAAACCCCATTTTGTGCAATGGCACTAACCAAAAAGTCTAATTAGGAAGCCTGATGATTGAGCTCAATAATCTAGCACTCAAAAAATTACCCATTAAAATATTATATTTGGGTCAGGTCTAAAAATGTTTGCTGGGTTGTGTTCTAATATTTGACACTCATCTTCTTTTACAAAAACTCTAAACTATTCTTAAATTCCTAACGGGATGTTATTTACAAAAAAGAATAGAAAAAATGTATGTCTATTTATGTATGCACATGAAGGTCAACTAAGTACCGTTATGTACAGAAAGCAAGAAATTCAGGAAAAGCAAAATTCAATAACTCGAAAAAAAAATTATGTATACATACATATGTATTACATATTTATCAATATGTAAATATGTCGTTTATGAACCGTTATTTGCAGCAGGTTAATTTTTATGGAAATGGCAAAAATTAAGTGGAACGAAACTATTTTGTAAAAGTTTTATGATGTCTAAAATTTCCACATTATAATATTCTAAATTTCCACAAATCACTACATTTTAATTTCAATTATACATCACCGCATAAATTGTTTACGTGGTTATGTCTGGGTGCATGTCCCACAGCTGGGAAGGATTGATGTTTTTTTTTCTTTCTTCTGTGTCTATAGAGATCTGTTCCTTTGCTTGGCAGTGACGTCAATAATTCCAGAATAATGCTCGTAATTGTTGTTGTAAATTCTCTTCGCAATTCACCAATGTAAGGTCAGGAATGCCCTTTACAAGATTTGGAATATTCCAGTTTTGTTGATGTCACTATGCATTAAAACGCAAAATCAGTAAAAAAATCACTTTGGGCAAACATGCATATTTTGCAATGCCTTACCTTGAAAATAATTCAAATTTATTGCATTAAATGCAAATTCATTTGTGAGGCTTGAGGTCTTTGCAAAATGTCACAATGTAATATTCACTTATTAAGGTTCTTATTATTTGAAGATCTTCTTATTAGAATATCCCCTTTTAAAGAGGTTATGTGACAGTCTTTAACATTCGTGCACACTTTGCTAAAATATTTATTTTCACTACGGTCGAAATATGATTTTTATTTTCTTGCTGTTGTGCTCCCTTTGCTGATTATTAATAAATGATCACTGTGATGGCTTGATCGTGTTTCACATTTACACATACGTATGTGTGATAGTGAATGTAATTAGACTTACAGTGGTGCCAAACCCCAGTGTTGCCACTAGGCCATCCTTCGTCTCTAGATCTATGATCGTAGAACGAACAGGCAGGATAGCCGAAAAAAAACGTGTGGCTCGACCCACGAAGCCGGGCTCTACTAAAAACAGAAATATGCATATGCTATGCTCGAAGGTCTGAAGCATGGTATTTACCAATGTAATTCCCCTTGAGGTCTTCAATGTCATATAGGGCATTACCTATTTTCTTCCGAATTCGGCATTTGACATATTTTGGATTAAATTTCGCATTAATAGCGTTTTTAAAATCACTTTGACAGTGATTTACCCTAAAGACTTCCTGTCCTTCAACAAAATTAATGGGTCTGACTCTAGTATTATAGGTCCTGGCAGCTTTCTCATGTGCTAGGTCAAGATTCTTTCGAATTTTATCACGTATATTTTGTAGTCGATCTGCATTTTGAACTCTGGTATCATCGTTTATCATATTCAATTGATTTAAAATTGAATATGTCGACCCATGCAAAATCATATTTTGACCAAATGCTGCAAAATAAGGTGAAGTCTGAATAGCAGAATGGTAATCACTGCGTAATACCGATAAAATTCTATAAATGTCTCTATCCCAATTTGTATGGTCAGACTCATCTTTAAGGAAAAGTCTAATCTTCGAAATAATCTCTCTATTTGCTCTTTCGGAGGCATTCGCCTGCGGAGAGTAAAAACCTGTTGTTATGTGGGTGATTCCAAAAAGTGAAAAGAAGTCTTGCATCTCTTTGGAGACAAACTGTCTACCATTGTCACTGTGGACATATTGTGGAACACCGAAAGTGCAAAAGAGCTCATTCTCGAAGAAGTCAATGACGTTTATAAAGTGGCCGATCTCATAGGCTTCAGAAAAATAAATTTAGTAAGATGATCAACCACAATGAACAACTGACAATTTTTCGACTTACTACATGGGTAAGGACCCAAGAAATCACAATATAACCTCTGAAAAGGTCTAAAAGTAATAAATTGTTCACCCATTGGTGGTCTAGAGATCCGATTATTCGGCTTAATCATCTTACAATCATCACATTTCCTGATAAAGTCTTTAACATCACGTGCCATCCGTGGCCAAAAGAATTTTTGTCTAAGTCTATAGAGTGCCTTGTGGTAACCTCCATGACAACCTTGTTCATGAGCTTTATTAATAATGTCATGAGTCAAGGTCTGGGGTAGCCATATCCTCCAAAGACTCTCTTCGGTTTCTTCTCCATCACGAACCCTTTTGTGGATCACATTATTAGAAACACGAAGGTCAGGTAATGATTCTTTATTTTCCCGAATGTTATTTTTCAATTTCGAATAATCAGGGCTGTCAAATTCGGGTGACGTGAGGTTTATATCAGGTGGAGCTAAATTAAGGTCGAGTTCATCGACATTAAATCTTGATAAAGTATCTGGAACTACGTTTAACGTACCTTTCCTATGCTCCATCTTAAAATCAAAACCTTGGAGCTTGAGGCTCCATCTAGCAAGTCTACCAGACAGGTCCTTTTGACTCATGAGCCATTTGAGGCTTGAGTGGTCGGTCACAATTTTGAAAGGAAGTCCTTCAATATAAGGTCTGAATCGCTGTACACAAGTGATGGCTGCTAGGCATTCAAGCTCTGTCACTGTATAATTGCGTTGAGCCTTATTCAGTTTTTGTGACACAAAAGCGATGGGATGTTCTTTTCCTTCATCGTCTACTTGGTAAAGAACACCACCTACTCCTACTCGGGAGGCGTCGCACTGGACTACAAACTCCCTATTAAAGTCTGGTTGTGCCAGTACAGGTGCGCTTGAAAGTGCAACTTTTAATTTCGAAAATGAGTGTATGGCTTCTGGTGAGAGCTTAAAAGGTTTATTTGACTTTTGAAGACAATCAGTAAGAGGTCCAGAAAGGTCAGAAAAATTATCGATGAATGCACGATACCAATTCGCCATGCCAACAAAACGTCTAACTTGGCGTGGGGTCTTTGGGAGAGGAAAGTTAACAATAGCCTCGACTTTGTCGGGGTCAACTTTCAAAATTCCACCTCCTATCCTATAACCAAGATATTTCATCTCTCGTTGACAAAAGTTGCTCTTTTTCACATTAATTGTGAGGCCAGCTGATTTTAGGCACTGAGCTACTTCGGCTAATAAGGTCATATGGCTTTCAAAGTCAGGACTACTTACGAGGAGGTCGTCTAAATAAATAAAGACTCGGTCTCTTATCCTTGAAGGTATAGTTTTGTCCATAAGACGGCTCATAGTCTGAGGTCCATTGCAAACACCGAAAGGCATTACTTTATATTGATAAAGAGGTCGCCCTGGTACTGCAAAGGCTGTCTTTTCTTTAGAGGTCTCAGACAATTTTATTTGAAAATAAGCGTCTTTAAGGTCTATCCCAGTTATATAATGGGTGTCTTGAAGACGACTCAATAAGCCGTTAATATGAGGAAGTGGGTAGGAATCCTTTTTAGTTAAGGAATTCAACTTCCTACAATCAAGACAAAGTCTTATTTTCCCAGGCTTCCTAACTGTAACTATGGGACTACACCAAGGAGAGTTTGATTCCTCTATTACACCGAGGTCTAAAAGTCGATCTAACTCCTCGTAAACTTCTGCTTGTCTAGGGGGCGAAAGGGGGTAATGCTTGGATATGACAGGAGTTGCATCTCCAGTGTCAATATGATGCTCAATAAGTTTTGTGCAACCAAGCCCTAACTTTTCGAAAGATGGGAAGTCTAAAATTCTGGTGTCGAGTTCAAGTTTTTGTTCTGGGGTGAGGTCGTGAAATAAAGCGTCTTTATTTTCTTTTATCTCCAAACTTGAAATGTCGGGTATAATCTTGGGAGCAAGAGCATATGCTCTCCAAAAATCCACTTCAAGATATCCCTCTTGAGATAAGGTCGGAACTATATAAAAGACGATATTTTTCTTCACACCTTTAAATATCACTGGAAGTGAACAAAAACCAAGAACTTCATTCTTCGTACCATTTGCTGTTGAAATTTTAGATCTAAATCTATCCAATTTAATATTGTTTTTCTTTATAAAGTCTAAGCTACCCTTTCCTAAAACAGATACATTTGCCCCAGAGTCTAGCAAACATAGAAGGTCATAATCAAAAATTGTAATCCTGGCATATGGTCTACCATCATCAGAAGTGGATAAGAATGATGATTCGATAGCTTTTCTAAATATTTTTCTCTTTTTGTACCTTTCTCTGCATTTTAAGATCTGCCACGTAGGCTGAATTATTAATTTATTAGTCCATTCTGGTAATTGATCGGAAGAGAAATGTCCCTGTAGAATATTTCCTTCCGATGTAAAATTCGATTCGGGAATTAATTTTGGGAACGAGGGTCCCCGGTTAACTTCTCGCTCCGACGGAAGTTTAAATTATGTGTATTCGTACACTTAGGTGTGGTTACTCCCCTATTTCCACATTTGAAACAAAAAAATATGTCTCGATTCATCAGGACAATAAATATAACTATGCCCCATTTGAAGGCAATTCCAACATTTAATGCATGGTAGAACAAGAAAAGGTAGCAGCAATACCCAGCTGACTGAACTGGGTTGTAGTGTTAGTGTCAAATTCCATACGACATTTTATGTATTTATTTCTATGTTCGATGTATGTTAGGGATATATATTTTTGAAGAACAAATTTATTCATAAAAAAAAAACTATTTCCCATAAAGACGGCTTCATATCATTGATTGTAACCTCCTACAGGTCCGAACGACATGCCGCACACTAAAACACCGCTTATAGAGGCGGTACAATATTTGTTAATATGCGTGGTATTTTGTTAAACTTGAAAATAATAAAACCCTAATAAACATGTGCTTTTTCGTTTTCAAAAACAAACGATTGAAGCAGCTTCTCTGTTTTCAATGAATTACCAGCGACCCCAAACATTTTTGCAAGAATTCTACTTTCTGCGAGAAGTTATGCATTCAGTGGAATAATATGGAAACATTCAAATTGAAAATCTAACGAGTTTCCATTCATGTTCTTCAAAATTTGTAATCAAATGTGAAAAATTATTAGTTTTTTAAATTCCAATAATTTATAATTTCCTTGTTTTGTTTACATGTACGTTGACACTAAGGTTTACAAACAAAAACAAATTTCAATGTGGTTGTTGTTGAGTTGTATTTGTTGTAGTATTAACTTTACCTTGTATTTGTTCTACCATGCATTTAATGCTAGAATAATCTCGCTTATTTTGAGGTCTGGTTACCCTCAAAGCTTCAACCTGTGGATCGGGTTCTTCATCAGAATCGTCGGAAACATTTTCAACCGAGATCTCATTTACATGTCTAGGTCGGGTTACAGTAATTTGGGATTTATTTTCTTGAAGTACCTTCTCGGCCTTCCTAGCAATGTCCCTAAGCTCACTTAAATCCTTTGGGCTAGCTATGAAAAGCATAATCTTAAGGTCAGTATTCACATTTTTCTTAATAATGTCTATTACTGAAGCATCAGGTAATGGTTGACCAAGCCGTTGGTTCATTTGGACTATTACTGAATGAAAGTCATCATAACTTTCTTTAGAATGCTGTTTACGAGTAGACATCCTTATAATTACCTCATGATCACTTTCAAGATTTCCAAATTCGCGGGTCATGGCAGCTTTGAGCTGAGGGTAGGTCATCCAGTACCACTCATCAGCTTTTCCATTCAGGAAAACTTGAAAATTTGCCATTAAATGATCATATGGGCACTGAGACCTTTTCGTAAGGGTATCTATTTTAAATAAAAAGTCCGAAACACTACCTGTACCATTGTATGTGATATTCCAATCTTTAAGATTTTTCGAAAATCTAGAAGAAAAGTTTGAAGGTATGCTCGTATTTGGAGAAGGTAAGTCCCCATCAATTCTGTTCTCAGAAGTCGCTCTAGAACCCGTAGGTTGGCTTAATGTCTGTCGAATCGAGCTAATTTCTCTCCTAAATTCTTCCTGAGTTTCCCTCATAACTTCTCGGAAATATAAAAGAAGTGACTGTGAATCAAGGTCCTGATTATCAGGGCGTTTTGTCAATGGTGGAGGAGGTCTACCAGATCCCTCGTTATTTTCTTCTGACGCCATATTTGGTGGATTAATTAAGTCTTCAGACGAATCAGTATCTTCTGACTCAATAGATAAAAATAATGATTTACCTCGACCTCTAGTGGAAGTAGCAGAAGTATTTAAAATATTTTTAGAATTAGCTTTGGTACTGAAAAGTCCTGCACTACTAGTTCTATTGTAAATCCTAGTAGTTGGAGAACCTCTACCTCTGGTACTGGAAAATGGTGTATTTAGTGAACGTTTACTTGATGTACTTGAAGTCGATCGAGTAACACGTTTGCTCATATTTCAAAAAAAAAAATATATATATATGTCAGAAAATAACTTTAAATGTATTAAAGTTTTCAAATAAATCGAAAATATTTCATAAAATTTCAAGAAATGTTGAGTAACAATACTATTAAGTCTTCAGGTCACACTCAAAGAATTGCAAAGATACCGAAGTATACTGTCTATTCTATATATCTTTGGCTCATCAATATCTCCCAAATGAAGAAATTAATTGATGACTCAAAGGTAAATTTATTCATATTCAGAAATCTGCTGATCTATTTTTATTATTCTAGTGCTTTAGCCTTATGTCCTAACATTGACCAGCGTCTATTGTCCAATATCTTATAAAAGACCAGACAAAAGTCTGAAGGAAAAGTCAAGACAAAATCGATTTACCTAGAAATGATTCCTTTATGCAACATAAACTGAACTACTCTTAGTCGTCAGTCTGGACTCTAAATTCCTCATCAAAAGATAAAAAAGATCTAGGCATTTGAAAATAGAAATCTGAATACAGATCTATTTATTTCAATGTATGTCATTTTATAGTCAATTTTACCAAGTATATACAGGTCCCAGTAAAAAGGTCTTATAAAAATGTCAAAAATATCCATGAATAGAAAAAAAAACAAATATGTCACTAAAATGTTCCAACAGAAATCACCTGTATATGATTCAATTAAAACAATCGTTAATAAGATCCAATCAATGACTCAGAATTTTTAAATTTGTTCAAAAGAACTGATTTTTGGAAAAAGTTGCAAAAATAATTTAAAATCAAAAGGTCAAAATACACAAAATGTATTTCGTTGGGCGCCATATATGTTACGCGCCGGCTATCCGCTGAATAAAATCTAAGCATAAAATCGAATAAAAATGTATGAAAAATATACGAGGTCGGTTTGGGCATGGTAAGATAACAAATTTGCCTGGCTAACTCATCCACGAGGTAAGTTCTCAACCCGTTATTCTTCAGCGCGCGAACATATTAAAATAAACATTCCATGCCACGGAAACCAAACGTTTATTAAAAAGTAGAGTTGATTTTAAATTATATTGCACAAGGTCAATTGTGAGTCATTGATGCACCTTACCTGTGACCATTTGTGGTATGACGAGGTCTAATGTCATACCGAGGTACACTTGTCCCACCCTGTCGCCTATGACATTGTATGTACCTTTAATTTAGCAATGTCCCTTAATGTGACCTTCAAATCCTAAAAGCCTTGGTTACCCAACATTCCTTTTAAATGCGAAGTCAGTTTAGCATTTCATATTCATAACAAAATTCATTTTATTGAACATAATTCATAATAATTTTAAGAAAAAATTAATTGAAATTAAAAATGAAAAATTAATTGCATATTTGCATTAATTATTAAATTAATTAATGGATATGAAATTCTTTTGTTCGACTCAAATTGTAGGGTAATCAGCTTTAGGGCCATATAGCAAATTTCTCATTTTGTTTAATTTGCTGGATGGGCTTATTGACATGTTTATCGATACAGAGTCGGCGGAAAAGGGAACTGATGAAGTTGTTTGGTGACAACTGAAACTATAGTATTCCCTACCCTCCGCCCGCAACTAATCAATTTCATATCCACTGTAAAACATTTTGTTGTTATTCAAATACTTGAATACAACAAAATATGGACTAAAGCTGAAATAAACACAAAGATGTTAATTAAACATAAAAAATAAGAAGAAAAAGCTAGAAAAAAGGCTAAATGTCAAAATATTTTCGTTTATAACAAAAACCCCATTTTGTGCAATGGCACTAACCAAAAAGTCTAATTAGGAAGCCTGATGATTGAGCTCAATAATCTAGCACTCAAAAAATTACCCATTAAAATATTATATTTGGGTCAGGTCTAAAAATGTTTGCTGGGTTGTGTTCTAATATTTGACACTCATCTTCTTTTACAAAAACTCTAAACTATTCTTAAATTCCTAACGGGATGTTATTTACAAAAAAGAATAGAAAAAATGTATGTCTATTTATGTATGCACATGAAGGTCAACTAAGTACCGTTATGTACAGAAAGCAAGAAATTCAGGAAAAGCAAAATTCAATAACTCGAAAAAAAATTATGTATACATACATATGTATTACATATTTATCAATATGTAAATATGTCGTTTATGAACCGTTATTTGCAGCAGGTTAATTTTTATGGAAATGGCAAAAATTAAGTGGAACGAAACTATTTTGTAAAAGTTTTATGATGTCTAAAATTTCCACATTATAATATTCTAAATTTCCACAAATCACTACATTTTAATTTCATTAATACATCACCGCATAAATTGTTTACGTGGTTATGTCTGGGTGCATGTCCCACAGCTGGGAAGGATTGATGGTTTTTTTTTTCTTTCTTCTGTGTCTATAGAGATCTGTTCCTTTGCTTGGCAGTGACGTCAATAATTCCAGAATAATACTCGTAATTGTTGTTGTAAATTCTCTTCGCAATTCACCAATGTAAGGTCAGGAATGCCCTTTACAAGATTTGGAATTTTCCAGTTTTGTTGATGTCACTATGCATTAAAACGCAAAATCAGTAAAAAAAATCACTTTGGGCAAACATGCATATTTTGCAATGCCTTGAAAATAATTCAAATTTATTGCATTAAATGCAAATTCATTTGTGAGGCTTGAGGTCTTTGCAAAATGTCACAATGTAATATTCACTTATTAAGGTTCTTATTATTTGAAGATCTTCTTATTAGAATATCCCCTTTTAAAGAGGTTATGTGACAGTCTTTAACATTCGTGCACACTTTGCTAAAATATTTATTTTCACTACGGTCGAAATATGATTTTTATTTTCTTGCTGTTGTGCTCCCTTTGCTGATTATTAATAAATGATCACTGTGATGGCTTGATCGTGTTTCACATTTACACATACGTATGTGTGATAGTGAATGTAATTAGACTTACAGTGGATTTCGGATTTTAGAACCCTAACCATTTGGTTGCAATTTTATAAGCGCTTTTTATTTTTTTCCGAATTAAAAAGAATTCAACAATTTATTAACAATTTTAGCAGGTATTCTATCAGATGTTACCAAGTCTGATGATACCTGCAAATCAACATTCATCGGCAATGGAAATTGCAAATCCGTTGCAACAAACTCAACCACCGCCATCGAATATTGGTATAAACAACAATAACAACAAACGTTTGCGGTTAGAAGATGGACCGCCGCCGGCAGAAATTGATATCACTGGATTAAATTATGATCCTAACAACCAAAACAGGTTTGCAATGTTTGCGCAATTAGAAATAGAAAATACCCAACAACAACGTCGTCAACAACACAGCAATGATGATCCCAAATCTACGTCTGATAATCAAAAACCCAGCAAAACCTTTTGCCCGCCAATTTTTTTCCACAACATAAATGTAAAACGTCTAGTTGAACAACTAGAAGCCATGGAACCAAAAATTGACTATAAATTAAAAAATACTGGTCTGAATAAATGCAAGCTATATTTGTCAGATCCTGAAGCGCATAGAGCAATGTTGGAAAAATTGCGTGAAAAACCTGTACAGGCATACTCCTACACTCCAAAACAACTAAAACAAGTGTATCTTGTGTTAAGAGGAATGTATCATGGAATTGATACAGAAAAAGTTAAAAAAATATTTGATGAAATCTTTTTCCCACATTGGGGTGGCTATTTTAATAAAACGTACCCTAAGCTACAGACGTCTTGAAATCCAAAATGTTGGCATTAATGCCGTTTTTGTAGAAATCGAAACAAGAAATAATTTTGTGCGCAAATATTTGCTGGGCTCACTATATATCCCATGCAACTACAATTCACAAAAACTTATCAATGGGTTAAATAATTGTATTCTAGCAACATCTGGTTATGATGGTTTTATTTTTGGTGGTGACCTTAACTCAAAAAATGTTTCATGGGGAGATGTCATTGATAATTCCAATGGAAGATCTCTTAATAATTGGTTGCTTGATAATGCTATGGATGTTTTGAGAATTTGCTGCTCAACTCCGTCATACCCAAACGGATGTTCCTTCCTGGATCATTTTCTTCTTAGCCCCAATTTAATTGATGTCCATTCTGGAAATTATAAGATCACGAGCCTTCCTTCATTCTCTGATCATTTTCCGATGAAGTTGGAAATAACCTTCGATACGGCCAATCTAATCCTGAGGTCTCCACCAGTATTTATTTCTTATAAAACTACTAATTGGGTCAATTATCGCCATCAATTTGATTCAGCCGTTACTCAAATTCTGCCACCTGCAAATAGAAGTTTGAATAATGATGAAATTAATGACTATATAAAGGATTTTGAAAATACCTTCCACACCATACACGATCAACACTGCCAGAAAATTGAGTTCAAAAATCATAAAATTATACTCTCTGAAAATATAAAAAAAAATGTTTAAAATTAAATATCAGTGGCAAAAGGAATTAAAAAACATCTTCCATAGAAATGGAAACAGATTAAGCAGTGAGTACAACTTACTATCTAAACAAATACAGTTATTAAAAATAATTATAAGAGACCTTATAAATAAAGAAGAGGCAAAAATTTTTAACGATAAATTAAAAAACATTAAGCCTGGGCCCACTGCTTTCAAGGAAGTTTATAATATTGTTGGAAAAGGAAAATCACAATTTTGTCAGAAGTTGCATATAGATAATGTAACAATTACTACAGGCCCTGAAATTGCCAGTGCTTTTCATAACCACTTTGTGAATACATTTCGTGAGAACATACCAGAGACTCCGCCTCCTGATATTGAAAATTGCATATCAGCTTGTTTGGAGCCCATATCCAACCATATATATACTTTTAATGACGAATTCAACTCACTGGATAATTTGGATAATTATCACTTTACTTCTACCTCCATCGTCAAATCATATATTGGTTGTATAAATACGAAAAAATCGAGTGGCTTAGACGGCATATCAAACTTCGTCATAAAAAATTTTCCAGAAACAGCCATTAAATTTCTTACCATCATTTTCAATAATTGCCTGAACAACGGTTATTTCCCGGACGCATGGAAGTTGGCAAAAATCATTCCTGTAAAGAAAAAGCCTGATAGTGCAACACCTGAAGAATTCCGACCAATTTCATTAGTTTCGAATATTGGAAAAATATTTGAACGTATTCTAAGAGAAAAACTGGAAAATGAATTCATTATACATCCTGTTTCGCCCTTCCAATTTGGTTTCAAAGCAGCTCATTCTACAAATCACGCTTTACTCAAATTTCACAGCGATATAACGAGCCATCTAAGAGAGAAGACATGTACCGTAGCTATCTCTCTAGACATTCAGAAAGCGTTTGATTCGGTATATCACAAAGGAATACTATACAAGCTAATAGAGCTTAATGTAGATCCCTTTTTAATCAAATTGTTCCAGAGTTTTTTGACCAACAGAAAATTTACCGTACTAATCAACGATTCTATGTCTACCTATGGCGCTATTGAAAGTGGGGTCCCCCAAGGCAGTGTACTATCACCCTTCCTCTTCAATTTGTTCCTGCACGATTTTCCTCACGTCGCTGAAAATTCCAAAGCTATTTTATACGCTGATGATTGTCTGATTTATAGTCACAATAACTCACCAATCTCTGCTCTCAGCAATGCGGCTCATCATCTAGGCACAATAAACGCCTACTACAAAACCTGGGGAATTTCCATAAATGCTGCTAAATCAAAGGCAATTTGCATCAGAAATGCTTCAGGAAAATGCCACAGAAGTGTAGTGCCTGAATCCAAGATATTACATCTCTCTCTTAATGGTGTAGAAATTCCATTTAGTGATACCTTCAAATATTTGGGAGTGAATATAAACAAACTATTTAAATTTAATGATCACGCCAGAGCCTCATTAAAAAAAGCCAAAAGGACAGCTGGCCGTCTTTCGTTTATGATGTGTAATACTTATCTGCGTCAGAGTACCAAGTTGCTGCTGTACAAAGTTGCAATTCGCCCCATTATTTGCTATGGTTTCCCAATGTGGTTTTCCATTTCTCCAACTGTGGCAAAAGATATTGAATTATTTGAACGGAAAATCTTGAGAAAATGCGTTGGCAAGAATTTCCAGAATCCCACTAAGCGTTTCTCTAATCAACATATTTACAGCAGCGCTAACATTGTGCCGTTCTGTAGATATGCGCTGTCCTTGCAAAAGAGATTTGTAGAAAATCTGGAAGTACATGACAATCAGTTATTAAGCGATATATATGCTGCTGAGAGAAATATAACATGGTCCGGATCCACTTACCTTTCGCCAATTGGCATATTAAATGAAAATCTTGACAACGATCCCGATCAATACTCACTACCTCAATTTTTCAACAAGACGATTCCTGGAACACACAGGGGATAATTAGAACATTGTTCGCCATAATCTGTGATAATTTATTTACAATTATTTATTCAGAGTCTAAGTTACCACGATAGTACCTGATTTTTATATACACTTACCCTGTGAAAAAATTATTTATTATTGATCTCCATTCGTTACATTCCAAATGATTTACCCTTTATCTACGCATTGTTTACAATTTTCACAATTGATTGCTGTCGCAATTATTTGTTGTTTTTGAAATGTGTTTTCGACACACATCCATATGTTTTCAATTTTTTATTTGATACTTACCACAGTTTATCAGTTCGCTTTAGCATATATATTTGTTTTTATTAAATTTAGTATTTAAGTGTTGATTAGTCTTTAAGTATTTTGCAAACATTTGCTTTGCATGTCAAAACATAGATCGTGAGCAAATCTAAACTCTCTCATTCACATGTTTCTATATTACTATTACTCTTTATTTATAATGGCAAGTAGCCTTTACGAATGTCATTGTGCAGCGAAACAAAACGATTACAGTTTTGCGATTTATAGTTGTTATCGATAAGTACAACGAATTGTAAACGAAAAGAAAGAAGACTCAATAAATTTTATTACTACTACTACTACTAGACTTACAGTGGTGCCAAACTCCAGTGTTGCCACTAGGCCATCCTTAATGATTGACGTAGCGTATAGCATCGCGTATGTCGTCAGTCATATTAAGGTCGACACACATTGTGTGCGCCCTAATAAAATAAGGCGATCCGTTTCACTATGCTGTTTTTGTTTTCTGGCCTTTTTTGGAACCAAATATGGTGAGTAATGGCTTATGGTCGGTATGTAGGGTGAATTTTCTTTCGAAAATCATTTTGTGGAAACGTTGTACGGCGAAAACTAGTGCTAGTCCTTCTTTTTCGATTTGACTGTAATTTCGCTCCGTTGGAGTAAGTGATCTTGAGACGTGATGAATGGCTTTGACACTGTTGTCTGGGTAAGTATGGCTCCGATGCCATGTGATGATGCGTCCGCTGCAATGTGAATTGGCAATGCTGGATTGTAATGAGTTAGTAGTAAATCCGATGTTAGAATGCGTTTGAATTCGTTGAGAGATTGTTGACATTCTTTGGTCCAAATGAATTTGTGATTTTTTTAAGAGATCATCTAGTGGTTTTCGGATGTTTCTCATGTCGTAGACATACTTTTCATAGTGATTTATGGAGCCAAGTAAAGATCGTACTTCTGAAATGTTTTCAGGGACCTTGAGATTCTGTATTGAAAGAATTTTATCTGGATCAGGTCGTATGCCATTTTTATCTATGATTTGACCTAGATACTTGATTGGTGGTTTGAAAAATCGACATTTTTTTTCGAATTTGAGTTTGAACCCGTAATCTTGAATTTTCTGTAATAACAAATTAAGATTAGTTTTGTGATCGTGAAGAGATCTACTTGCCAAGACTATGTCGTCTATGTACGCTCGTGCTCCTTGGATGCCTGTGCATAGCTCATCCATGATTCGCTGGAAGGATCCTGGTGCTGATTTTATACCTGGAGTGAGGCGATTAAATCTGTATAACCCTTTGTGAGTATTAATAGTTAGCAAGTCTTTGCTTTGATCGTCGACTTCTATTTGTAGATATGCGTCAGATAGATCAAAATGACTAAATATCATACAATCGTGACAATCTGAGAGAATTTCTTCAGGAGTGGGCAGAGGATACTGATTTGGTTCAATTGAATTGTTGAGACCCGTGGAATAGTCTGCACAAATTCTAATTTTTCCGTTCCTTCTACTCACGACTATTGGCGCTGCAAATGTTGAAGAATTGATTGGTGTGATGATATTTGCTTTTTCAAGTGTATCTAGCTCTGTTTCTATTTCTGTTCTCACGGCATATGGTACTGGGCGTTTTGCAATGAATGTTTCTTTTGCGTCTGGAAGAAGTTTAATATGCACTTTGGTTTTTGCACAAAGGCCAAGACTGCTGTTGTCGAAATCAGGTTTGAACTTGCTTCTCAGGTTTGATATGTATTCATCGTTTGATATTTGGCGACACCAAGCTGAAATTGGTTTGTCCCAAAGGTTAAAACTTTGTATCCAGTCGATACCCATTATGTTTAAGTTATCGATTTCCGTGACGTAACATTGTAGAGTTAGCGTTTTGTCTGATACCGTTATGTTGCATTGACAATTTCCGATTAGGCTGATGCTGTTGGAATTCACGTCTGTTGCAGTATCATTTGTTTTGTGTACCAGTGGCTTACCTATGTATTCCCATGTTAATCGTGATATGATTGAAATATCAGATGCTGTGTCGATTTATCTCCACGGTGGTATATTTTCGCAATTGTTGAAATTGGAGTTGCTTCGAAGAGAATACAGCGTTGGCGTTGTTTTTTTGTTTTTGTCCGACTTGACTTCAGTTTTGTCTGTAGTGGACTTGCCTCGTTTTGCGCTTTTGCAAAAGTTATCCTTGTGACCTGTCTGCTGACACTTTGAACATTTATGATTTTTAAATGGACAGTATTTTGAGTAATGCATGTCTCCGCATAGGAATTTTATTGGAATGCTTGTTGTTGTTCTTGGCGAATTTCTTGACTGCGCAAATTGATTGCGATTGATGCTCGATCAATGTATTGTCTGTTTTCAAATCCATGAGTCGTTGAGTTTCATCTACAAGAGTGTCTAGAGTTATGGAGTCCTTTGCTTCGTCTAGCAATTTGAGTAAACGTAAGCGAATGTCGTTGTCTTTGCTTGATTGTAAACCTAAGACATAGATTAGACACTTGAATTGATCCACTTGCATTTCATTTAGCTTGAAGAGTTCGCACTGTAAGTTAACTCTACCGGCGTATTCCTTATAGTCTTCTCCATCAAGTTTTTTTCATTTGCAAACACTTGTAGCGTTGAGACACTTGAGTTTCTACCTTACCAAATAGTTTGTTAAGTTTCTCCAGGGTGTCTTTGAGACTCATTTCTGTTGGATTCTTTGTAAGGACGTAGTTCCTGAATCTTTCGTGAACACTGTTTGACATCTTTCTCCAGAGTAACGCAACTTTGTCATGATCGTCCAGAGATTGGGCTTCTTTTTCGAAGACATGTTGGTAGCGATTGTACCACGCTTGAAAAATTAATCCGCTTTCCGGTTCATAAACGAAGTCTGTCATGGAATGTGAACATTTGTTCCATAGACCGAACTAAGAAAAGATCTCCATTCCTCTCTGTTTTTCGCTTGACTTTTTGGATTACCGCGCCTTTCAATTTCTTCATCCACTTGTTTGCTCCATCGAAGCTTAGGCCTGCCGATTCTGCGTGCACCGCCATGGGGCATGTATTCATACGCCTTTTTAGCGGGTTCATCGTCGCTCATTCTCATGATATGGCCTAGCCAACGCAATCGTTGCATCTCGATACGTTTAACTATATTCATTTCTTTGTATAGCTTATATAGTTCGTGGTTCATACGACGTCGATATTCACCGTCAACGCAAATCGGCCCGTAGATCTTTCGAAGAATTTTCCTCTCAAACACACCAAGCACTGCCTTATCTGCTTGCGCAAGTACCCATGCTTCGGAGCCATACATTAGCACGGGTAGTATCAGCGTTTTGTATAGTGTTATTTTTGTTTGACGAGATGTGGCTTTGTTTTTAAATTGCTTACTTAGACCATAGTAGCATCTGTTGGCCAATACAATTCTTCTTCTTATTTCACAACTGATGTTGTTTGTTGTGTTTATGGCAGAGCCGAGGTAGACGAAGTCTTTAACTACCTCAAAATCGTAGGTACCAACTTCCACGGTTGGTCCGAGCTCTATGGACGCTTTGCGCGTCGACACCATCAATTTGGTCTTTTCGCCGTTTACCGCCAGACCCACTTTCGCAGATTCTGCTTCGACCTTCATAAAGGTATCAGTTACTTCCTTTACTGATCGTCCCATGATGTCTATGTCATCAGCATAGGCAAGTAACATGTGGCTATTGGTGTAAATTGTGCCATTTCTTTTGACATTTGCATCTCGTATTACCTTTTCCAGCAAAATGTTGAAAAGATCACACGAAAGGCTGTCTCCTTGTCTGAAACCTCTTTTGGTACAAAATTCTTCGGAGAGGTTCTTTCCAATTTTAACTGAGGACCTAGTATCAGTTAATGTCATCTTACAAAGCCGGATGAGCTTTGCGGGGATACCAAATTCAGACATTGCGTGGAATACCTTTGATCGGAGGGGACTGTCGAATGCTGCTTTATAATCGACAAAAAGATGAAATGTGTCGATCTGCACATCTTGGGTCTTCTCTAGGATTTGCCGCAGGGTAAATATCTGGTCAATGGTGGACTTGCCAGGTCTAAAGCCACATTGGTATGGTCCAATTATTTCGTTGACCATTGGCTTTAGTCGTTCGCACAATATCCCTGACACTATCTTATAGGCAATAGGGAGAAGACTTATGCCCCTATAGTTTGAGCATACAGTCTTATCTCCTTTCTTGTGGACGGGACATAGGATACTCAGGTTCCAATCGTCGGGTACGCGTTCTTCCTGCCAGATGGTGCTAACTAGCTGATGCATACACCTTATCAGCGCTTCGCCTCCGGTTTTAAACAGCTCGGCTGGTAAGCCATCGACTCCTGCTGCTTTATTATTCTTCAGCCGGTTGATTGCTGTTTTTACCTCATCTTGGCCGGGCGGTATACATTCTATACCATCTTCTGGAATTGGATCTGTGGTATCATCGTCTGCGCTACTATTGGATACCAGCAGATTGGAGAAATGTTCCTTCCATATCCTGAGCACGCTATCTGTATCTGTTACCAGATTACCTTGCTGGTCTCTACAGGAGGATGTGCCTGTACCAAAGCCATCTGTTTGATGCTTCACTCTTTGGTAGAATTTTCGGACTTCATTCTGGCTCCTGTACATCTCGATTTTTTCACACTCCCGCTTTTCCATTTGTCTCTTTTTCTTGCGGAAAAGACGTTTCTCTTCTCTCCTTTTCTCCCAATATCTCTCTCGTGCGCTACGCGTTGCTACTGATTGTAAAGTAGCTCTATATGCCGCATTTTTCTCTTCGGTAGCAGCACGACACTCCTGGTCATACAATGAATTCCTTTGTGGAGGTCTCTGGAATCCAAGTATGGATTTTGCGGCTGTTTGCATGGAGTGGGCAATATTTTGCCATTGTGTTGTTATGTTATCGGGACAAGGAGTGCTTGCGTTAAGCAATCGGGCTAGTTGAGTGGAATATGCTGTGGCTATCTGTTGTGTTTGCAGCCTATCGATGTCCAACTTCCGCGTTGTGTCTGTTCGTCCTTTATTTGCAACGTTTAGACGGGTACGTACCTTTGCTCGCCTCGGAACGATCGTACATCCAACACGCTGGATGAATGTCTTCCATCTATCACAACATGATCAATTTGATTACTTGTTCTTTGATCTGGAGACAGCCAGGTGCCCTTATGAATATCGAGATGATTAAATCTGGTACTGCTAACTACCATGTTTTTGCAGCTGCCAAGTCTATCAGCCTCATACCATTGTCAGATGTTTCACTGTGGAGACTGAATTTCCCGACTGTTGGGCCAAAGATGTTCTCCTTTCCAATTTTGGCATTAAAATCGCCTAGAATGATTTTAATGTCATGGGCAGGGCAACGGTCATATGTTTCTTCTAAGCACTCGTAAAATATATCTTTGGTCTGTTCGTCCTTTTCTTCAGTGGGAGCATGAGCGCAAATAAAGCTGATGTTGAAGAATTTAGCTTTTATTCGAATTGCAGCAAGTCTTTCATTCACTGGGGTGAAGCTGGATACCAGATGTTTTAGTCTCCGACTAACTACGAATCCGCAACCAAACTCAGGCTTTACGTCATGGCAGCTATAATACAGTGCGTCACCTTTAGGTGTTGTTGTGACGCCTTTCCCAATCCATCGTATTTCCTGTATGGCAGTAATATCAGCCTTGTACTTTTCAAGTACGTCTGCCAATGCGAAGACTGCACCTTCTCTATAAAGAGTGCGAACATTCCAGGTGCAGATTCGCAGATTATGGTCCTTAAAACGTTTGCGGGGTTCGTCAACTTTAGAGGGGTTTGTTTTTCTTTTCTTTCGTTTTTTCATAGTAGGATGTTTTTTCTAGGGGAGGGTTACTAACCCGACGCCCAAACCCAAGTTTTTAACGTTCTTATGGGTGAACGCGCGGCACATGTTAGCTCACTACCTTTAACGGGTGTTAAAGGCAGTTCTCCAGGTGACACCACGGGGAGGTCAGTGTCCACTTGAGATGAAAGAGGGACCAAGATAAATCCTGGGCTTTGCCGTGTTAAAGCCGGTCAAGACCGTTGCTTGGTATCATTCATCCCCTACGTCACATGGAATGTGAAAGAGATTCCATTAATGCTGCTTTTGAAGTGCTGGGACTCGTAGCATCTTTGGTGTTTCCAGTACTCTGTGCTTGAAGTAGATTTGTTAATTGTTGCAGTAACTGCGTTTGAAGATTCATAGCCGCTTGCTGTTCAGCTAGTAATTTCACAATGTTCTCGCTTGACATTTTATGTGCAGTTGATTTTTGCGTAGATGAATTGAAATTAAAGAATTTATTTCTTTATTCACCGTCCTCGTCGCCAGTTGTTGTACTCTTATGTTTGAGTAAAAGATTTAGTTGTGCTTTTATGTTGTAAATAAAAGACTTATTGATAAATTAACAAACTTAAGCAAGATTTATTCTGTTTAATTCTGGAAACTGAAAATACGTTACAATGAGTTGATGTGCGTGTTACTACTTGTGGTGTAATACAATGACTGTGTTGTCTGAATGACTGAAAGAGACGACTGAGTGAGAAAGAGTATAGCATGAGGATTGCATGTGTGTGTGTATGTATGTATGCATGCATAATAACAATGATGCCTAGTTTCTGATTGTTTACAGTGGAACCCTAACATATTCGAAATATGACTTGTACGCTGATTTTCTAGCAATTGTTCTAAATTACATATGCGGGCATTCAATTTAGCAATTGTCGATTCCAAATCCTTAATACGTCCATTCATGCTATCAACACGTGTACGATTAATAAGTAATTCTTCGATAGCGCTAGAGTTACTTTTAATACTTTCCATCTCTTGTGTATGCAGCGTTTTAATTTCATCACGAAACTCCTGCAGAGATTGTTGTAATTTGTTTTCACTTGCTTTGTTTACATCTATATTTTTATGTAAATTTTGTTCTTCTAATTGTTGATTACGGTTTTGTGATTCTTCATTGGAAGACTGCAATGAATTAAACTTTATAAGAACATCCGCAACTACGTTCTTAATTTCTGATATCTTCTCCTGGAGGCCTTCAACCTTACACCATAACGTTTCTTTGTTAGTGTATTCTTTATAGAGCTGTGTTTCCAGCTGTTGCGTTGTCTTCTTTTGGATACAATTAATTTATTCGTATGATTCTTTGATTTCTGCTACATTAAACTTCAGTAACTTCACCTCCTTTACGAGGTGTGTATTTTCTTGTTGCACGACATCGAGATAACGTTTGGTTTCTTTCAGCTCTGTGCGCAGTTTTTCCAAGGCTGTGTTATCCATTTCCAAAAAACTGTTATCTTCATTCATGGCTCTTGCTTCTATTACTTACTCAACCTGAGGACTTGCCGGAGGGAAGGTTTCCATTTGGTCATAGCTCAGACTGGCATGCACCAGTCACATTCGCAGTCGTGTGGGTAATATCTTTTGCGGTTTCCAATATTTCTTTAGGGCCCTCTTTTTCTCTTTCGGCATCTAATGGGCACGTAATCTTCCCACTTGATATTCTTCCACAAGTGGTTTTTCGCAATGGCTGTCCTAATTGTAACATAGCCCGATTCATCTTTTCAAGCATGTATTTTTCGAATTGCTTTTCCTTATCTCGTCGTTTCTCTTCCTGTTTTTCCAAGAAGTCAAACATGCGCTGCTGCACCTTCTCCCACATTGCGTGCATTTGGATTTCCATGATTGCAACTTGCAGTACTCGATGTTTTTATTTGGGACCTCTGTCCTTTTTTCCAAGCTTTTCTATATTCCTTCCAGTGGGACCATGTGTCCTCTTTTTGTTTCCTTGTATATTTTTTTTAATGGGACTCTTGTCCTCTTTTCAAATTTTATTATCTTTTCTTTTTTTTAACTTCCCCTTTACTTAGAATCCGAATTCTTGGATATGTTTTTTTTTTGTAATTTTCAAAATTTCATAAGATGAACAGTACTTTTCTTCCTTTTTAGAAAATAACTGCTTTTTTAGTTTTATACTTTTATTTTTCGTATTTAATTTTGTTTTGTCTGGTTTTTATTCGTTCTCTGTTTCAGACTTTTCGGTTTTTCGATCTTTTTTTCCTTCAAATGTTGCCTTTTTGGTTTTTATTTTCTTCTTCTTTGATTAAGGATTTGTTTTATTTGTTTGCTTTTTTAATTTTTTCTTTTTCCACGATTAAGGATTCTATTCCTTTTTGTTTAATTTTTCATTTTTTTCTTTTTACGCGGTTAAAGATTCTATTCCTTTTTCTTTTATATTTCAATTTTTTTTTTTCGATTAACAATTCAAATATTTTCGTTTTATTTTCCATTTTTTTTCTCGAAGGACCAAAATGTTGAGAAATAATTGCACAACCATTGTCTTTGGTTGAATATTCAGTTCTAATTTTATTAATGTTAAAATGAGTCTTAAGAACTAAGTTGCAAAATAATTCTTAGCCTATCTTCTCTTATTCTAAGCACTTATCTCTAGCTCCATTGCTCAGTAACTATCTGTTGGGCATTGCCTTTATTATCAGTGCACCCCAGCTGTTCGTATAAAGTTCTATCACTTATGCTTTACATCGTTTATGATCTACTTATCTAAAATACATGATCTAACATATTGTGTTGTTCTTTTATGAACAGTACTTAATTTTTACAAATGTTGTAGAACTGCTGATTGTTTTGCCGCCACTTTGTTGGGCTTTATTTTATGTTGGAGTTTTGTTCTGTGGTAGAAAAATTGGGAAAAAATAAAAAGAAAAAAGTGTAATAAAACTGAACTTAATAGACATGGTGCCCCTGAACTAACTTTAAGACCTTTGTCCTAATAAGACAACAATAAATAAAAATTCACAGCAGAGTCCGACTGTCCCGGCAGAGGTTTGAACCTGGATCCTCTTCAACAAACCGACAATGTTGTCGAGGTCTCAGCGTTCTAAGCTACTGCCAATCTATCATATCAAACTTTCGAAATTGAAGGAATTACAATTCATGAAGGAAACCCCCCTTTGATTTGTACGTGTGTATGTATTCAGAAATGATTCTAGACAGGACACTTCCTATCTGCAAATTTGTAATAATTTTTGTTTAACTAGAAGTTATCAAACTCAGCCTTTGTCTCCTACCTATTCACATCCGATATGCCTAATGAGCTGAATTAAACCACCAGTGAAACGATCGTAGCATATTGGTTGGATGTTTGGGACTTCGCTAGATTTCCTTTTTTGACTACAAAACGCATTAGCTCGATTAATTCAATTAATTAAAAACTTTCGTAAATAATGAACTTCGTCCTAATAGGACATCAATACGTGAAAAGTGCTTACACCTGGTAAGTTTTTGCGGATTCTGAAACAACAATGTTCATAGATGAGAACAATGAAAAAAAAAATTAAATAAATCGCGGTCAAAAAGTATTTTTAAAAGTTGGCTTAAACCACCAGGCGAAACGATCGTAGCGTAATGGTTGAGTGTATGGTATTTCGCTAGAATTCATTTTTCAATACAAAACTCATTAGGCCATGTTAGCTCGATTAATCCTGTCGCTGGCTGCGACTTGAGTTTCTCCTGGGAGGGATAGCGAATTTAACAACTCCCTGTGAGCCACCAATTCCCACCAACCAAATAAAAACACCTTCATAAATTTATATGTATGTGTATATGTGGGTATTTAGTAGCGCACGTAGCGTAAAGAGCGTTTATTTCTAACAAAAAAAAAATATAATTACAAACTAATAAAAAATTAAATAGAGCCACACAACTTACCGCAGTCTTTATCCCTCACGAACTAAATTTATTAAAAAAGGGCGACAATAATAAACCACAAAATTCTACTGCATTGCAAATTTCTAACGGTTTTGTTCCAACAAAAACCTGTTTGAGTGACAATCAATGCAGTAGAATATGAGAAGAAAAGGACTGCGGTAAACAAAAAACATAACAAAGGCTCAACTGATCAGAACGACTCAAAACTAAATAAATCAAAACATAGAAAAACACACATGCAAACATATGGATGGCTGTGTCAGTGACGTCACACCGTCACCCATATGATGCTGTATGTAAACTGAGATCAAATAAAATGTAAACAAACATAATAAATATCAGCGGCAGCGACAAATCCAATTAATTAATTAAAAACTTTCATAAATAATGACCTTCGTCCTAAAAAGACAATAATAAATAAAAAAAAGTTTTTTATGTTTTCAGGATTTTTCTTGAAAACGAAAATGGAGCTAAAGAAAATGTTTTAGCTGTGAAAATTCTACAAGACCATTATAATTGAGATTTAGGTTAGGTTAGGTTAAAGGACGCGCAGCTGTCGTGTTGGACAGCCACTCCACTCGGAGACCTTATGGTCCATTGTGTTCATCCTATAGTAAGGGTAGGAGAAAAGAAAAGAAATAATAGCATATCGAGTTTAGAAATAGGGAAAAGGAATAATTAAGTAAGTTAGATTATAGTTGAGAACAGGGATGGAAAATTCAGTACAATAGTACTTTTTTCAGTACCATTTCACCATAAAAAGTACCGAAGTACCCCCGCGGCCAATTCAGTACCATTTCCATACTCGTCTAGAAAAATTTTATGTGGAACTAAAAATGCAAAATTCAGGTTTAAAATTACTAGAAAATTTATAAATCTGGATATACATATGTATGTATGTGCCTTTATGTTAGGAATATACCAAAATATTAACATATATTGATCATTTTCTTCCTGAGAATCCGAAATATCAAGTTACAGTCGCTACGGTAGACTAATCATTTAAAATATTACATATCAAGCGGTATCGAAGTACATTCCAATATGAGAATCTGCAATACCTCTTTTATGTGGGCTATATTAGTGCTGGAAAACTATCGACAGTCTGACTTTCGTTTTGATTACTGACGAATTCACGAATTTTTCTAAAAAATAATTTGTTCAGAGTTCAATATAAACAAGGCTTTACGACAGCGATCAAAACGATAGTTGGACTATCGATCGTTTGCCAGCTCTAGGTTATTTAAAACGTGCGTCTATACCCACATTCTCTATAGGAATGTTTTATACCCATATCGAATACAAACAATCTAATTTCAGTAATTTCGATGGGATAAGGAGGCTAAATCTTTTAAATACCAACGAAGACTAAATACCAAATTTCAACAATTTTGCTATGATGATGTGGCTCAAACCTTCAAAATACCGAAAATCGGGAGGTACCGTTGTATGGGAGCTATATCAAAAGGTGAACCGATGGATCCCATTTTTAGTACCAAACTCCCTAGGAGTAATTGAAGCTTCTGTACCAAATAAAACAGCTCCATATTAAATATTGAGAGCTGTATCTAGAATTCCACAGATGGACGGTCCTGGTTATATACTTTAAAGGGTCTCACACGAATATTTCGATGTGTTACAAACTGAATGACACAGTTAATTATACCATCCAGTATGGTATAAAAATATATATCAT
Source organism: Musca autumnalis (assembly GCF_047663935.1). Taxonomy (NCBI): domain Eukaryota; kingdom Metazoa; phylum Arthropoda; class Insecta; order Diptera; family Muscidae; genus Musca; species Musca autumnalis. The sequence goes on along the minus strand of NW_027411644.1, from coordinate 126,543,982 downwards.
TTTGGAACATTCTTCAGATTTCATAGATTTAAGACTTTGTTGTTGTATTTTACTGAATATAATCTTTTTTTTTTCCTTAAAAAATAAGAAGTACCTTTTCAATGAAAAATGTACCATTTTAGTACTTTTTGAAATTTTTATTTTTACATCCCTGGTTGAGAATGATTAAGTAAGTGCTATGGATTGAGAGATTATTTGTAAGGAGAGAGAGAGAGCGAGTAAGGAGGTTAGCCGTATTAAGATGCTGTAGTTTGTTCGTTTTGAAGCCACTTCAGACCCTTGGCGAGAAGAAGCAGTGTTGTCGGCTCGGCTTGGCAGAATGTTGTCAGAGATGATAATGTATGTTCACCCATTGTTTGAACTCTCCTGGTCCTGAGCATTGGACAACGGCATAATAAGTGCTCAATCGTCTCTGTTTCTTCTTCGTCTTCGCATAATCTGCAGTAGTCCGTGGGGTCATCTCTATCCCATTTGCAGGTCATTGATCTTATCCTGCAGTGTCCCGTGATAACTCCAATCATTAGTTTTAGATCGGGTTTTCTCATAGAGAGTAGGGAAGTGGTCTTCCTTTTGGAGAGGTTGGGCCAGATTGCCTTTGATACCTTGCAGCCAGGTTCGTTATTCCAGATCTGACCAGCCTTCTCCCTGTATGTTTGTTCTAGGAGCCGCATGAAGTGACACAGGGGTGGCCTGATTGAGTTATCGATTTCGATGTCGTTTGACTCAGATCCGCGACGTGCCAGTTCATCCGCCTTTTCATTTCCCTCGATGTCGCAATGCCCCGGGACCCAGCACAAGGTAACGATTGATCGTAGGGCCTCCAAAGCTTTCCTGCAGTGCAAGACCGCAGCAGATTTGATTGAATGGGATCTAAGTGATTTTAGGGCCGCTTGGCTATCCACATAGATAGTCACCGGTCCGGTTATATCCCCTTCCATGTTTTTAATCAATTCTGCTGCTTTCGTGACCGCAAAGATTTCGGCTTGGAAGACGCTACAATTTTCGCTTAGCTTGTACGAGATCCGTAAGTTGAGGGTATCGCTGTAGACGCCCGCTCCTGTTCCCTTTTCCATCTTGGATCCGTCGGTATAAATCTCTATACCGGGTAGAGGTAGGGAGTTGTGAGTCCAGGCTTCTCTGTCAGGTATCCGAACTTCAATGTCGTCGAAGTGTAATTGTGGTGATATATAGTCACTGATTACCTCCAAACCCACCGATAGTCCAGATTGTCGTAAGATAGCAGCATGGCCGTAGTCGAAGTTACGCCATGAATTTAACTCCTTGAGTCGGAGAGCACTCTTTGCTGCCAACTCCTGTACCACGAGATGAAGATCCAGTAATACATTGAGAGCAGCCTGTGGAGTGCTTTTCATGGTACCGGTAATTAGAAGAGATGCCGCTCTTTGAACGACATTAATCTTACGGAGAAGGGATGTCTTACTCAAAGCATTCCACCATACCAATGAACCATAAGTTAGAATGGGGCGAACTATGGCCGTAAAAATCCAGTGTATGACCTGTGGTTTCAAACCCCAACTCTTACCAATAGAGTTCTTGCAAGAATAAAGGGCTATAAGTCCTCTCTTGGCACGTTCCTCGACATTCCTTTTCCACGTTAGTTGGTGGTCCAGGATAATGCCAAGGTACTTGGCCTCTAGGGAGAGCTTTAGGGCCACTCCATCCAGCGTTGGTAGGGTGAATGGTTTTACTTTTCTCTTGTTCGTAAATAGAACCAGCTCTGTCTTAGATGGGTTCACCCCAAGTCCATTATTGTGTGCCCATCTTGATAATTTGTCCAGAGCTCCTTGCATGAGTTCCGATAGCGTTTGTGGGAACTTCCCGGTGATCATTATGACCACGTCATCAGCATAAGCTACAGTCTTTATACGTAGTTGGTCAAATAATAGAAACGCTGCTAACGTATAGTTTGAGCCCATCATATTCCTCTCGATTAAACCAACGACTTCATTAAGTGCAGTCTCCACCGATCTGCCTTTGATGTAGGCGTGTTGGGCAGGACTAATAACACTGTTTCCAAGTTTGGACCTTATTCCTAGGTCAAGCAATCTTTCTAACGTTTTCAATAGAAAGGAAGATAGGCTGATTGGTCTGTAGTCTTTGGGAAGCGTGTGACTTGACTTCCCCGCTTTGGGGATGTATGTCACCGTGACCTCCCTCCACAGAACCGGTGTGAACGATAGACGTAGACAGGCCCTATAAATATGATCCAGGTGTGGTATCAACACCTCCAATGCATTTTGTAGCATAGCAGGGAAGATACTATCTGGACCAGGTGATTTAAAGGGCTTAAAAGTGTTTATCGCCCAAGCTATCTTTGTGTGACTTATGATCTCCTCGATGACACTCACTTCCCCTGTGGCTTGGTTACACAATGGTGGATCGGCTGAGCGATCTGGTGCATCCATGCAGTTGGGAAAGTGGGTTTTGGCCAGGAGATCCAGAGTTTCTAGACCGGAGTTAGTCCATGTGCCATCATCCCGCTTGATACTGCCGATGGATTTAGGGTCCTTCGACAGTACTCTACGAAACCTGGCTACATCCTTTACTCCCTCTATAGACTCGCTAAAGCAGACCCAAGATCTGCGTTTAGCCTTCTTTATTTCGCTGTTGTACTTATTGAAAGATACCTTGTAGTTCTCCCAATCTGTGGACAACTTCGTTTTGTTGGCTTTATTGTAGAGCCTTCTGCTAATCTTCCTGAGATTAGCCAGATCTTTCGACCACCAGACCGGTTGACATCTTCTGCCTGGGTAAGTGAGTGGGCAGGCGGTCTCATAGCTGTCCACCAAAACCTCTGTCACGTGATTCACTGCACTATTAACCTCTGTGGCTGTTTGGGGGTATCGTGACACTCCCAGCTTGGAGCTTACTAGTTCATTGAATTTGTTCCAGTCGGTTTTCCGTGGATTTCTAAATGGTGGCTGTCGAATGCCATTAACAGAGACTTGGAAGAATATCTTCCGATGATCCGAAAAGGAGCATTCTTCCGATACCCTCCAGTCACTGATAATAGATTCGTCTTTATTAGTGAGGGTTATGTCTATAACCTCCCCCCTGATTCTATTTTGAAAAGTGTATTCATTTCCCCTGTTGCATATTCTGAGATTATATTTTAAGATAAAATCGAATACGGACTCACCTCTGGCATTTGTGTCTCTGCTGCCCCAGTGGAAATGGTGAGCATTGGCATCACATCCTAGGATGATGAGGCAAGTGCTACCCATCTCTTTGACAAGCTTCTCCACGTCATTACCCGGTGGGTCAGGGCTCTCGAATGGCATGTAAATGGACGAGAATATGGTGGCTCCATGGGAGCTGCATTCCATCCTTACAGCCGTAATATCACCTCCGCTGAAATTAGAGAGGAATATTAGTTTAAGACTCTTCTTAGCAACTACACAGGTTCTTACCTTGTCCCCGTTGGATGTGGCGAAGGTGGTGTAGTTGCTATCGTTTAACCCAGCAACCTTATTCTTGTATAAGTAAGGCTCCTGGATTAAGACGATGTCAACTTCAGACTTCTTGAGGGCTAGAAGAAGTTCAGCAGCAGCCGCTTTGCAGTGATGCAGATTAATCTGCATTATGCGAAGCGGCTGCTGCCTCCGTTCCTCCACTACTTTCGTCCTAGGCGGAATCTGATCCATCCTAGACCAAAATGTAGTTTGCCCTCACGAGTCCTTAAGTACTCTTGCCCCTGAGTGTCTATTGACACCCTGATGGCAACACCTCCATTTTCCGGATTGTGGCTGACCAGATTCCATGTGCTGGTCCGGAGATTGGGGTTTTGTCTGCCGAGTATGGTCAGTATGCGCGCGGGATCCACAGGTGGAGGTGGCACCCAAGCTGACAACACTCTTCTGAAAGGGACCTCGTTGACCCCAACGACTGCCAATTGACATCCCTCCCAGAGTTCGCCAAGACCCTCTATCGTGGAAGTGAGGAAATCCAGAGATTCCCTATTTTCACAACAGATGACCCTAACGCCTCTGTATGGAGCGGCACTGCCAAATTGGGTGTGTTTAGGAGGTTCCCCTTCTCCTGCGAACACGATGTCACGCAGACGAGTTTCGATAAGTAGCCATCGATCCTCTCTGATTATCCAATCAGGGTCAGATTTATCGATGACCGCTGCTCGCAACTCATCCGGCACCATCGGTCTGCTTGTTCTTTTTCCCCTGCTGTTGGTCTTGAGATGGGAACTGGAAGATTCCTTGTGGCCCAAGTTAGCTTGTGAGGCTGAACTGGCTGCGGCATCTTTCCTGTTCCCAGTCTTAGGGCAACCGGCTGGGGAGGTATGAATAATGGGTTTTTGACCTGAAGTGGGCCTCTTTGCACTGGGGAGTGGCTCCTCCATTGACCTGTCTCTCTTCACCGCGATTTTTGGTGGAGATGGATTGGGCTTGGTAGGTGCTCCCCCAGGTGCGGAGACCGGTGTTCGGTCGGACTTCCCAGATTTTGAACTCTTATGATGCGTCCCCTTCGGCTTGGCTGCCTTCTTCTTTGAGGTTTGCCCTGTCTGTGTGACGGGACATCCCTTTGAAGAGAGCTTTGAGGTCGAAGGAGGCGAATCATTTGATGGTTTACGGATCATGTCAACATCGCTCCCAGTTTGGCATTGACCTAACCTCTTCGTTTGCCGTAATAAGAGAAAGCTTGCTGATATCAGGTTTTCCCTTGGGTAAGTGAGGGTGAGATCTTTCGATCTTTTTCACTACCTTGAGATTAATCCTGATCAGCTTGAATTCTCTCAGCGTTATAGATGAGGGTTCCCTGTCAATGAACTTCCTGAGGAAGTGCATTGCTCTGTGGTACGCCTTCCTCTTTTTGGCCCATTTACTAGCAGAGCTATCTGAGGTGGTGGGAGCTTTCCCGGCCGGTATTTTGGTCGGAGCTCCTTCCTCAACAGCAGCCAGTCCTTTTGAGCCAGCAACATCGGCTGCGGCCGATGGTTGGGTAGCTGGTGCATCGGTTGGTCCAGAGTTCATACAGGTGGCTGCTTCCACTGAGGTCGAGGCCGACTCATCGTTGACTACAGTCGCTGGAATGACTGTGGTGTTCATTTCGTCATCCGATAAGCCGTCCTCGGCCCCAGTAGAATAGCCACCCTGACTGAGACGCAGGGCCAACGTCTGCTCCAGTATCTCCAGGAGTTTCCGGCTTTGTTCAGCCAAACTGTCAGTGACAGCTCCCAGAGTGGGTACCTTCGGTCCGTCCCCTCCCGACACTACCGTCCCGTCAACCGTTGACTGGGTTGCCCCAGACTTGGTAATAGATTTTGAAGAATTGTCCTTTGGCATTGCATTGTTGTCATCAATCGGATTAGTTTTGGTTGTTTTTTTGTTTAAATTTTTGCTCTCCATACGTCATAGATTTAGTGGGGGAAGTGAGGTCCACCATGGCATAGCCCTCCTGTACCATGGCAAGGACATGACAACTAAGCCATTACTGCGTTGAGATGCCCAGGTATCAACGAGGCTCCGTTCTAATACAGTTGGTACCCTAACTGCAAACCTTAGAACACCGATGGGCACGGTTTCGCCTGACACCCCGGCGTTAGGGGGTCTCTAATAAGTAGGAGACCGCTACTTGGATAACCTTTGGTCGGTCACAGTTCCCCAACTAAACACTTCCAGGGTGTTGAGTGTGGAAACTGTGACCTTAAGCCCCCGCATCGCGTCAAGATTGTTATCCCTGGCGAGGGAATTGAGATTTAGAAGTTCAGGTGTTGAAGTTCATGTTTTTAGGTTTTTTTGTAGGTTTTCACGATTTTGCTTGAAAACGGCAAGTAGCTGTGAAAATTCTTTACGAATTTTGTATTGTAAGTATTACTCTGGTAAAGCTGTAAATTAAGGTTGTTAAGTGCAAAATCAACAAGCTTTTTTTAAATGCATGGACAGGATCTGAGAAAGTACGTAGTGACATGGGAAGTTGGTTCCAAATCCAAATTCTTGCCGGTTATCGTTTGACCATAACGCTCCATTTTGACGGTGACAGTCGTTCCATCATCGTTTTCGAAGAAGTAAGATCCAATCACACCTTCGGACCAAAGAGCGCAACAAACAGTGACTTTTTCTGCAATGACCCCACTTCAGTTACTTGAGTATTCTCAGAAAGCCAAATACGACAATTTTGTTTATTAACAAACCCACCGAGTGAGAAATGTGCTTCATCGCTGAAGATAACTGGGGGTTACTCTCTATTGCGATGCGCAAGAAAATTGCGATGCGTAACCTAATTAAATGCGTCTCTAATTCGTTTACGTATGTCCTTTCGCAACTATTTATATTCCTTTTTCCTTTCTGGCATCACCGCAATCTGTAATACAAAAGTGTATGTCAAAATCGTGCGTTAATGCAAATATCTTGCGTTAACAAAATACCAAAACGCAAACGCATCGCAATACAGAGTAACCCCCCTGGTTCAAAAAATCAATCAAAAAAAAAAAACGCAACTTTTGTAGTAGGTGTTGATAATAGGGGTGTCTTTTCACTTATTAAATGTTGCTGAAACATTTTTTACAGCAACTTTTCCTTTATACAACTCGTCGGTGTCATGCTTAAGTGTTCCATACGCCATTTTCCCGTTTTGAGATAATCGCATTGTAATGTTTTGCGTCACAACTGTGTGGAGCTGACTATGGCAAATATTTATATTTTTGACTTGAAATATTACTATACTATTAGTACATATTTGCAAAAATTTAGAGGAATATGTATTGGAATATAAAAGTTTTTGAAATTTTTTTAAAAAAAGAATTTTTATCGATTTGTTCCATATCCGCACTTATGACACAAAAGTGAAATATTGCAAATCACATGGAACAAAGTGACAAAAAAAAAATTCCATATTTGCCTCAATAAATTAAATACTTCTAAATCGAAAATTTAAATTCTGAATTTTTAAAAGGGTTTTTAAACTTCTAAGTTTTTAAAATTTTAATTTCATAACTGAAAAAAGTTTATGCTTTTCCGTCGAGGCGTTGGTATCTCGGAAACTAGAGCAGATAGGAGAAAGCCGACTAGAAATTCATAAAGAGCATACCCAAAAACCCTAGAAACCACCTGTATCTCAAAAAATCAAAAATGGCGTATGGAACACTTAAGCATGACACCGACGAACTGTCAAAATCTGCAATATTAGGTGTGTCTTCTTACGTGATAATTTGTAATAATTATTACGAAATGTCACTAAATGCTGTCTTTTTACAGAAAAGTTCAGTAAAAGGGAGCGGAGTGAGAGAACAATTTTGACAGTTGTTTGCTGAGAAATTGTTAAAAGTTACTGAAAGAATTTTTCCCAGCTACATTTAGCAAGTTCGATCAGCTATTTTTTGATCATCTGCTAATGGTCAGCTGCTCAATGTTTATCTAATTTTTGTGGAAAAATACTTTAAATATTACAATTCAGCTATATTTATTGATTATTTTATTAATATTGTAGCAGAATAACACAATGAACAGACCTATTATAAGTAAAACACACATCGATAATAGTTAATACGATAACATAATCATGTATTTATCAGTAATCGATAACAACATTGTTAGACGATAAGAGTTGAATGAATAAATCGCGTCATTCGTTAAGTGGGGTACACACGATCAGTTTTGACTGTCAGTTTTGCTCAAATAATCGGTTGCTTGTCAGTGTGGCCGTTCACTTTTGTCAGTCATCAGGCAACCACAAAATATTTTGTGGTTGCTGGACGGTTGGACAGTTATCGATAATTCCGAAAAATCGACTGTCAAAACTGATCGTGTGTACCCCGCTTAAAGCATAGTACACACCGAACAACAAAACTGACAGTCATGAAGGTCTATTTCGTTAATTTCAAAGTCTAGCTGATTAATTACTTTTCTAAACTCTAAATAATACTTTACATATTGCATTTCAAGCATTTTTTGCTAAACAAGTGTTTTTATTTGCCAGAAATTTGTTCTAAAAGTGCTTTGACTGTCAGTTTTGATTGATGGTGTGTACTCCTCTTTAGAGTGATTGCCGAACTGACAAGACGTGTACAACTCAGGTGCGGAACGAAAACACGCGAATTGTGAAATTCAACCAAGCTAAGCATTGTGAAATTCGTGCCAACAACGAATAGTGAAAATTTTCTAATTAAATTAAAAATACATTAGAAAAAAAAAACAAAAAAAAACTGAGGAACTGAAGAAAATAAAAACAGAAAACTACGCTGTGAAACTAAAAGAAAACAAGTATGAAAAGCGTTGAGTTCGGTCGGGCCGAACTTTTTATACCCTCCACCACAAATTTCAGCTATTTCGTTGGATTAATGTGGCCACAACCTTCAAAATACCGAAAATCGGAAGGTACCGTTCTATGGGGGCTATATGATGGCGTGGACCTATACCTAAAAATTTCTGGGGGAAAGTTTTGTACCCCCAAAGAAAACTAAATACCAAATTTCAGCCATCTCGGTGTGATAATGAGGCCAAAACTTTCAAAATACCGAAAATCGGGAGATATCGTCCTATGGGGGCTATGTCTAAACGTGGACCTATATAAACACTTTACTGTGGAAATATTTCTTAGCATCTGGAAACACAAAATTCAAAGTTACAACCGATTCTGTTGTCAAATGGGACTAATACATTCAAAATATATTAAAATGACGCGTACTTTATATGGGGCGTTATATGGGGGCTATACCAAAACGTGGACCTATATAAACCAACTTTGGTAGGAATGTTTTTTGGCCTCTGGAGACACAAAACACCAATTTACAACCAATTCGGTGGTAAAATGGGACAAATATCTTAAAAATTCCTTAAAACGACGACGCGTCACGCGTCATTTTGTATGGGGGCTACACGAAAGCGTGGACCTACATAGCCCGCTTTCAATACCAAAAGTCCTACGTACATATAATAGATTTTCCCAAAATTTCATCCACCTACGTCAATCCGTTCGGACGCTACAGTGATTTCCACAGACGGACGGACATGGCTATATCGATGTAGAATTACACGCTGATCAAGAATATATATAGTTTGTGGGGTCTACAATGATTATTTCGAGTAGTTACAAACGTAGTGACAAACTTAATATACCCCCATCCTATGGTGGAGGGTATAAAAAGTTAACAGTGTTAAAGAAAAACTGTGTGAAATCTAAAAGAAAAGAAACAATAGATACACAAAAGCCAATGGTGCGTGATCATTTAATGGCCCAGCTAAAGCTGGCAGGAATAGATTTTCCACCAACAGCAACGATCACTCAGCTGCGTGAATTGTTGAGAGAAGTGGTGGGAGCCAGTACTCCATCGAGTGCGTCATCATCGCCACCACTACTACAACAACAGCAACAAGCAGATGTCTTGCCAACACCACTACAACAACAACAGCGAGTACATATGTATTTTGCCAACGGGCACATTGCCACTTCAACTGCCGGTAAGCACGTCGTCGCCGATAACACAAACAACAACAAGAAAGACGACAAGCAAACCAGGGCATGCAAGCAAGTAGACGGTTGAAACGGCAACAGACAAACCAGGGCATGCAAATAAACAAAATGACGAAACAGCAAATAAATCAGGGCATGCAAGTAAACAAAACGATATGATACAAGAGCTAGAAAAACAAATAAAAATTTTGAAATTAAAAAAGGAAATCAGTGAATTGGAAGGAATGTTGGAAACAAAAAAAAGTGTTGACACATTCTCTGATGTGGAAGGTGTGTTGCCCAAATTTTCTGGGGACGGTGAATCACAGTAACAAAATGAGTGCAGGAATTTGATAACATTACTAATGTAATGAAATGCACAAAAGCAGAACAATTTATTTACGCAAGACGTATGTTGAAAGGCAGTGCCGCACTTTTTCTACGCAGCACAAAATTAAATTCCTGGGAAGGTTTGAAGGAGGAATTAATAAATGAGTTTGGTAGAGTGGTTGGGGCAAAGGAAGCCCTGCGAAAGATGGATGCCAGAAAGTGGGACAAACAAAAGGAAAGCCTACATCGGTATGCCCTGGTAATGCAGGAACTGGCGGCGGACACTCCACTCCTAGAAAAAGAGGTGGTGGAATACATAATAGATGGTATGCAGGATAAGTCTGTAGCTGCCTCAATGTTCTTCAACGTGGCTACGGTGGCAGGACCGAAGACAAAGTCAGCTGAAGAGCAGTGCGGTGAAGCAGACACCACCAGCAGTCCGGTGTTTTAGATGCTTGAAGGAGGATCACTACTCAACGAACTGCATAGAGGGGCAGCGGCCGATGGTTTGTTTCACATGTGGAAGAAAAGGGCATATGAAAATCAATTGCCGTAGCAGCCGTTCCAGATGAGGACGAAGTATCGTGGAATATACAGGTAAGAGTAACTTTGGGTTCTAATATGTCCGGGTCTAATGATCAATTCATCGCTTTCTTGCTCGACACCGGTAGCCCATGTAGCTTTATTAATCAGTCAGTGATTCGGTCCGTGTCCCCACAACTCAAGATGAAGAAAAAGAGGGTTTCCAAACTAAAGGGGTTAGACGGTAGAAAACTAAAAGTATGTGGACAACTTCCAGCGGTATTAGAGTTCGGAGGTGTTAAAAGAAAAAATAATTTTATGATTTTACCTGATAGTGCCCCGTGCACCTTGGTGCTCGGGCGTAACTTTTTAAAGTTATTCAATATTGTTTTATGTTTAAAACATGGGAACCCGAACCCAATTGAATTCTGTCATAAATTCGGGAAAAAATGTATTAATTTGTTTTTAAAAGCAGACCCTCAACCTGAATTAAATCCAGGGCTGCTAAAAATAAATGAAAAAATGAAACTGAATGAAAATAATGTTCTTTCTGGAAGTGAGAAAGGGGAAGTAACAAAAACAGACGGCCCACAGGAGTGGGGACTTAACCCTGTAGGGACCGCAGAACATGGTAAGAAGGTTAAAGAGAATGGGAAACTCGATTCTGGGGAAGTAATTAATAACAAAGCGAAGACAGTAAGTAAAGAAATTTTGGGGAAAGGAATGCGTGCATAGTAGAAGAAATAGAAAACAAACAGGAGTTGGGACAGTTGCAAACAGTAGGTAACGTAGAAACTGAGGACACTGAGGAAAACTGGGATATTAACCAGAAACTAAACGTAAGCGAAAAATATAAAATGCGTAAACTAATTCAAGAAAATTATTTCGATAAACTTGAAGACGAACCAAAAACATCAGAGTTCAAGGCGTCAATCCTAGTGACTTCAGGGAATGCGACCTACTGTTCGCCTAGAAGACTGTCTTTCGCGGAAAAACAGGAAGTAGGGAAAATTATAGCGGATTTGCAAGAAAAGGGAATTATCCGACCGAGCAATTCTCCCTATGCTTCATCCATCGTACTGACCAAGAAGAAAAGTGGTGAAGTACGGATGTGCGTGGACTATAGGGCCCTTAATAAAATTATAGTGCGAGACAAGTATCCCCTCCCACTGATAGAGGACTGCTTGGAGTACCTTGAGGGAAAGTCATGGTTCACCATAATGGACCTCAAGTCGGGCTTCTATCACGTCCGGGTCCGAAATACACATCCTGTGTGGTACCGAATGGCCAATATGAATTCCTAAGGCTGCCATTTGGTTTGAAAAATGGACCAGCGGTGTTTCAACGATTCATCGCGGGAATTTTCCAGGATTTTTTGAAGCGAGGTGAAATGGTAGTGTATATGGATGACATTGTGGTGGCATCAAAGACATTAGGTGAACATATCCAATTGGTAGGGAAAATACTGGAACGGTTAGCCCAGTATGGACTTAAAATAAAGATACAAAAATGTAAGTTCGCATATAATGAAATTGAGTACCTAGGGTATAAGGTGTCACGAAAGGGCATCGAGCCATCGGACGGACATGTAGAGGCAATCGGGAAGTACCCGATGCCGAAAAATATTAAGGAAATGCAGGCTTTTCTCGGTTTATGTTCGTACTTCTGAAAGTTCGTAAAGGGATTTTCCCTAATAGCTAAACCATTATATGAATTAACGAAAGATGGAGTTAAGTACGAAATAACCGATAAGTGTAGGGAACCTCGAGTCCAATCCTAGCAATCTATAACCCGACAAGGGAAACAGAGCTGCATTGCGATGCAAGTGCGATAGGATTTGGATCCATATTACTACAAAAGCAGGACGATGGCGTGTTCCACCCTGTAGCTTTTTTCTCCAAAAGAACAACGGACGCAGAAACGAAGTACCATAGTTTCGTGTTGGAAACATTGACAATAATTTATTCCCTAAGGAGGTTTAGAGCGTATCTAGAAGGGATTAAATTCAAAATAATGAGAGACTGTAACTCGTTGGCCTTAACTTTGGCAAAAAGGAACATCAACAGCCGTATCTCGCGCTGGGCCCTAGAATTGGAAAATTATAATTACACCATCATACATAGACCGGGAGAAAAAATGGCACATGTTGACGCCCTATCAAGAGTCGAACAGGAAAATAATGACAAGATAGTGGCAACAATTGAAATAGAAGATATAGATTTTCAGCTGTGCGCGGCCCAAGCTAGGGATAGAGACATAGGCGAACTAAAATCAAAGCTCGAAAAGGGAACCGTAAATGGATATGATATGGTAAACGGGAGTTGTGTATAAAAAAGTTAATGACGTGTTGCGATTTTTTGTTCCAAAAAGCATGGAAACTGAGTTAATACGGGAAATGCATGGGAAATTAGGTCATTTAGGGGTTGATAAATGCTATCTGAAAATGAAAGATCACTATTGGTTTCCAGAGATGAAACAAAAAATTTAAGAATATAAAAAGAATTTCATTATGTGCATTATGTATTCAGCCTCCCATAAACCGAATGCGAGGGCATTACATAGCATCCCAAAGGAACCCAGGCCTTTCACACTATTCGTTTGGACCATTTGGGACCGCTACCATCATTACAGTCGAAAAGGAAGCACATTTTATGGGTCTATCTTGTATTGCCACTAAACTTGAGTTGCGTTGTCAGTTGTCTGCGCGACTGAGACGAAATGTACCATTAATGTCAACTCAACTGGGTGGTCGATAAACATGTTATCGATCAGTGTTTTTTCAAACTTGCGACCTCTATTCGCAAAAAAAAAAAAACATTTTAAAAATAATTGCGCTTTGGATAACTCTTTTGTGTATTCTGGATAATATTTTAATATTTTGGCTGAGTTTTCGAGCAAATTTGGAAAACAACCCAAGATTGGAATATAACCTGCCCATTGAATCTTCGGATCGTCAAGTTTTATTTGCTGTCCCAAAAAAATGATAAGTTCGGTGGAATTATTTTTTGATGATGAAGAAAATGTACAGGACATTGCATCTATTAGAAGAAATTTGAGGGACAAGTCGAATCCATTGGAATTGCCATCTGCACTGTAAGCTGATGATCATGTGGAAAGATCCGAGTAAATTATTTCAGGTTTAAGGCGTATTTTCTCTTGCCAAAGGATGCCGTAGTTTTCGTTGTGGAAGTGTTAAACTTGCGCAGCGTTGCGATTCTTGGAGGACGGAAGTTTCCCATGGCAATGATTTCAACAATTGCATGGCTCAATCTACATTGTCGAGAGTATTGAAGGAAGTTGTCCACTTGATAGAGGACAAATTGTGCCAAAATTGGATCGTTTCGAAGTTGACAGAGGAGGAAAAAAGGCAAAATAAAAACCATTTTTATTCAAAAACGAAATTCCCTGGTGTAGTTGGATATATATATATATATATATATATATATATATATATATGTAGGATGTTCGTCATTTGTACTTAAACTGAACCTACTGTATTTGTCACCAAATTCATTTGCAAAAGATTTGCTGCTGTCCGCTCCAAAGGCGATAAATTCACTTATTGTGATGGACCACCACCAGTGTCGTTTAAGTTTATTTTATTTTGAGGCATTTTCTTTTTCAACTTTGCTTTAAAGTGAATCCAGACTCTGCCACTCTTCAGGTGTTCGTGTTGGAGGTTCATGGCTTTTTAAACTGTCCGAAATGGACCTCCACGCTTCATCCGCTGTGGCTTTGGTTTCACCAAAACTCCCGAACTCCTCGGGCTAAGTTTGGATTTTCACTCAGTTTATCAATTAATATTTCGAACTGCTGCTTTGTCGTTATTTTCACCATATTGATACACAAAATTAATTAATGATGCAAAGAATCAATAATTGTTAACAAATTTTTTATTTTTCCTTCTATTTTACTTCTTGTTTCTTCGAAAATATTCACTGCAACTGAAAATAACTGGTTGCTGAAAAACAGCCGCTTCGTCAACTGAGATTCGCAACTTCAGTTGAGAGTTGCCATACGTGGATCAATTTTGACAACTGGCAACGCCACTCAACGATAATTGTTATCGATGATCGACCCCTTAGTCGTTTAGACGACGAGCACCAAGGAGGTTAAGGCAGCACTTGTGAAATATTTTGACTACTATAGCAGACCAGTTAGGTGTATAACCGACAGAGGGAGAGTTGTTTCACATCAAAAGAATTCGCAGACTTTTTGGGAGAGAAAAATATTGATCATGTAAAGGTAGCAGTGCACTCGCCTCAGGCGAACTCAGCGAACCTGTAGCACATGCCGATTGGGTGAAACAACTCAGCAAAATAGAGTTTGCATTTAACAACACTGTAAACAGGTCTATATGATACCTAGAGTTGGGCAATATAGTTCCTGGAGCGGATCGATCTTTCTAGTTCCTTTTGCCAAAAGGAACTAGTTCCTTAATATAGTTCCATAGTTCCAAATAGTTCCGAGAGCGATATAGTTCAATGCATCTTTCTCGTTCCATGTTCTTTTTATTTCCTTCATTCCAAATAGTTCCGGGACCGTTATAGTTCAATGCATCTTTCTCGTTCCTCGTTCTTTTTATTTCCTTAATTCCAAATAGTTCCGAGAATGTATCAAAGGTATCAAAGAGATCAGAGAAAAAGCAGCAGCTGCTATTGCGAGGACGCAAAAATATAATGAGAGAGGAGGTCTGAAGAGAAGGGACATACAGTGAGTTCGTTCAAGGTAGGCGATTTTGTGGTAATAGAAAACGTGGACACCACAGTGGGGGTTAATAAGAAATTAATTCCGAAATTTAAAGGGCCTTACACCGTGAGTAAAGTTTTACCGAACGACAGATACGTCGGCGGAGACATAGAAAATTTTCAAATCACTCAGATTCCTTATGATGGAGTGATAGAAGCATGCAATATGCGATTATGGAAGATGAATGATCCGGATAGTGGGACCCAGGGTTGCTCCGACCCGTAAATTGTACATAGTAGTATTAGTAAATTGTACATAGTATTAGGTTAAGTAGAATAAGTATCTAGTTCACTGGTTTAAGTACACTATACACTAGTTTGTTTTAGCCGAGCTGTAGCAGAATAACACAATGAACACACCTATTATAAGTAAAACACACATCGGTAATAGTTAATACGATAACATAATCATGTATTTATCAGTAATCGATAACAACATTGTTAGACGATAAGAGTTGAATGAATAAATCGCGTCATTCGTTAGAGTGATTGCCGAACTAACAAGACGTGTACAATATATATATTCATTATTTTTTATTTATTTTGCTTAAAATTGAAGAACATTTTCATTGATTTGGAGTTAGTTTTCCTTTCATGCATTGGCGCCAATGTTTTGGTCATCAACTGTTATTTTGTTAATGTTTACTAAATGTTGTCTTTTTACTTTTTTCTCTATTTTCGTATCAAAGAGTAAAATCTCTCCTACTCTCTGAAAACAAGTTACTGAATAATTATCACTGAAAAAGTAAAAAGACACAACTGTTTATACGTTGTGTGTTTGTTAAGCGATCCATTTCAATGTCAGACTATCAACTGAAAAGAAAAAATTGGTTTGACAGCTTAGTTTGACAGATGTCAAATTCCAGTCCCATACTTTTGAAACCACAAAATGGATAACCCTGTAGTTTTAATAAGGTATATTTGCTAACATAAGCTGTGTCTTTTTACGTGATAATTCAGCAAAAGTTGCTGAAAAAATGTTTCAGCAACATTTGGTAAGTAAAAAGACACGCCAATTACTTCCAAGAAGCCGTCTGAAAATTTAAATGAAAAATTATTCAGCCAATAACAAAAAGTAATTGCCGTAAATTTGTTGATTATTATTTGTTATGTTGTTTGAATCAACTCGAAGAAGTGAGGAAAAAACTACCTTGGAATTGAAACATAGAAAGCCACATATTATGCCTGTCTGCGTACTCGTTAATTTGTAATAATTACAAATGTTTCAAATTGTGACAGTTGTATAAAGGAAAAGTTGCTGAAAAAAGTGTTTCAGCAACATTTAGTAAGTACGAGGACAAACCTATTATGTTCTTTAAATTTCTACCGAGTTATTCGGGCCTGTTCGGCATTCACCTCAGTCCAAGTGAAAAGTACCCAATTTCAGTAAGTTCGACAGACTTTTTTCTTTGACCGCCAAAAAAGCTTCACGGCCAATGCTTAATATGTTCTTAGAGAAATTTGAAAGTTCTACACACGTGATAGACAGAAATGTCTTTGTGGCAAGCGGTAAAGTGTGAGTGTAATGTGTATCGAATACACGGTTAAGTCCAGAATATGGCTAATTGCTTCTAATTTACATTATTAATAATGTTAAAAAGTTTTTTTTATCGGTTCTTATTTTGTTTGCCCTTGTAATAACATACTATTTTCTTATTTTCAGTCACCAATTGTTGTTTGGAAAATGAAAGCCCCAGAAAAGAAACCGCTGGTGCGACCCGAGAAACCGGAAGAAGTGCGGGCGAAAGTCCGGAAGGGATCCCAAAAAAAGATTCAGAATCCCATTCATGCATTATCGGAATTTCAAAGCCCAGCTGATGCTGTTTAAAATTAAAATAAAAGTAATCTCTGTTATGCACGTATTATATATGAAAAACTCACGAATTTTCGATGTTCTTACAATGAAGCATATATAAATTAATTTACTTTCATCTAAGTGATAATGTATTTTATATTTGATACATTATGTACTAACCCATATTAATTTTCAATTACGTACAGTTTGTGAATGGTTTGTATGGTTTACGTGTTGCTGCCTATATACCCATTATAGCCTCAATTTATACGATGAGTTTAAAAAATTTATAACAAATGGTGATATATGTATATGAAGTTTTTTTTTTTTGCACAAATAAGATGCTCTATTTGTTTAAAACAAGATTGTTTCTAATTATAATAACATTTATAAAAGTTGAAGAAAAAAAGAATAGATGATATAGAATAGTTATCATATAAACGATTTCGGCAAAATTTTGAAAATAAAGATGTTTAATAAATTTTATTATTCAAGAGGACCATAATATTCGAATTCTTAATCTTCTAAATATTCCTGTGTAGGAATTTAATAACTGATATTAATTGAAACGTTGTTAACATTTCTTTCGTTTTGGTAACAGCTACAAAAAAAAAACAAATACAATTGATGCTAATAAACAATAAGTAAGGTTTAAAAAATGTTTCTTTCACAGATATCGTAGCATTTGTAAAACATTAACATAAGATCAGGATTAAGTAAATTCCAAAATTCCATTTCAAGACATGAAATTTTTTGTCGATTTTTCTGAAATTCATATTGGGTTCACTTGAGAACGCCTCATTTGCAATTTCCTCAACAACTTATTGGTTTTTAATTGGCTCCTAGAACACAATGGTCTCATATTTTCAATCAATCTTCTACATACTCTTCTATTCGGTAGAGAAATCGTGGGAAGAATCGTATACAAGACAATCGGTTATATTAGAACAATATTATTTTTATTTGTGCAAAAGACTCAACACTTTGTCATTTTTGTTATCGTATTTTATAAAACAACAAAATTTGCAATTGTTGGCATTTACAAAAATACTTCGCAAACTGTACATTAATATTTCATCCCACATCCCGATGGTTGTTAAAATCAAGGGTAACTTCTTACAAACTATGAGATAAACTCAGTTTGTACACATTTAGTATAATTACCTGGTATTAATTCATACTTTTTCTTTCCAATTTATTTAATGGCGTTGGTCTTCAGTATTAACTAATACATTATACAATAAAGCATATTATCAATACAATTAAATTCCAAATATTTTGTTGTTTTGCATGGAAAATTACAGTCAACATCAACATTTTGTAAAAAACCTAGATTCTTCATATTCGGAGTAATAGCAAGAGCCAGTTACTTCGTTCGCGAAAGCTTTATACAAAACGTACAACTTTGCTATTTTGTAATACACGGTGCGCCTTAACTAACTAAATTAAAAGTGCTTATACCTGGGAAGTTTTTTCAGATATTGAAACTACAATTTTCACAGATGGAAAAAATAAATCTAGGTTAAAATGTTGTAGTTGTGAAATTTATCTGCAAGATTGATCTTTATGATTTTTGAAATATGTGTATAAGTTTAAGTTACATTTTTAGTGTTTTTTAGGTTTTAGATATACAGGCATGTCACAGAAACCAATTCCGATCGAAAGTAGAATTGATTCTTTCGGAATGAAATCACTTTTGGTTTATCAAGTGGAATTGTATTTTTTGGTAACATGTCACTTTAAAACACTCCAAAAGCACTTAAAAATAATAAAAATATTGTTTTATTATAAAATCACATTTAGTTTCATATTTTTGATCATTTTATTGAAAATCAACAAAACCAATTATTAACAAAATGTTGCTACATATTTTTTCGTGAAAATCACGTTTTTCTTCGAACAACGATTTATCATTTCTAAAAACTAAACAAGCTGGCATTACGAATGATAACTTAAAGCAAACATAAAAAAGAACAAAATAAGAATGAACTCAAACACTGTATTTTTCAAAGTTATGTTGATTTTTTGCGCCTCAATCACAGTAAAACTGAAAATCCAATAAAAATGAACATTATTTTCACACAAAAAAACTTTCTTTAAACACAATATTTTCAGAATTCCCACTTCTACAGTGTTTTCTAATCATATGTTTTTGTTTTGTTTCTTTTGTTTCCTCTAATGTTGCCATATTTATACTAAAAAATAAGATTTTCGGAATTCACCAAATCGATCGAAATCTGGAGAAGCTAAAACATTGAAACCATTCCGATCTGTAGTGTATCTCAATAGCATATTTCATACATATGGTAACACTGATTCTTGTTATGCTTTTTCTATTCTATCAATGTATCTTTTGTACTAATTAGTATTCGTTACATTTTTAGTTACTGTCATATTTCTTACTAGTTATCATTAACTAGTTCACTTCGATTTCAACTATCAACCAGATCAAAACGTTCGACTCCATTGTTAATCTTTTATATCTTTGTTGTTACTTATTTATTAAATAAAGCATCAATATTTAATCAGTATCAAACGCGTATCAAATTGGCGACGAGGATAAACACAAAACACTACATTTCAAATAAAAATGGTCGTTTCAACAAATCGGTGTCATCGTTAACAAGTTGCGACGAATCAAACATGGTGCAAATCCTAGTGCGGAAAAACAACAACAGCTAAAATTCAGCATCAACAACTCAACAAAATCGAAACACCCTTTCAGAGAAAAATGCATCAATCATCAATCCAAGTCAATTCAACAAATCATCAAATCAGAATCATCAACCTGTTTCAAAATGTAAAACCTGCTTTGGTGAAGTGCCATGCCATCAATGAAGTCAGCAAGTGCATGCTGCGCCAGATAACGATCAAGTCTAAGGAAACTACATCCTGCTCTCCTGACGGACCAAGTCCTTATTAAGCCTGGGAGACTATAGTGTATCTCAATAGTATATTTCATACATATGGCAACACTGATTCTATGTTATGCTTTTTCTATTCTATCAATGTATCTTTTGTACTAATTAGTATTCGTTACATTTTTAGTTACTTCCATATTTCTTACTAGTTATCATTAACTTGTTCACTTCGATTTCAACTATCAACCAGATCAAAACGTTCGACTCCATTGTTAATCTTTTATATCTTTGTTGTTACTTATTTATAAAATAAAGCATCATTATTTAATCAGTATCAAACGCGTGCTTACTTTCAATTTAAGTACACAACACGATCGGAATCTGTGACATGCCTGATAGAAGTTTAAATTGACTCCATCGCCTGCTTCCTGAAAATGCTTGTCATGACATTCAGCCCAATCATAAACATCATTTCACAGTGAGTTTTTTCACTTTCGCTTCCTCCCTTATTATAAACATCATAAGGGAGAACAAAACTCACGTTCGTGAGAAAAGTAGCTATCATAAATGTCAAAAAAGTGAGAATGTGAGGCAATTTTTTCTCACTACAGAAATCAAGGTGAGTTGAACAAAAAAATGTAAATATGAAAATTTTTTATAGAAAAAAAAAAATCGGCAAAAACGAATATTTTGCATTTGTAATGATAATCAATTGTATTTTTTTGTGTTTTACGTTGAAAGTAACAAATAAAAAAAACAATTAGAAATTCTTTTGGCAACTATACATGTTCATCAATGAAGTAAGGAAGACCAAATGAGTATTAAACTATGTATCAACATATGACACAGGCAGGTTTGAATACATGGATCCCCCTAAAAAGAAGGCGAATGCAAAACAGAATTTTCTCAGCACTCTCCATTGGTAATTGAAAAATTCAGTAAATAGCACAGCAAAATACAGCACAAAGTTCGCGATCAACATAAAACTTTGCAACTTTTATACCAGTATAAACCGATTAAGCAACCAATGTAAAATCCTTTTTCGCCAAAGAAAATATTTTGATTAGCATTGCAGCAAAGCTCTGCATCTGAATCAATGTAAGGTTGGACAAAAATGTGAAAAATGGCTACAAAATGACCACCTTTAGTAACCTCGGTTAAAACCATTGGGCAATAGCTGAATCACATACCAATCTGAAAAAAAACTCAAAATGTCTACTTGATTCCTTGCTACACAAATTACATGTATTTTAACTGACCGTGGAGTTGGGGGTTCGTATAGTGCCATCTCCAACAATGTGGCCCAAATACCGAACCTCTTTCATGCTAAATTTGCTCTTCTCAACATTTATTGTGACTCCCGCAATGCGCAAACACTTAGCTACTTCCTTGAGAACATCGATGTGCCTTTCGAACGTCATACCACTAGAAAGTCGTCCAGGTAGAACAAAACCTCAGTCCTGAGAGACGCTGGTATTACTCTACCTATATTATTTATATTAACTTCCGTATGATGTTGCAGTTTATTGGCATGGCTTTAGTCTTTCCGATGTTAACTTCTAGGCCGATACTTTTGCAGAGCCTTATTAAGTCATTGATTTTACTTTGCATGTCGCTATGTTTATGGGATATTAGGCAAATGTCGTCTGCAAAGTCTAGATCTTCAAGATGACGCTGGAATCCCCATACAATTCCTCTCTTTCTTTTGCAAACTTCAGCCATAACAGTATCAAGCACTAACGCAAACAATAGTGGGGATAGAGGACAACCTTGTTTCACTCCGATGTTTGTAGTGAACGTATCGCTGTATATGTTGTTGTGTCGAACTTTGAGGGGTGCATTCTCGTACATAGCTTTTATTATGTTGGTTATTTATGTGGGACTCCTTTGTTTCGTAAAGCATTCCATATTGCGGTGCGTTTTACCGAATCAAAGGCTTTCGTGAAGTCAATGAACACTATATAGAGGGGCGAATGTCATTCGATAGACTGCTCGATCCGTATTCGAAGTGTATTCGATTGGTCAATGCAACTGCGATGGGATCTGAAACCGGCTTGTTCGTCGCGTAGTGAGCGCTCGATCACATGTAGCCTATTGTTGATGATTGTTGCTAATACAGTAGAACCTCGATAATTCGTAATTCAAGGGACCGGCAATTTTATACGAATTATCGAAGATTTCGAATTAGCGAAGTTAAAATGCGAAGGAAATGGCTTCAAGGGACCGGCAGCTTATACGAAATATCGAAGATTACGAATTATCGCGACTCTACTGTACAGTAGAGTCACTCTACTGTATGTACTTTATAAATTGTGTTAGGTTTAAGGATGCGCAGCCCTCTATTAGACTGTTTCACTCGGAGACCGTTGGTCCATTGTGTTCATCCTGTGTAGGCTATTTAAAGATGATGGAGATGATGATTTAAAGATGATGGAGGTGTGTTGTTGAGATGATTAAAGATGAAGGAGATGATGGAGTGTTAATGCAGCTTGATGAGATGAGGATGATAGGACAGAGATGATGGTGAGTGTATGAGATGTAGAGATTGACGCCAAGGAATTATCTGGAAGAGCGAAAAGAGTATGATTATTAAGGGTTGTTAAGGACCTTTGCCAAGCCATGCTAGATGTCTGGCAAAGTTGAGTAGGACGGTGGGGTCTATGTTAGACAGGAAGGTCAGAGTGTCTATCTCATAACTGCCTAGTGTACGGTATCTCCTTGTTTGCAACATGGGACACCTACAAAGCAGATGTTCGACAGTCTCTATCTCCTCCGCATCTTCGCATAGTCTGCAGTAGTCAATGCCACTGTCGTCCCATTTTGAAGTTAGGGACCTCACTCTGCCGTGACGTAAGTCCCACCGCGATTTTTATCCCTAGCTTATCAAGTGATAGAAGGGAAGCCGTTCTTCGACGAGAAACCACTGGCCAGATTGCCTTGGATACCCTACAACCAGGTTCCAATAGCCATCTTTGATGTGCTTTCTTGTTGAAGATCTCCCGAAGTTTGCCAATGTAGTGGCACATCGGTGGCCGGACAGTTTCATCAACTGATAAGTCGATAGACCTCGAGCCAGTTCATCTGCTACCTCGTTTCCCATGATGTTGCTGTGACCCGGAACCCATCATAGTTTTACGATATCGTGTATATCCTGCAGAGCTCTCCTACAATCAAGAATAGCTCTTGAATTTATGTTCCGTGACTTGAGGGCCGCTTGACTATCGACATATATAGTCAACGGTCCTGTAAGACTGCCTCACAGCCCTTTCACCAATTAAGCTGTTTTCTTGATAGCAAGAATCTCCGCCTGAAAAACACTACAATTATCGTCAAGCTTATATGAGTTTTTAATAAGTGGATACTCGCAGTAGACGCCAGCGCCAGTTCCTTCTTCCATCTTGGACCCGTCTGTGTAAATTGCCAGACCGTCCAGAGGAGATATGCACTCAGCCCATGCGTCTCTGTTTGGTAAGATAACAGTTAAGGAGTCAAACTTGAATTAGGTAGGCATATAATCGCTTATACTATGTTTACATTTGTAGTCGAATTTGGTAACGAACACACCCATTGTGTAGTCGTATTTAGTAATGAACACACCCATTGTAAATAATACACTTATCGATAGCATTTGGTACGATAAAACACAACAATGTATTTGTAATCGATATGTACACTAGTATAGAGAACTGAGTATGATGAAATAAAATGAAAAGAAGCCATTCTTGGCGTACCCTCTGAAGAGCTAACAACTCAGGTGTGACAAAGAACCCGTCGGCGAAAAAAACTGGATGGTGAAATTAAATTAAAACGCAAAAGAACAGGAGTGGAAAAAAACTGAAAGAAAAAGAAGAAATTTAGTGAAACTAAGCGGAGAACTAGAAGAAAAAATAGATAGTGAAAAACTCTAAGAAAAAGAAAAACTAAAATTCTAAAAAGAAAAGAAAAACTAAAATTGAAAAATGTCTTGTGAAAATTTAAGAGAAGAGCTAAGAAAACTCGGCATCCAGTTTCCAGAAACTGCCACATAAATGCAGCTACGAGACTTGTTGAAGGAGGTGGTTGGTGGGCCGGCAGAAAAAACTGCCAAGAACAAAGATATGCCCGGTGAAACCAACACACAAACAAACGAAGAAGCTAGCGGCAGCAACCAAAACGAGCAAGCAGACATTTTTGAACGAGCCAGTGGCAGCGCCCAGACAAGCCAAAACGAGCAAGCTAGTGGCAGCGCCCAGACAAGCCAAAGCAAGCAAACACACACACACAGACAAACGAACATGCGGGTACATCCAACAAGGCAAGTAAGGCTGATGAAAACGAAACACAAAAAATAGACAGACTGCAAGCCAAACTACGCTTGCTACAATTGCAATTCGAAATAAGCGAGCTGGAAACAAAAAGTGGAAAACCGAAAAGCTATGTAAGTTTCGTGGACATCGAGAATGCCCTTGAAAAATTCAGCGGAGATAATGAGTACAATATCTCAAAGTGGACAAGAGAATTCGAAAAGATTACTGCAGTGATGGGATGTACCGCTGCTGAACAGTTTGTGTTTGCTAGAAGGATGATGACGGGCAGCGTCAGCTTGTTTTTGCGCTCTTCGAAGGCCACCACTTGGAAAGAACTTAAGGCAGAGCTGACTGGTGAGTTCAAAAGATCAACAGGGGTAAAAGAGGCCCTAAAAACTTTGGAGGAAAGAAAATGGGAGAGACAAGCCGAAAGTCTCCACCGGTATGTATTGGCCATGCAGGAGCTGGCTGAAGAGGCGCCTATCAATGAAGCCGAATTGATAGAGTTTATCGTGGAAGGCATGCGGGACAAGACGTCAGCAACAGCGATGTTCCTCAACGTGACGTCACTCGAGGTATTCAAGCGCAACATTCCACGCTACGAGAAATTAGTCCGGGAGAGAAGCCAACGCCGTTGGGCCGCAGGGGCTAAAAAAAATCTAAGTGAGGTGAGATGCTACAATTGCCAAAACTTTGGGCACTATGCCACATCATGCCCAAAGCAACCCAAACCTAAAGGTGCAAGGGCACATCAGACCACACTGCCCACTCAGAGCGGTAGCAGCAATGGAAGATGAAGAGGAGCGGGAAGAAGTCACATGGAACATGCAGGTAAGAGTAGTCTTTGGGTCCCCTTATTCAGAATCTAACATCAAATTTATTTATTCTCTTATCGATACTGGTAGCCCCTGCAGCTTCATAAATAAAGACGTTATCTACTACATTGACCCAGAGGCTAGAATTGAGGAGGAAAAGGTGTCAAAATATAAAAGTTTAGATGGGGAAAAACTGAAGACCTGCGGGAAGAAAAAAGTAATAATAGAATTTCATGGGGAAAAGAAAGAAATGAATTTAAACATACTTAATGAAAAAGCGCCTTGCTACCTAATATTGGGGAGAGATTTTCTAAATCTTTTTAATATCATTTTAAGTGTAAAACACAAAAACCTAAATACAAACAAATGTAATAGTAGCCCTAAGATATTTTTTGGTATGGACTCCACAAATGAAGACAAGGTGGAGCCAGAAAAAATAAAAAATGAAATCATCGGAAAAAAAGAAAACAATGAAAAGCTATGTAAGTTTCGTGGACATCGAGAATGCCCTTGAAAAATTCAGCGGAGATAATGAGTACAATATCTCAAAGTGGACAAGAGAATTCGAAAAGATTACTGCAGTGATGGGATGTACCGCTGCTGAACAGTTTGTGTTTGCTAGAAGGATGATGACGGGCAGCGTCAGCTTGTTTTTGCGCTCTTCGAAGGCCACCACTTGGAAAGAACTTAAGGCAGAGCTGACTGGTGAGTTCAAAAGATCAACAGGGGTAAAAGAGGCCCTAAAAACTTTGGAGGAAAGAAAATGGGAGAGACAAGCCGAAAGTCTCCACCGGTATGTATTGGCCATGCAGGAGCTGGCTGAAGAGGCGCCTATCAATGAAGCCGAATTGATAGAGTTTATCGTGGAAGGCATGCGGGACAAGACGTCAGCAACAGCGATGTTCCTCAACGTGACGTCACTCGAGGTATTCAAGCGCAACATTCCACGCTACGAGAAATTAGTCCGGGAGAGAAGCCAACGCCGTTGGGCCGCAGGGGCTAAAGAAAATCTAAGTGAGGTGAGATGCTACAATTGCCAAAACTTTGGGCACTATGCCACATCATGCCCAAAGCAACCCAAACCTAAAGGTGCAAGGGCACATCAGACCACACTGCCCACTCAGAGCGGTAGCAGCAATGGAAGATGAAGAGGAGCGGGAAGAAGTCACATGGAACATGCAGGTAAGAGTAGTCTTTGGGTCCCCTTATTCAGAATCTAACATCAAATTTATTTATTCTCTTATCGATACTGGTAGCCCCTGCAGCTTCATAAATAAAGACGTTATCTACTACATTGACCCAGAGGCTAGAATTGAGGAGGAAAAGGTGTCAAAATATAAAAGTTTAGATGGGGAAAAACTGAAGACCTGCGGGAAGAAAAAAGTAATAATAGAATTTCATGGGGAAAAGAAAGAAATGAATTTAAACATACTTAATGAAAAAGCGCCTTGCTACCTAATATTGGGGAGAGATTTTCTAAATCTTTTTAATATCATTTTAAGTGTAAAACACAAAAACCTAAATACAAACAAATGTAATAGTAGCCCTAAGATATTTTTTGGTATGGACTCCACAAATGAAGACAAGGTGGAGCCAGAAAAAATAAAAAATGAAATCATCGGAAAACTGTGCAGTGTTTCTTTAAAAGGGGGAAAAGAAGGTAGAAGTCGGTTGGGGAAAACTAATAAAGAGAAAGAAGAGCACATAGGAGCACTGGAAGAAATTAAAGAGAATTTCGGAAATTTAAAGAGTGACCATGAGAAAACTGGGGGAAACTTGAAAAGGGATATCGGACAGACGGAAGAGAACGTATATGATTTTGGAAAAGAGAAAGAGCAAGCTCAAGAAGATTTTAAAGAAAATAATGGGGAACTAATTATTAAAGAAAATTTTAAAGAAAATAATGAAAGCTTGATTATTAAAGAAAATTTTAAAGAAAATATTGGAAGCCTGATTATTAAAGAAAATGATGGGGAACTGATTATTAAAGAAAATTTTAAAGAAAATAATGGAAGCCTGATTATTAAAGAAAATTTCAAGGAAAATAACGAGGAACTGAATATTGAAGAAAATTTTAAAGAAAACAATGAAAACTCGATCATTAAAGAAAATTTTGAAGAAAACAACGGGGAATCGATTATTAAAGAAAATTTCAAGGAAAATGAACGGAAGCAAATTATTAAAGAAAGTTTAGATACTTTGCAGAATGCAAATAAGAATGAAGGGTGGGAAAAACAAAAAGGGGAATTCCAACAAAACTTATGGGAAGAAGTTTGTAAAATTGAAATAGATAACCAGGAGGAAACATGGAACATAAATCCGCAGTTGGAATTGAAGGAAAAGAAAGAGATTCAGGATATAGTAAAGGAGGGATATTTTAGGAAACTGGAAGATAACCCGAAGGAAGCAGATTATAAGGCCTCCATATTAGTTAACTCAGGAAATAGTCCCACCGCGATTTTTATCCCTAGCTTATCAAGTGATAGAAGGGAAGCCGTTCTTCGACGAGAAACCACTGGCCAGATTGCCTTGGATACCCTACAACCAGGTTCCAATAGCCATCTTTGATGTGCTTTCTTGTTGAAGATCTCCCGAAGTTTGCCAATGTAGTGGCACATCGGTGGCCGGACAGTTTCATCAACTGATAAGTCGATAGACCTCGAGCCAGTTCATCTGCTACCTCGTTTCCCATGATGTTGCTGTGACCCGGAACCCATCATAGTTTTACGATATCGTGTATATCCTGCAGAGCTCTCCTACAATCAAGAATAGCTCTTGAATTTATGTTCCGTGAATTGAGGGCCGCTTGACTATCGACATATATAGTCAACGGTCCTGTAAGACTGCCTCACAGCCCTTTCACCAATTAAGCTGTTTTCTTGATAGCAAGAATCTCCGCCTGAAAAACACTACAATTATCGTCAAGCTTATATGAGTTTTTAATAAGTGGATACTCGCAGTAGACGCCAGCGCCAGTTCCTTCTTCCATCTTGGACCCGTCTGTGTAAATTGCCAGACCGTCCAGAGGAGATATGCACTCAGCCCATGCGACTCTGTTTGGTAAGATAACAGTTAAGGAGTCAAACTTGAATTAGGTAGGCATATAATCGCTTATACTATGTTTACATTTGTAGTCGAATTTGGTAACGAACACACCCATTGTGTAGTCGTATTTAGTAATGAACACACCCATTGTAAATAATACACTTATCGATAGCATTTGGTACGATAAAACACAACAATGTATTTGTAATCGATATGTACACTAGTATAGAGAACTGAGTATGATGAAATAAAATGAAAAGAAGCCATTCTTGGCGTACCCTCTAAAGAGCTAACAACTCAGGTGTGACAAAGACCCCGTCGGCGAAAAAAACTGGATGGTGAAATTAAATTAAAACGCAAAAGAACAGGAGTGGAAAAAAACTGAAAGAAAAAGAAGAAATTTAGTGAAACTAAGCGGAGAACTAGAAGAAAAAATAGATAGTGAAAAACTCTAAGAAAAAGAAAAACTAAAATTCTAAAAAGAAAAGAAAAACTAAAATTGAAAAATGTCTTGTGAAAATTTAAGAGAAGAGCTAAGAAAACTCGGCATCCAGTTTCCAGAAACTGCCACATAAATGCAGCTACGAGACTTGTTGAAGGAGGTGGTTGGTGGGCCGGCAGAAAAAACTGCCAAGAACAAAGATATGCCCGGTGAAACCAACACACAAACAAACGAAGAAGCTAGCGGCAGCAACCAAAACGAGCAAGCAGACATTTTTGAACGAGCCAGTGGCAGCGCCCAGACAAGCCAAAACGAGCAAGCTAGTGGCAGCGCCCAGACAAGCCAAAGCAAGCAAACACACACACACAGACAAACGAACATGCGGGTACATCCAACAAGGCAAGTAAGGCTGATGAAAACGAAACACAAAAAATAGACAGACTGCAAGCCAAACTACGCTTGCTACAATTGCAATTCGAAATAAGCGAGCTGGAAACAAAAAGTGGAAAACCGAAAAGCTATGTAAGTTTCGTGGACATCGAGAATGCCCTTGAAAAATTCAGCGGAGATAATGAGTACAATATCTCAAAGTGGACAAGAGAATTCGAAAAGATTACTGCAGTGATGGGATGTACCGCTGCTGAACAGTTTGTGTTTGCTAGAAGGATGATGACGGGCAGCGTCAGCTTGTTTTTGCGCTCTTCGAAGGCCACCACTTGGAAAGAACTTAAGGCAGAGCTGACTGGTGAGTTCAAAAGATCAACAGGGGTAAAAGAGGCCCTAAAAACTTTGGAGGAAAGAAAATGGGAGAGACAAGCCGAAAGTCTCCACCGGTATGTATTGGCCATGCAGGAGCTGGCTGAAGAGGCGCCTATCAATGAAGCCGAATTGATAGAGTTTATCGTGGAAGGCATGCGGGACAAGACGTCAGCAACAGCGATGTTCCTCAACGTGACGTCACTCGAGGTATTCAAGCGCAACATTCCACGCTACGAGAAATTAGTCCGGGAGAGAAGCCAACGCCGTTGGGCCGCAGGGGCTAAAGAAAATCTAAGTGAGGTGAGATGCTACAATTGCCAAAACTTTGGGCACTATGCCACATCATGCCCAAAGCAACCCAAACCTAAAGGTGCAAGGGCACATCAGACCACACTGCCCACTCAGAGCGGTAGCAGCAATGGAAGATGAAGAGGAGCGGGAAGAAGTCACATGGAACATGCAGGTAAGAGTAGTCTTTGGGTCCCCTTATTCAGAATCTAACATCAAATTTATTTATTCTCTTATCGATACTGGTAGCCCCTGCAGCTTCATAAATAAAGACGTTATCTACTACATTGACCCAGAGGCTAGAATTGAGGAGGAAAAGGTGTCAAAATATAAAAGTTTAGATGGGGAAAAACTGAAGACCTGCGGGAAGAAAAAAGTAATAATAGAATTTCATGGGGAAAAGAAAGAAATGAATTTAAACATACTTAATGAAAAAGCGCCTTGCTACCTAATATTGGGGAGAGATTTTCTAAATCTTTTTAATATCATTTTAAGTGTAAAACACAAAAACCTAAATACAAACAAATGTAATAGTAGCCCTAAGATATTTTTTGGTATGGACTCCACAAATGAAGACAAGGTGGAGCCAGAAAAAATAAAAAATGAAATCATCGGAAAACTGTGCAGTGTTTCTTTAAAAGGGGGAAAAGAAGGTAGAAGTCGGTTGGGGAAAACTAATAAAGAGAAAGAAGAGCACATAGGAGCACTGGAAGAAATTAAAGAGAATTTCGGAAATTTAAAGAGTGACCATGAGAAAACTGGGGGAAACTTGAAAAGGGATATCGGACAGACGGAAGAGAACGTATATGATTTTGGAAAAGAGAAAGAGCAAGCTCAAGAAGATTTTAAAGAAAATAATGGGGAACTAATTATTAAAGAAAATTTTAAAGAAAATAATGAAAGCTTGATTATTAAAGAAAATTTTAAAGAAAATATTGGAAGCCTGATTATTAAAGAAAATGATGGGGAACTGATTATTAAAGAAATTTTTAAAGAAAATAATGGAAGCCTGATTATTAAAGAAAATTTCAAGGAAAATAACGAGGAACTGAATATTGAAGAAAATTTTAAAGAAAACAATGAAAACTCGATCATTAAAGAAAATTTTGAAGAAAACAACGGGGAATCGATTGTTAAAGAAAATTTCAAGGAAAATGAACGGAAGCAAATTATTAAAGAAAGTTTAGATACTTTGCAGAATGCAAATAAGAATGAAGGGTGGGAAAAACAAAAAGGGGAATTCCAACAAAACTTATGGGAAGAAGTTTGTAAAATTGAAATAGATAACCAGGAGGAAACATGGAACATAAATCCGCAGTTGGAATTGAAGGAAAAGAAAGAGATTCAGGATATAGTAAAGGAGGGATATTTTAGGAAACTGGAAGATAACCCGAAGGAAGCAGATTATAAGGCCTCCATATTAGTTAACTCAGGAAATATAACTTATTGCTCGCCTAGAAGGCAATCCTTTGCAGAGAAAGGGGAGGTTAATAAAATTATCACAGAACTTTTGGACAAAAAGATTATACGACCCAGCAATTCGCCATACGCATCCCCCATCGTCCTCACTAAGAAGAAGAGCGGGGAAACAAGGATGTGTATAGATTATAGGGCCCTTAATAAAATCACAGTTAGAGACAATTATCCGTTACCGTTAATAGAAGACTGCTTGGAATATCTCGAGGCAAAAGCATGGTTCACCATATTGGACCTGAAGTCGGGATTTTACCAAGTCAGACTGGAAGATGAATCCGTTAAGTATACGTCCTTCGTAGTACCGAATGGACAATATGAGTTCTTGAGGCTACCATTTGGGTTAAAAAACGGACCGGCTATATTCCAAAGATTTATTACGGGGATATTTCAGGACTTTTTAGAAAACAACGAAATGGTTATATACATGGATGATATCGTGATAGCGTCGAAAACACTGAATGAGCACATTGTTGCGGGTGACTTATGCTTTATGCATTTTTATTTTCTTTGTTTGTCGAAGCCCACAGCATTTTTTATACGTGTGACACGTAGCTGCCGGCAAAAGTGAGCGAACCGGATACATTAAACGGCCGGTTCATATGTTCAACTATCAGTGTTGCCAGCTCAAAATCAGATAAAATACAGCACTGTAGGGGCGTAAAGGGTTCAGTAGAGGCGAACAGAATAAAATTAAATAAATGTAGGAAAAAGCGCAAAAAGTTGGATAATAAGGGAAAATGGTTCCCTATAAAAGGCCTAACGGAGGGAAATTCCGCCATCATTAATCAGTCTTTGGAGTTAGAGAACAGATTCTTTTATACAAACCCAGATAAAACCAGTGTCAGCAAATAAAAGAAAAAAACTATATAATTTTCATACAAAAGATTTGTGATTTTTTTTATTGATTGATTGGTGTCGGTTGTTTGTTACATGGATGTTTTTGTGCGAGCAAGCTAGAGTAAGTTGAGATTATGTCTGTGACAAGGTCTGGCTTTGATTGGTTGTTCTTTTGTGTGTTTCTTAAAGATATCGCCAAAACCCAGCGTCAACCAAACCAGCCAAGTATTGACCCCTCTAAGTGTCTGCCTGGAGGAGGTCATAGATCTTTTTGGGGAAAAATCGTAAATATTGTTCTGCCAGAGAAGCCACATTAGTGTGCGAGCCAGGGCAACCAGGCAATTGATGATTTTGTATTTGTGACGGAAAGCAGCCAAAGTTTATACCAGCTAGAGTGCCTATAAAAAAATAAAGACACAATATATAAGTAAACTGGATGCGAAGGTAAAAGAAAATATTGTTGTAGACTTACCGAATAGCAAAATTGATCCACGTACAAAAGTGATCACTGTCAAAAGTGATAACGACTGCTTACGTCTGCGCAGGAGCGCTTTCTTGGTGCCTTGTGTTTGCCTGTAAGGAACGAGAAGAAATATAACTAATTGACGCAAGAAAAATTCAAAGACTGAAACTTTTTGTGTTATATTTTATTATATTAGTGTCAAACTAAATTGTGATTGTCCGTAGATAGAATATTAGTATATAAGTACGTTTTGATTGTGAGGGTTATTAACACCAAATTTTAACAGTGGGCGTAGGGTTACCCCAAAGATTACGAAAGGAGTAGGTGAATTTTGTCTGTGGACAGATTGATAACGTCCATCATTACGCCGCTAATCGAGCTCAATTAGAGGGTTGATATAATTTTCTCTAAAATTTAGCCAGAGTTGGCAAACTAAAGAATTCTTCTTCGTACTTGGATGGTAGTCTGAGTCATTGGCTCACGAAGTAATTGTTAGGTGTTGATGATCCATGAATTGCCATATGATATTGATTGTTTTGTTATTTTAAGAAATATGACTTTTGCAATAAATTATAATTCTTTTATGTAAACTTTATCGTAAATATGTTGTTCTAGTTTGTTTGTAAGAGAGGGCATCAGGGGTGTGCTATGAAGTGGTAAGTGTGTGTGGCGTTCGGGGCCTTTTTAATATTTCAACGCTTGGACAAAAGGGTCATGGCAGGGCGGGCATAGTGGGGGAGCAAAAGATACCAAGCTCCTGTGTCATCGTGGTATGGTGTGTATGTGTTTTCATGTTGTTAGTTGTCTTGTTTATAAGATCCAATTACTTACGTGTTCATTCCCTAAGGGTATTGGTGGCAGGGTTAAAAACCTCCCCCTGAAGGTGTGCTCCTATCTGAGCTAGTGTGGAACCCCACCAAAACGCCGCTGAAAGGCAGATTGTAACAGTATGGCGCCCAATTAAAATCGTTAATGCCTTATAGGCATGAATAATTAAGCATGTGCAATATAACCTACGCACTGTACAATAGATCATAGGGAACAATAGTTTAAAGCGAAGTATCGCATTTCTAACAACCTATCGGATATTGTATCCACTGTTTATAGATCGAACTGTGATAAAAGTGCAATATGTAGTATAGGAAAGTTAGAAATTAGGATACCTCGTTCCAGAGATTAGGGTCTAGTACAATAGCTTTTGTTCGTCAAGTGTAACAAAATATGTATTGTTTTATGACCAGTGTTTGTATATGTCTGTTATTTTTTTGTTTGTTTAAAGTAAAGTCCATAGAAAATGGGTAGCATAGGATAAATTGCGATATCTGTTCAGGCCATAAAAGCCAGAAACTGTATCGTTCAATTTGATCATCTTCCATGAGATCCTTTTTTTTTAGATATATAAAAAAAACTGCCATGGACCTACTTCCTAAATTTATGTTCGTTAGTGTAAAGTCCAAGCTATTCAATACCCGATGACAACCTGATTAGGCCACTAAACTATAAAGATAGTTTCTTTTTTTAGGGAAATAATCCACACACTATCTTACGTATAGCTGAAAACACCTCTGATCACCTCTTGTATGTGTATTTGTTTATAAAAAAGGAGAAAAAAAACTTTTGTTTTGACGACTAACCTGTCTTCATATTTTTAAAATCCTAGTCTAATTTTTATACTAATATAAGCCTTTAAGTAAAAAATAGATCAAGTACAGTAACCTAATTAGTTCTAGTTAAATCTTAGTTTTATGATTTTATGTCCTTACGTTATTCTTTTTTATTTTCTTTGTGAGGGCAAAATCGGCAATTTAAATAAACGCTAAACTTAACATAAGCTAATGAGTGCAGCCGCGGGTAAAAGACGTTTGAAAAGAGATAGATCATTTGATTTGAGTAGACCTTTTATTGTGTTACCTAAACAGAAGAAAAAAAGACCTGAATCCAAAATGGCAACTGATAGCCCTAACATCGATCCAACCATCCGGGATCTATCGGGTTCCATCAATAACCCTAATAGTAGTACTAGTTCTGCTGGAGGTCTCCCACTCAACCGTAACCAACCGAACTCAAATTCTGAACTGAACCAACTAGTAAAGAGTATGGTCTATGATAGCCTGAATCAGGCACAGACTAAAATACAGGCTATGGTACAGGCATCGGTTACTAAAGAAATGGAAAAGGTTTATTCAGTCATAGACAGATTGAACGATTCAATAAATAGGCTTTCACTTAATGGGCAAACTACGTCACAAAACCAACCAGACCAACAACAACAAAATACTGATCAAAGTTCTGGACCGCCCTCAACCCCAAGGAGTGTGAGAGGTAATGCAAGTACAAGCCGTAGTTCCAATATCGTCCCATCATTTGTGACCAGTCTGAATTATCAAGGTATAAAGCTGGACCGTTTAGGATTAAATTTCTCTGGTCGTCCCAATACACTGGCAGTGGAAGATTTCATATATCGCCTGGAGCACTTCCAAAAGCTCTATAATCTACCTTGGCAAGATATATTGAATGAATTTCATGTTCTAGTTTCGGGAACAGCCAATGAATGGTTCTGGCTCGAGCAAATGAATGAAAATATTTCTACGTGGGAATCATTAAAACATGCTTTAGGCGAGAGGTTTAAGACAAAACGAACTTGTTTCGAAGAAATGCGGGATTTGCTTGAGCGTAAGCAAATGCCGGGAGAATCTATCAATGCCTTCTTCCATTATTTGAATTCTATGAGAGCTAAATTAGGAAAACCCGTAAAGGAGTATGAAATGATAGCCCTCGCTAAGAAAAATCTGAGGAAGAATATATCAAGCATTGTGTACTCAATGCCAGTGTCCTCCCTTGAACAATTAAGAATAGAATGTATTGAGGTAGATAAAACTTTTTTCCGTCGTGAATCGGTTCCAATATCAAACCCAATCATCAACAAACCCGTGCGTGTCAATGCTTTACAAGAAGGAAACGAAAGGGACGATTTTCAGGTAGTTTGTGAACAAGAGGAAGAAATAGACATTTCAGCTATTAATACCCAACTAATATGTTGGAATTGTCAAACCCCAGGCCACTTATTTAGAGAATGTACGTCTTC
This sequence comes from Musca autumnalis, assembly GCF_047663935.1. Classification (NCBI taxonomy): domain Eukaryota; kingdom Metazoa; phylum Arthropoda; class Insecta; order Diptera; family Muscidae; genus Musca; species Musca autumnalis. The sequence continues at coordinate 126,508,807 of NW_027411644.1, read as the reverse complement.
ACAGAAAAACCAATTTTGTTTTAAGTGCGGAAAACAAAATACGATTACCCCTAAATGCGCAAACTGTAGAGCGGGAAACTCGAGAAAGAACGTGGTTGCCGCGGGGAACCGCCGTTCGATCGAACAACCCGCCGAACCGGACCTTCAACTGAATCAGAATGTGAACAAAATAACTCAATAAATTATTCCAAAATTAGGCATTACTTGCCGTTAGAGGTCAGAAAAGAAAATTATGACCGCGCTAGGTCTAGAATTTTTCAAGATAAAACCGAAAATAAAAGTGAAAACCAGGAACTAAACTCATGGGCGGACAACGAAATACAAAAGAAGAAGAATGCTAAGAGTTGGCAAAAGATATTAAAACTTAGGCAAAAACAAAAGCAGCATAAAGTATTAAAGAAATCCGTGTCCGAAGCAATTGTAAGATGCCAAAGTCGTAAGGACCAAAGGCCGTATGCCGATGTAAAAATAGACGGAAAAGTAATGAAGGGTTTGCTAGACTCAGGGGCAACAGTCGGTCTTCTAGGGAAATCATGTAGAGAAATAGTGGAAGAGATAGGGGCAGACGTACAAATGTATATTTCAAATGTCACTACAGCATCTGGTCAACGTCACCGAATCTTAGGAACGGTTGAGGTAAACATTGAGTACCAAAACAAAATAGCTAAAATGATTTTATTTATGTGTCCCGATCTAGAACAGGAACTATATCTAGGTATAGATTTCTGGAAGATATTTGAAATTGCACCAGAAATCTTTCCTGTTTCTGAAATCGGTCTAGACCTTCAGATCAAAATCCACGGAAACTCAACAAATCAAAACAGTAACATGCATGAACTGACTGATGACCAACAGAAGAAACTGACCGAAGTAATTGAAAAGTTCCGTACGTTTGAAAAGAATGGGTTGGGATGCACCACGTTGGAGAAGCATGCTATAAAATTAGTGGACGGGGCAAATCCCGTAAAAGATAAACATTACCCTCTATCGCCCGCCGTACAGGATATCGTTTACAAAGAAATTGATCATATGCTGGCGCTGAAGGTCATAGAACCTAGCGATTCGCCATGGAGCAATCGGACAACCGTTGTGCGAAAACCGGGAAAGAACCGCTTCTGTTTAGATGCGAGGAAGCTCAACGCTTTAACGATCAAGGACGCTTATCTCTTACAAAATATTGATGGGATACTGAGCCGCATAGACCAAACCCACTTCATCAGCAGCGTCGACCTGAAGTATGCGTTTTGGCAAATAGAGTTGGAAGAAGATGCCAAACCATACACCGCCTTCACGGTACCAGGTCGGCCGCTGTATCAATTCAGGATGATGCCGTTTGGTCTATGCAACGCGGCTCAGAGATTGTGTAGCTTAATGGATCGAGTAATCCCCGGCAAACTTAAATCGAACGTATTCATCTACTTAAATGACCTACTGATAATTTCGGAAGACTTTGATACCCACTTAAGATTGCTGAACGAGGTAGCAGAATGCCTTCGGAATGCGAAGTTAACAATCGGTCTAAAAAAATCTTTATTTTGCTTTCGCGAACTGAAATACTTAGGGTTTATCATCGGAAATGGGTGTCTGAAGACTGACCCGGAAAAGGTGAGCGCGATTATGAGAATACCAATACCAAAAAGTCCTAGGGAAGTGAGGAGCTTTTTGGGTACCGCAGGATGGTACCGACGATTTATACAAGACTTCGCTACCATCTCCGCAGCGCTAACAGACACAGTGAAGAAGGGACAGAAGTTTATGACAACGCCCCAAGCCACCGAATCTTTTAACAAATTGAAGAAAGCCCTGACATCGGCCCCCGTTCTCCGACATCCGGATTTCCGAAGTGAATTTTTCATCCAGTGTGATGCTTCGGATTATGGAATTGGAGCGGTTTTGTTTCAAAGGGATGATGACGGTGGGGAATATCCCATCGCATTTTATTCCCAAAAATTGAATGCGAGTCAGCGGAACTACTCCGTCACAGAAAAAGAGTGTTTGGGTGCGGTACTGGCTGTCAAAAGGTTTCGCCCGTATGTCGAGCTTATGAAGTTTACGATTATTACCGACCACGCGAGCCTAAAATGGCTTATGTCATTAAAGGACTTGAGTGGAAGGCTCGCCCGATGGTCCCTACAACTTCAAGCGTTCGATTTTTCAATTGAACACCGTAAAGGCGCGGAAAATGTTGTAGCGGATACCCTGTCACGAATACCTATTGATTCGGATGTAATGGTAGAAGAAATTTCGGCTGACGATATTCTGGATTTCGAGACCACAGCTTTTGAAAGCGAGGAGTACATGGCGCTGCGAGATACCATAATAGCTAACCAGGAACGTCTCCCTGATTTAAAAGTGGATAATGAAAAGGTTTTTATTAGAATCAAACATTTCGATGAGGCAACGATGGAATTTGAATGGAAATTGTGGATACCACAAGAAATTACCTACGTCATGATCGAGAAAGCACACAACTACACCCAAGCTGTGCACGATGGCATAAACAAAACAGTAAAATGTTTAAAAACATACTATTATTGGCCCAATATGTTATCTCAGGTCAAGAAGTATATTTCTAATTGCCAAATTTGTAAGGAAACAAAGTCGACGAATCAGGTTATGCGACCTACTATGGGAAACGAAGTAGTAACTGGAAGACCGTTCCAGAAACTTTACATAGATTTCCTTGGAAAGTATCCACGATCCAAGAACGGCAACGCCTATATATTTATAGTGTTGGATCACTTTTCCAAGTTTATCTTTTTACACGCGATGAAAGAAGCAACGGCTAAAAATGTGGTAAAGTTTTTGGAAAATCAAGTTTTCCACATATTCGGTGTACCCGAATGCATCCACAGCGACAACGGGAAACAATTTGTTTCGAAATTGTTCGAAGATATGACTAAAACCTACAAAATTAATCACATAACGACCGCTTTCTATTCGCCACAATCTAATGCGGCAGAACGTGTCAATCGATCTGTATTGGCGGCGATAAGAACTTATGTGGAAAAGGACCATCGTGATTGGGACATATACCTGCCAGAAATTGAACAAGCCCTCCGAACGTCCGTGCACTCCTCCACAGGAGTAAATCCGTTCTTTGCGTTGTTCGGATATAATATGTTCACAAACGGAACTGACTTTAAACTAGCGAAAAAACTTCAATCCCTTACGGACCACCAGATTCTACAACTGGACAAAAACGAAAGATTAGAGTTGTTGAGGGAAAAGATCAAAGACAACATGCATCAGGCATATGAGTCCAGTGCTAAAAGATACAACAGTAGAGCGAGGAATGTAACTTTTAGGCCAGGACAGGAAGTATACCGGAGGAATCACATGCTGTCTGATTTCAAGAACAATATAAATGCAACATTTTGCAAAAAATTCTTGAAATGCAGAATAGTGAGACCTGTCGGGAACAACATGTTCGAGTTGGAAACTCTACAGGGAAAATCGCTCGGAAATTATCATGTTAAGGATATTAAAACATAAACTGTGATAGAAGCCTGTGATATAATAAATAACTAAGTGCAATTTAGAATAAAAATGTGTGTTGTGCATGTCCATTTTTAATTTATGTTGTACTAGTTGTTTTTTATATACCCACAGATTATTTACTGAATTTATTGTCTTACATATCCTATGATAAAAAAAACCGATTATTTGCTGAACAGATTATTTACCGAATTAATTATCTTAAATATCCCATGATAAAAACCTTTGAAAGATACATTTATTTGTTCGGGCCGAAGATGTCATTATTCAACACATGTGCAATATAAAACTGTGATACCGAATATCTTAGTTTAATATAGGTTTAATGAATCTGTTTGTGAATGTCCCGATTTATTAATCTATCGTTCTAAGAATTCTTGTATCAGTTATTATTGCATATTTTATTTACCATAGCGTAGGAGATGTCACAATAGCCCGGCTGAATGACACAAACAGGGCGTGGGAGTTCCCCACGTTGGGATAAGCATAGCCAAATCAGTACATATTAATACAAATAAATAAGTATACCAAATTATTTTTAACAAAAAAAAAAGGCTAAGCAATGGTCACAATCTCAGACGAGAAATGGCAATTGAAAAATGGGATAATAACAAAAGCATAAAAATCTATCAGATGAAAAAGTTTCACCCACCCATACATAAACGCCCTGCCCCGAATCGTATTCCAACTATAACCAATGTGAAGAGTATGTAATTAAATCACAACCAAAACATAAAATAAAAAAACAACATAAATTCCCGGTAGGTAGCGGCCCTTTAACCTGTACACACTCATCCAAAGAAAGAATGAAATAAACCCCCATTTTTTTGCACATAATTTTTTTTTGAAAAACTATCCACCTCATATGTTATGCGAAAAGCTATAAGACTTCCCGGCAAAACATTGCGATACCCAAAATAAAAATAAACATTTTTCGCAGATCAAAACCAATATCAGATTCTGAAAAGAGAACATATATTTTGTTTCAGTTATTCAATTTGTATTCCGTATAATTTCCCCTGAATCACCATCCCCAATTGTTTCCAGATAAAAGTTTTTAATATCATTCACAAAAATTCTTTTCTCAGATATCTCTCCAGATTCAATAAACAATTCTATAGTATAATCCATTAACATTTTTCATTTGATTGTCTCAGGGTATATTTTCACGTGCAGTTAATATTCTTTAATATCATCCACTGACATTTTTATCTCATATATCTCTCTAGATTCAATAAACAATTTTATAACCCATTAATATTTTTCATTTGATTGCTCCAGGTATATTTTCACGTAAAATTAATATTCTTCAATACCATCCCCCGATATTGTATTTATCCCAGCGCTCCACATTCAATAAAAAAAACTATTTTATATAATCCACTGATATTTTATTCTGATTAAAGATCGTTTCACATTAAATTAAAATTGTTCAATAGATGTGTTCAAGCGGTTTTACGCAGTAAAAAAATGAATGCTTATAAATATCCACCGATATTCCCTCATTTCAATATAATTTACTTAGAGTTGACTCACACGTAAATAACACTGTGCTACAGTGAAAATTTGCAGGGGTTCTAATGCATAAATTCGGTTTTGTGGGAGTCCACAGAAGACGAAAATACCGTTGGTTTCTTTGGGTCACTTCCGTTTTTCATTTTATAACGGTAAATGTAGTGAAAAATGGGCTTTCTTGGATTTTCAACTTTAAACGGACATTACTTCTTATTTCCACAACCGATTTGCACACATTGTCTTTCATTATAAAGAGGAGAGTAATGCCTTTCGAACAAGCCATAGATTTTTAAAATTGGTTAACAAATGGCTAATTAATAGTGGTTTAAGTGTGACAAAAAAGCATTAAAAAACAGTAAAATGTTTTTCCTTGTGCTCTAGGCTGCGTAAATGATACCTAACAGTACAATTATTTACAGTAAGCAAGTAGGAAATTTAGTTGGCTTTCCAAAATGGGAAAAAGCAACAAAATCCGTTGAAAAATGAATGCGTTATGGCATTTTTTGTGTTTGAACTTTTTGGTTTTTTTAATATTTTCCTTTATAAAACATTGATACCTTGTGCGTAATTGTTAAGCAGGATAATCGCAATTGGAATCATACATGCTAAGATACCCATCTTTTATAAAGGAAAATGTGAAAAAAACCAAAAAGTTGAAACACAAAAAATGCCATAACGCATTCATTTTTCAACCGATTTCGTTGGTTTTTCCCATTTTGGAAAGCCAACTAAATTTCCTACTTGCTGTTTGAGTTTTTGTCACACTTAAACCACTATTACTTAGCCATTTGTTAACCGATTTTAAAAACCTATGGCTTGTTCGAAAGGCATTACTCTCCCCTTTATAATGAAACACAGTGTGTGCAAATCGGTTGTGGAAAAAAGAAGAAATGTCCGTTTAAACTTGAAAATCCAAGAAAGCCCATTTTTCACTACATTTACCGTTATAAAATCAAAACCCGAAGTGACCCAAAGAAACCAAAGGTATTTTCGTCTTCTATGGACTCCCACAAAACCGAATTTGTGCATCAGAAATCCTGCAAAAAAATTTTGTCCACTTTTGTATCACAGTGTAATTATCGCATGCGATAAAAATGTCATGCAACAAGGTTATGATCTCCCCCTTAACGCACTGTGGTATATCAAGACAAAACACACGAGAACCGACATCGTTTAGCCCCCTCTACACAACGTCACTATGTCTGCCATTCCCATAAAGATACACAAAACAAAACTCACCTGCATGTATGCGGTTTCCTGGCTGAGTTGACGGAATAACCGGAACATCACCATCACAGGTAGTTGATGTTGTTTTCAGGAACAAATGAGATGGTACACAGCTTGTCACATATAAATTCACTAAAGTTTGCAAGTCTGTTTCACACATTAATGCCAGCCACTAATTGTTAGGTACCCATAAAGTAAGACAGCAACACGAATAGAAATATTAGTCTGAAAAGAAATAACAAAAAATGTTAGTAATGAACCACAACACCGGACACAACAAGAAAGAAGAATAAAAAATAAATATAGGCATTAGGAAACCAATAGGCTTAAGGGATGGGATTGAAATGGTAAATGTTCACAAGCAAATGGGCCAAACATTTCCAAATCGTTTGCCCACACAATATTGTATTTTTTATTCTTTTAAAAAAAAAGAAATCAAACATTGCACACGGTAAACAAGCTATACCGAGGTAACCAATTATAAAAGGTCAACGACAATTTATAAAATCCTCATAAAGGTGGCCAACATTTGTTTACAGGTACCCGTGTACCGTGGTGTCGAAGATGGTTGTAGATAATAGTTGGATGTTATACAATATTCGGTCTGCTCTCATTTTAACACTGTGTCGTTAGTCAGGCAGTTGAGCCACTTTTTTGTTTTCCACGACCAATATCGTTGGTTACCTGCCTTGTTAAGAAACAACACTAACAATGATCACCATCACTTTACCCATAGAATTCTTTTTTTATTAACACGGAAATCCCATTGACATCACAGAGAAACACTTGTTTTTAAATTGCACATTCACACTTGTTTATCAGCCATAATAATAAAAAATTATAAACTAACCTGTCTTCCAAATCATTCAATATGCAATAGAGGCAACTAACCCTGTCCTGTCTGCTTGAATATTCCAAAATTATATTGTCCATGTTTTGTTGACTTTAATAGTACAATACAAATCACTTTTATTGACGGAATTGGGTCGGGAAAGTATAACCGGTTGTTCCAATGTCGACTCCGATGTGGGTTATTGGCACACATACATATAAGATCCCCGTACACGAAAATTTAACAATTAACTACCTGCAAAAGAAAATGTAAGAATAAAAACACAATTATCAATTGTTTCGCGATGAATACATATATTACCTGCCTAACTATGAATGTAAACAAAAGCTGCTGTGAGTAAACATTATTGTGAGTGGATAGAATAATTTTTTTCATTGAAGTTTGTCACAAACTTGCAATGGACAGCGACGTCGATGTACGACGTCATGACAACGAGCTACAATAGTTTGTATTAAATGGTGATTCCGCTAATCAGCACACATTGTGACACACACACATCCTCGCAATTTGAAGGGCGAGTGGGGGAATGTTGTGTGTGACCGATTCGATGTGTGTACACTTATATGTATGTATGTGCCAATGGGTACACATGGTGGTTACCAGGCAAGCCGTTTGCTGAAATAGATAGGTAGAAGAAAAAATGTGAATTGTGGGAAATGGAAGTTAATGATTTTATTTGTTTTTTTTTTTTTTTTTTTAATAAAACACTTTTTTATACCTGGTCCTCTTTTGGGTGGGTTTTTCTTCCCGTCTTCCAGGCTATCCAAGGGAGATTATGAACATTACGATACTCATGAAATCAGACCTACGGTCATAATGGCACGAAAAATGAGTATTTTCCATAGATATTGTCTGCCGTCCGCAAAATAACATAAAAAAGAAGAAACAGCCAACTGCGAAGCAGGTCCTCACTCCTGAAAAGAAAAGATATGGACAACATTAGCTATTACTATTAATAAGATAACATATATTATTGATTTTACTCACCAACAGTCTTCTTCTAACTGATAACATTCATTCTGGTATAGCCAGGGCAGTTGTGAAACACTCAACTGCGCGCACACACACACATGTAAATTTCCCTGGTTAAATACCAACAGCTAGTCATGTAATGGAATGAGACAACAGTCAATCGGTGAATGGAACCGGTAAACACATACTTACATATGTATATGCGTACGTATGTATCGAACCACGCTACAATTTTCGCAGTGCGTACGCACAAACATACTGGCGAAAAAATCATGGCTGTAAAGAAAATAATAGTTATTATATCAATTTTCAGGCCAGAATTTTGCATGAACTTACCTGTTTGTCAGCGTTCCATATATCTCCGGTCATACCATGTACTAACCAAGATTAATGGTCATTAAGGGAAATCGTTCATCCCATTAATTCACAGCCATTCTTTACAGAGAGTTTCAATAAGCACCTTAAAAGCCCGCACATCGCCTTTTTCTTGGAATGCCTCGAAAATGCCGAAGTTTTGTTGCGGGTGACTTATGCTTTATGCATTTTTATTTTCTTTGTTTGTCGAAGCCCACAGCATTTTTTAAACGTGTGACACGTAGCTGCCGGCAAAGAAAAAGTGAGCGAACCGGATACATTAAACGGTCGGTTCATATGTTCAACTATCAGTGTTGCCAGCTCAAAATCAGATAAAATACAGCACTGTAGGGGCGTAAAGGGTTCAGTAGAGGCGTACAGAATAAAATTAAATAAATGTAGGAAAAAGCGCAAAAAGTTGGATAATAAGGGAAAATGGTTCCCTATAAAAGGCCTAACGGAGGGAAATTCCGCCATCATTAATCAGTCTTTGGAGTTAGAGATCAGATTCTTTTATACAAACCCAGATAAAACCAGTGTCAGCAAATAAAAGAAAAAAACGATATAATTTTCATACAAAAGATTTGTGATTTTTTTTATTGATTGATTGGTGTCGGTTGTTTGTTACATGGATGTTTTTGTGCGAGCAAGCTAGAGTAAGTTGAGATTATGTCTGTGACAAGGTCTGGCTTTGATTGGTTGTTCTTTTGTGTGTTTCTTAAAGATATCGCCAAAACCCAGCGTCAACCAAACCAGCCAAGTATTGACCCCTCTAAGTGTCTGCCTGGAGGAGGTCATAGATCTTTGGGGAAAAATCGTAAATATTGTTCTGCCAGAGAAACCACATTAGTGTGCGAGCCAGGGCAACCAGGCAATTGATGATTTTGTATTTGTGACGGAAAGCAGCCAAAGTTTATACCAGCTAGAGTGCCTATAAAAAAATAAAGACACAATATATAAGTAAACTGGATGCGAAGGTAAAAGAAAATATTGTTGTAGACTTACCGAATAGCAAAATTGATCCACGTACAAAAGTGATAACGACTGCTTACGTCTGCGCAGGAGCGCTTTCTTGGTGCCTTGTGTTTGCCTGTAAGGAACGAGAAGAAATATAACTAATTGACGCAAGAAAAATTCAAAGACTGAAACTTTTTGTGTTATATTTTATTATATTAGTGTCAAACTAAATTGTGATTGTCCGTAGATAGAATATTAGTATATAAGTACGTTTTGATTGTGAGGGTTATTAACACCAAATTTTAACAGTGGGCGTAGGGTTACCCCAAAGATTACGAAAGGAGTAGGTGAATTTTGTTTGTGGACAGATTGATAACGTCCATCATTACGCCGCTAATCGAGCTCAATTAGAGGGTTGATATAATTTTCTCTAAAATTTAGCCAGAGTTGGCAAACTAAAGAATTCTTCTTCGTACTTGGATGGTAGTCTGAGTCATTGGCTCACGAAGTAATTGTTAGGTGTTGATGATCCATGAATTGCCATATGATATTGATTGTTTTGTTATTTTAAGAAATATGACTTTTGCAATAAATTATAATTCTTTTATGTAAACTTTATCGTAAATATGTTGTTCTAGTTTGTTTGTAAGAGAGGGCATCAGGGGTATGCTATGAAGTGGTAAGTGTGTGTGGCGTTCGGGGCCTTTTTAATATTTCAACGCTTGGACAAAAGGGTCATGGCAGGGCGGGCATAGTGGGGGAGCAAAAGATACCAAGCTCCTGTGTCATCGTGGTATGGTGTGTATGTGTTTTCATGTTGTTAGTTGTCTTGTTTATAAGATCCAATTACTTACGTGTTCATTCCCTAAGGGTATTGGTGGCAGGGTTAAAAACCTCCCCCTGAAGGTGTGCTCCTATCTGAGCTAGTGTGGAACCCCACCAAAACGCCGCTGAAAGGCAGAATGTAACAACATACATCTATTAAAAAGGGTTATGGCCAGACTAGCTGAGTACGGACTAAAGATAAAAATCCAAAAATGCAGATTCGCGTTTAATGAAATAGAATACTTGGGATACAAGGTATCTAGAGCCATCAGAAGAACACGTGCGGTCGATTAAGCAATACCCATTGCCAAAGAACGTCAAGGAGATGCAAGCGTTTTTAGGATTATGCTCCTATTTCCGAAGATTCGTAAAGGATTTTCCTTAACGGCGAAACCCCTCTACGAATTGACGAAGGACGGAGCTAAATATGAAATTACAGAAGAATGTAGGAAAGCTTTTGAAGAACTTAAGCTGCATTTAACATCCAGTCCGACACTAGCAATTTATAACCCTAAGAGGGAGACCGAGCTGCATTGCGATGCCAGCGCCATAGGATTGGGGTCCATCCTTCTACAAAAACAAGATGATAATGTGTTCCACCCAGTAGCCTATTTCTCAAAACGGACCACAGATGCGGAAAGCAGATACCATAGTTTTGAACTAGAAACGTTAGCAATTGTTTACTCGTTGAGACGGTTCAGGGCGTACTTAGAGGGAATAAAGATTAAAATTTTAACAGACTGTAACTCGCTTACATTAACGCTAGCAAAGAGAAATATTAACAGCAGAAAAGCAAAGTGGGCCCTCGAATTAGAAAACTATAACTACACTATCGTGCATAGGACGGGAACGAAAATGGGGCACGTGGATGCGCTTTCCAGGATAGAACAAGATAATGATAGGAAGGTAGCAACGATAGAATCAGAAGACATTGATTTCCAACTATGCGCGGCTCAGGAGCGGGACAAAGAAATAAACGATTTAAAACTAAGATTAGAGAAAGGGCCGGTAAATGGATATGACATGGTGAACGGGGAAGTTTATAAAAAAGTAAACGATACTATGCGGTTTTTCGTTCCAAAGGAACTGGAAACAGACATAATAAGAAATATTCATGAAAAGTTAGGACATTTGGGGGTGGATAAAGTCTACTTGAATATGAGGGAACATTACTGGTTCCCGGAAATGAAGCAAAAAATAGAAAAATATAGAAAAGGTTGCGTAAAATGCATTATGTATACTGCACCTCACCGCCCAAATGCGAGAGCACAGTATTCCTAAGGAACCACGACCCTTTCACACTATACACCTGGACCATTTGGGTCCCCTACCTTCATTGCAGTCAAAGAGGAAACATATCTTAGTGGTAATTGACGCGTTTACAAAATTTGTCAGACTATATCCAGTACCGACAACAAGTACTAAGGAGGTCAAGGCGGCACTCTTAAAGTATTTTGATTATTACAGCAGACCAGTTAGGTGTATAACAGATAGAGGAAGTTGTTTCACGTCAAAAGAGTTCGCGGAGTTCCTGGAAGAGAAAAACATAGACCATGTAAAGGTGGCTGTCCACTCGCCCCAAGCCAACGGTCATGTGGAGCGAGTGAACAGGACCTTAGTGGGAATGCTAGCAAAATTAAGTGAACCAGTAGGTCACGCGGACTGGGTGAAACAACTGGGGAAAATAGAATTTGCTTTCAACAATACAGTGAACAGGTCTATTGGGGATACACCAAACAGAGTCTTATTTGGGGTCAACCAAAGAGGTGAAATAATAGATAAACTTTCAGAATACCTAGAGACATAAGAGACAAAGCGGAGGCAGCTATTGTGAAAACGCAGAAATATAATGAACAACGGTCTAAAGAAAAGGGTTACAAAGTCAATATATTTAAGGAAGGGGACTTTGTGGTGATTAAGAACATTGACACGTCTGTGGGGGTTAACAAGAAATTACTGCCAAAGTTCAAGGGACCTTATGTGGTGCGCAGGGTGCTACCGAACGATCGATATGTTGTCGGAGACATTGAGAATTGCCAGATCACTCAAATTCTCTACGACGGAGTGATCGAGGCATGTAACATGCGATTGTGGAGAACGCTCGATGTAGATACGGGGACCCAGGGCTGCTCTGCCCCGTAGTATGTATATAGTATTAGCTTAAGTAGTTTAAGTATATAATCATTTAGCTTAAAAACCTTATCCCGTAGCACATACTTACCTTAACCCCGAGTGACCGGGGCGGTCACTACTGTCAGGTTGGCCGAGCTGTAGTCGAATTTGGTAACGACCACACCCATTGTGTAGTTGTATTTAGTAATGAACACACCCATTGTAAATAATACACTTATCGATAGCATTTAGTACGATAAAACACAACAATGTATTTGTAATCTATATGTACACTAGTATAGAGAACTGAGTATGATGAAATAAAATGAAAAGAAGCCATTCTTGGCGTACCCTCTGAAGAGCTAACACATTTACGAAATCCACTCGATTTCATCTGTCAATTCCTTTGTGTATACGTCAAATGAAAACTCATCTGAAATCGATTGGATTTCATTTGACGTTTGAGCAATGGAATTGACAGTTGAAATCGAGTGGATTTCGTAAATGTAAACATAATGTAGGCAATCATTGTCACCTAACTCAAGTCGACTATCAACTAGTTTTAGGACATTCGAGTGTCCAAAGTGTGAATCACGCCAACACCCTGACTCCCGGAGTCTAAAAGCAGTTCTCGCCGCCTGAAACTGGATTAGGATGTCCAGAGGTTGGAGATCCAGGATGACGTTTAAAGCAGCTTGAGGAGTGCTTTTAATCGATCCGGTAATGAGCAGTGGCACGGTTCTTTGTACACTTGATAATTTGGAAAGTAACGCTTTGTTCCCAAGAGCTTGCCACCAGACCCGTCCCAATCCCACGGCAGCGGGTTCTTTCGTACCGGATTGACCCGGAACAACACAAAACCAATGTTCCGGCCAGCGGCTGCCACCTCAGTGTGAACATGTTTGTATTTGTTTCGTTTTTCTGTATTGGGAGCAGGATATCCCGGAATGCCTGCTCCGAATTCTATTGGTCCGAGCCGGGACGGAGGAAAACCCAGGACCAATATATCTTTGCTCAGTTTGTCACAGCCGCATCTTCACCCACATCCAACCTTCGGTGAGATGCAATAGATGTCAGGAGTGGGTGCATCTAAGGGGTTGCTCTGGACTCGTCCACGTGAGGGACTATGTTGCTGCATGCTGTGTGAACACAGTCCCCAGTGAGTCGTCGTCGGATTACGAGACTCCCTCGTCGTCTGATTACGAAACTCCCCCGCAGTCCCCTCGACAACAACCGCACACGCAGCCTTTAACACCAGCCGTTGTTGTCCCAATCCCCGAAAATGCAGCTTTTTTGCAATTGAATTGCAATGGACTCCGAGGTAAGATCGAGGAGATAGTAGATTTTATGAGTCGGAAGAACATCAAGATTGCGGCGGTGCAGGAAACCAAGCTGAACAACAACCACTGCTTAGAGCATTGTGATGGTTACAATGTTCTGAGGAAAGATCGCACCAGAAGTGGAGGTGGGGGATTGACTTTCCTATTGCACCAGTCTGTCCAATACAGATCTATCTCGCTTGAGCCTATCTGTAATGACCCGTACATGGAATGTATGGGGTAGCAGTCAGGTGTGGAGCTGCCGAGATAGATGTGCTGAATGTATACATCCCGCCGAGAAATAGCTGTATCCCTGATTATAGGCCTGACATTAGCCCGCTCTTGCAAGGTCATAATCGTCTGGTCCTGGGGGATTTTAATGCGCATCATGAGATGTGGCATTCGGCCCTCGGAAACGACCAGAGAGGTACAGCGCTGGCTGAGCAGATTGATAGCTCTACGTTTTGCACGGTCAATGAGGACGCCCCTACCAGAATTAGAGAAGAGTGTCACAGTTCGCCTGACGTAACCATCGTGTCACCTGGTCTGACAAATGACGTTACCTGGCAACCCGTCATTTCCCTTGGATCATACCATCTTCCCATAATTGTCTCCATTAGCAGACCACCCGACTTCATCACCTCTGAACGCCGCACGTTCGTCAATCATAAAAAAGCTGATTGGCCGAGTTTCAGAGAGTTCACCAATCACCGCTTCAGAGAATTGCCTAATCCTTCTGATGTTCGGGTAGCGGAAAGGACGTTCCGGGACATCATCACTGCTGCAGCCGCTCGCCATATCCCTGCTGGTCGAATACCCGAAGTAAGACCAATGGGTCGATTCCGTATTGCGACGGGAGTCGTGTCGCGTTGCCAGTGGCAATTTTTCCATTACGTATGGCAAAAGTCGCCCGACGACGTCAAATTCTGTCGCCATAAAGTTCATTTTCCGGCGACAACAAATTAGCTGTCGCCGTGCATTTTTGCAAACGAATAAAAATGAAAAAATGAAACGTATATCGCATTTTCATTTATTTTAAGTGAATTTATTTAATATTTTATACGTTTTTTGGGTTTTCAGTACTTATACTGGTAAAAATTACTACAAAACAGCAATTTGAAATGCTACTTGAAAAAATGGAAGCCCGCTCGTGGAGTCAGACTTTTTGGCGAAACTAAAGCCACTTTTGATGAGATGTGGAAGGATGTTTGGGAGCAATTAAATAGTTGTGTGCGTCCACCAGATGAATGGAACAGAGTTTGGACTCATTTTCAATCCAAACAAAACAAACAAAATTTCTTAAAATAAGAACATTACAGCTACAGGAGGTGGACTATCTCAAGAAATATCTTTGTCGTCGATGGAGCAAACAAATTAATATGGTTACAAAACCTGCAGGTGCTATACGGAATTGAAGAGACATGGGATGATAATAACTGTGAAATTGGACAATCTGCTGAGGTAGAAAATGAAAAACCTCAAAATGAAGTAAAAATTGACTACGTACTTGCCAACAAAACGTTTAAACTAAAATATCCTCTTCTATTCAGATATAAATGGCGAAAATCTTCCTTTGGTCCCACACGTACATATACGTGTGTTCCGTCAATGCATCCGACAACGCCCCGGAAATTTGTTTTTGAATAAAAATGATTTTTATTTTGACGCTTTTCCTCTTCTGTTAATTTGGAAACAATCCAAACTGTACACAGTTTTTCCTCTATTAACTCCAGAACTTCGCTTAATTCCTTTGACAATGTGGGTTGAGACATCCCGAGGTTAAAGTCATTGCCATGAGATTTTTAAAAGCTTCCTTCTGCAAAAAACCTTATAGCAGCACACACTTTAAGTAGTGGCTGTATTGCTGTTGATCTGTGGGTTTTTTGAAGTCATTTTTAATGCCTCCACTATATAAATAACAGCGTCTTTTAGAAGCCGAAAATAGGCTTTAAACCTAAAAAATGAACAATTATTTTGATGAATGTTGGAAACCAAACAAACTAACAATACTGATGGCAATTCTAAAGGATTAGATTTATCTCTTAAGTTTGGGGAGGACTAAGGGTCTTCCCTACAGTTGACAAAAGCGAAATCGGCCTGTACGATTCACCTTTGCTGGCATCCTTGCCTGGCTTCAGTAGCGGGATCACTATGCCCGTTTTCCAGACTTCGTGGACAATAAGGGTGGCTAGCAACAGGTTGAGAACTTTAGTGAGATACTCCACCCCCGGCTCATCCAGCTGTTTCAATATTACCATGGAAATTCCGTCAGGGCCCAACGCTATGGATGATTTAGCGTTCCTGATGGCATTCGCAACATCATTCATTGTAAACTGTGGTGGTTCATCCTCGGCAGGAAGAGATCTAATGCGACGTAACACTCTTCGCCCTGTCATTCTCGGGATGCTCGATTGAAATTACTTGCGCACCTCTTCGGGTCAGTCAACGAAACTTCGCCAAACGTGACTGAGATCCTATCTTCCCTTCTTCCAGGGTTCGTGAGTAACTTAACCGTTGCCCGCAATTCACCTATACCGGCTCCAATGTTGCAGCTCTTCAGATGATTTAACCATCGATAACAAGTTATCGGTGATGTAGCGGAGAGTTTTTTCTTTTGATTTCAATAAATTAGAAAAAATATCAGAACAAATTGTACACAAAAGTTATAGTTTTCTAAAATGATAAGCTCAGTGGAACTATTTTTTGATGATAGTGAAGAAGATATAGTTAACGTAACATCTATCAGACGACACTTAAGAGATCCCGAGCATCCCGAGAGTGACAGGGCGAAGAGTGTTACGTCGCATTAGATCTCTTCCTGACGAGGATGAACCACCACAGTTTACAATGGATGATGTTGCGAATGCCATCAGGAACGCTAAATCATCCATAGCGTTGGGCCCTGACGGAATTTCCATGGTAATATTGAAACAGCTGGTTGAGCCGGGGGTGGAGTATCTCACTTAAGTTCTCAACCTGTTGCTAGCCACCCTTATTGTCCACGAAGTCTGGAAAACGGGCATAGTGGTCCCGCTACTGAAGCCAAGCAAGGATGCCAGCAAAGGTGAATCGTACAGGCCGATTTCGCTTTTGTCAACTGTAGGGAAGACCCTTAGTCCCCCCATCATTAGAAACAGCTATCAAGTTGCCGATCATCTGCATGGATTCCGTAAGCAGCACAGCACGACAACAGCGCTGCACGCCATTACCACATATATCTGTAAAGGACTCAGCCAGGGACGGCCGTGCGATAGAACAGTGATGGTGGCGCTTGACTTATCAAAAGTCTTTGATACAGTCAGGCACTCCACGCTGTTTGAGGTCATTGAGCAGACAACCCTCCGACCAAGCTTGAAACGTTGGATAGTCAACTATATGTGTGGACGCCAGTCGTACGTGGAATTCAGGAATAAGAAATCCAAACCCCGTAGAGTGAAACAGGTAGTTCCCCATAGTGGGGTGATATCTCCGGAACTGTTTAACCTCTACCTCTCCTGTATTCCACCCCCTCCAGACGGCATTGAGATCGTGACGTGAAGGTGACGATCCTGGCGTCGGGTACCTATCCTGATGACATCTGTGAGAGACTGAACAACTATTTAACCGATCTTACCACCTTTTTCCATTCGAGGAATATGCAGATTTCCGCCACAAAATCTACAGCCACTCTGTTCACCACATGGACAGCGCAGTTTGGACGTGAGTTGAATGTCGTGGTCGACGGTAGCAGAATTCCGACCACAAACTGCCCTAAAATTATAGGGGTCACATTCGACACTACATTCACGTCGTGCGCACACGCCACAGCTATCTGCGACAAGTTGAAAAGTAGGAACAAGGTCCTCAAGTCCCTGGCCGGCAGCACTTGGGGTGCAGATAAAGAAACCTTGTTGGCCACGTATAACGCGATAGGTCGGTCTGTGGTAAGCTATGCGGCTCCAGTCTGGTCCCCGAGATTGTGTGATACGAACTGGAAAAAGATTCAAACCAGAATGCCGCCCTGAGAACAGCAACAGGGTGCCTCCTCAAATCTTCAGTGGACCATCTACATGAGGAGGCAAAAATTCTTCCTGTAAAGCAACACAATGAGATGCTTTCGTTGCAGTACCTGCTTGGATGTTATCGTGTGAGCCATTCCAATCACCATCTTGTGGGTAGGCCCGGCCCATTCAGGGAGATCAGGAAGGATATCCATGCTCTAGAGGGAGAGGTCCAACGATACAGGAGAGAATCCCTAGATCAAAAAACATATCAAGCAGGATTGAATAGCATTCAAACGGACGCAGTTGCCAAGGCCTTAAGCAATTATAGTGTGAATAAAGTACTCGGAGTACATCCTCCATCTATCGCAGCTGAGGAGCGTCAGCTGCCACGACAAACTAGAGTAGTTTTGGCTCAACTACGCTCGGGATATTGCAGTCGCCTAAATTTGTATTGGGCGGAAATCGATCGCGCCTTGCAAGACATATGCCCAGTATGCGGCATGGGCCCGCACGACACACAACACCTTTTTAACTGCCCCGCCAAACCTACCCATCTAACTCCAGTGGATCTGTGGCTACATCCCATCGAAGCAGCCATTTTTCTGGAACTGGAGATAGACCCAGAGCCAGATTGAACAGAGGAACGAACATATAAACATAATAAAAACTCTGTTACAACAGCAACCATAGGTAAGTATGGGCAGGACCACGGTTACATACAACCAGTGTATGATCTGTGGTCTCAATCCCCAGCTTTTCCCAATGGAGTTCTTAGAGGAATAGAGTGCCATGAGTCCTTTCTTCGTTCGCTCCTCTACATTTCTTTTCCGTAACAAGCGATGGTCCAGAATAGTGCCGAGATATTTAGCTTCCGTAGAAAGTTCCAGGGCCACCCCGACCAGGACTGGAGGCTCGAAATTGGGAATTTTGCGTTTCTTAGTGAATAGTATAAGCTCTGTTTTCCGGGTTTACTCCCAGACCGTTGTTCTGGGCCCAGTATGCAAGTTTTACTAAGGCTCTTTGCATGAGCTCAGACAGGGTTGGCAGGAATTTTCCACTTATCAGCATAAGCAACCACCTTGATCTTCAGCCGGTCGAAGCACACAAGCATTTCATTTATTACCAGAAGCCATAGCAGGGGTGAGAGAACTCCTCCCTGCGGAGTGCATCTGTTAACAGATTTTTTCACGGAACTCTCTCCTATGCATGAGTTGATGATTCTACTCTTCAGCATCTCATCAATCCATTCTACAAGGATGGAGGAAATGCCTGTGTTGCTGAGAGCATTGTGGATTGATTCAAGCTTCACGTTATTGAAAGCTCCCTCTATATCGAGGATGGCCGCCAGCGTGTAGCCTGAATTTCCCATATGCTTCTCAACATGCCCGATCACCTCATGCAAGGCAGTCTCCACTGATTTGCCTTTATTGTAGGCATGTTGTGATTTGCTGATGTTAATGGGGTTTAATTGTGTTATAATTTAAAGATCCAGTGACCCTTCTAATGTTTTTAAGAGAAAGGAAGAAAGACTAATGGGTCCATAGTCTTTTGGTAGAGTAAGACTTGGCTTCCCCGCTTTGGGGATGTAGGTCACCTTAACCTCCTTCCACAGACCAGGTATGTACGATAACAATAAACAAGCCTTACAAATTTCTACCAGGATTGATAGCGCCGGCTTAGCCACATTCTGTAGCATTGCCAGTATTAAACCATCCGGTCCCGGTGATTTGTAAGGCTGGAAACTGTTGATCGCCCACCGAATTCTTGTGTGATTAGTTATTCTGTCAATCAGCTGTTCATCTTCGACAGTTCGGACACGACTGTGACTTGCTGTTGGCAAGGCTCCGTCGAAATCAACACAACCGGGAAAATGAACCCCTGACAGCAGATCTGAAGTCTCTAGACCGGAGTTAGTCCAGGAACCATCGCTCCGTTTGATACTAGCTATGGATTTGGGGTCCTTAGTATCTTACGGAACCTGGCAGCTTATTACTTATTGAAATTGACCTTGTAGGCATCCCAATCCGTACTGAGTTTCGTCTTACTGCCTTTATTGTAGGATTGCTTAGCTGCTTTATGCAGCTTGGCTAATTGTTTGGTCCACCACACCGGTTGGGATTTCTTCCCCGGATAGGTGATTGGACAAGAGTCCTCATAGCTCGTCAGAAGGGTTTTGATTGGGGAATCCACAGCTCTCTCAACCTCCTCGACAGTATGGAGAGTGTTACTTCCACTTCCACATAGGTTTGAGGCCGTCAGAGCTTCCAATCCGTCCTCCTGGGATTTCTATGAGGGTTCTGTGTTACCCCAAGTATAGAGATTTGAAATAGTATCATCCTGTGATCCGAAAAGAAGCATTTTTCTGATACTTTCCAATTCCGAAAAGGAGCACTTTTCTTATACTTTCCAATTCTCTACATCGGAGTCGTCCATGTGGTCAGGGTTATGACAATGACTTCCCCCCTTAATCTATTTTGAAACGTGGGAGTGTTACCCCTATTGCAGATTCTTAGATTATTTTTTAAAATAAAATTGAAAATGCACTCACCTCTGGGGTTTGTGTCACTGCTCCCCAGTGGAAGTGGTGGGCATCACATCCAAGGACGACCCAGCCTATGCTCCCTAGTTCATCCAGTAGATCCTGTATGACCTTGCCTGGTGGTTCGGGATCTTCGTAAGGCAGGTAAATCGAAGATAAAACTAAGGGTTTGCTCCGACCTTCTTCCACCTCTACTGTAATTGGACAGAAGGATTTGGTTAAGATTCTTTTTAGCAACTATGCATGTCCTCACCTTGTCCCCATTTGAGGCAGCGAAAACAGAATAGTTCTTGCCGCTAAACCCACTCACCTTATTTTTATATAAATAATTTTCCTGGATTAGGGCGATATCGATGTCTTGAGTCGATAGGTTTTTCAGCAGCAGCAGCTTTGCAATGATGCAGGTTTATCTGCACAAAGCTAAGCTTTTGCCGCTTCCTACCTACTGGTGCTTAGAAAGTCCTCTCCGGACCCGAAGACAACCCTCAACTAGCAACCAATGACAGTCGGATCTCACCCGGAACAATCCGTCGAGCAGCGATATCATCCTGCTTCGGGTTTGACGAGCAAAGAGTCTGCAGAGCTGTAGGCTTCGCGTTGTCCTTACTCACCTTCGCAGACGAGCAGGGAATCTCCAGACCACTAGGTCCTGAATTTTCCTTTCTCGCCTTCACAGACGAGCTTGGATTCGGCAAAACACCAGTTTCCGCGTTGTCCCTACTCGCCTTTGTGGACGAGCAGGGAGTCTGCAGAGCACTAGGTTTTACCTTATACTCACTCGCCTTTACAGATGAGCATGGAATCTGCAGAGCACTATGTTCCGCGGTATCCTTACTCGCCTTTTCAGACGTACAAGGCTTCAGAGTAGAAGCAATTGATGAAGAGGCTTTAACCTTTTCATTAGTGATCCTCTCACTAGCCTTCCTCGTCACCGAAGCAAAAGATGTCAACGGATATACCGGCTGTGACAACGTAGACTTTTTCGCAGAAGGAGGTTGTTCCTCAGACGACCTCATCCTCTTCACAACTACTGGTTGCGATTTTGGATCGGTCGACCGAGGTCTATTATCCTTTGAGGAAGTCAATGCCGTCACTGACCCATCACTGTTCCGCCCGCTCGTGTTCCCACTTGTGTCGGATGGTATCTTCTTTTTCATCAGCCGACTCACCTCTATCACCCTTTGTTGGGGTTCAGAAATTGGGTCAGCTGCAGAATCAGTCGATACCTTCCCAGAGGATTTGGATCCCTTCTTCTTCCTTTTTGACTTTTTCTCAGCCTTCTTTGAGGGCTGCGACATTGCCGCATTGGAAGAAGGGGTGTCCTTATCAGAGCTGAAGTCTCCTCCCATCGTCACCTCTTCGGAGGTTTCGATGGGGGTTATTCCCGCTCCTGACGTAGGGATTTCACTGACACGCACTACCCTCTTTGTTACGTGAGGATATTCTCTTTCAAATCTCCTCACGAATCTGAGGTTAGACCGTATCATTTGAAATTCCCTTACGCTGATGGTGTTGGGGTCCTTATTGGCATACCGATTGCAATAGTTAGTTGCCCTTCGGTATGATTTTTTGTATCTTGCTTCCTTGGCTTTCGCTAGACTAGAGGTAGGGACTTTTTCTCAGCCTTCTTTGAGGGCTGCGACGTTGCCGCATTGGAAGAAGGGGTGTCCTTATCAGAGCTGAAGTCTCCTCCCTTCGTCACCTCTTCGGAGGTTTCGATGGGGGTTATTCCCGCTCCTGACGTAGGGATTTCACTGACACGCACTTCCCTCTTTGTTACGTGAGAATATTCTCTTTCAAATCTCCTCACGAACTTGAGGTTAGACCGTATCATTTGAAATTCCCTTACGCTGATGGTGTTGGGGTCCTTATTGGCATACCGATTGCAATAGTTAGTTGCCCTTCGGTATGATTTTTTGTATCTTGCTTCCTTGGCTTTCGCTAGACTAGAGGTAGGGACATGGATCACTGTCGTTTCCATATCTTCCTCCTCCAAAGTCAGCGATAATTTTTCCCAAATTTCATCCGGGATGCTTTCCTCCTTGAGTGTCAATTAAATTGGGGAGTACTAGGCTCTGTCTATTCAAATTGTCATTAATATGGTCAAGTTCCGGAGTGTCAAGGAATCCATACCTACATCAGTCGAAGGTTCATCTTGAGGTTTTTGGGTGTTTGGTTTTTTTGTTTAAATTTTGAATGTCCATGGAATATTGAGTTGTGGAGGAGCTGAGGTCTACCGCGGCATAGTTGCAGTTTTATAAGTCACCTTTTTTTGGGGTTTTATGATTTCTCCGTGCAACTCCGTCCTACTGTTTGGTAGTAATTCTAGCTGCCAGACTTCCGTCAAATATGGGTGTAAGATTTTCGCTGATGTTCTTGGTTCAATCTGTAGCATCTCGGCTGGTATGCTATCTTCTCCTCGCTGGTGTTAACGCTCTCGTTTTCGTCGTTTTCATAATTGTTGCTAATGCTTTCAAATATTGTTTAATTACTGAATAAATATTTTCTACCTTTTCTTAATAAGGATTATTGATTGATAGAGATTAAAAATTGGTCAACATATTTTCTTTGGCGGAAAAGGATTTTACATTGGTTGCTTAATCGGTTTATCCTGGTATAAAAGTTGCAAAGTTTTATGTTGATCGCGAACTGTGTGCTGTATTTTGCTGTGCTATTTACTGAATGTTGCAATTACCAATGGAGAGTGGAGAAATTTCTGTTTTGCATTCGCCTTCTTTTTAATGGTATCCATGTATTCAAGCATACCAGTGTCATATGTTGATACATAGTTTAATACTCATTTGGTAAGCTGGTATCGAGTTAACAGCTCGATCTGAGATCTGATTTGCCTCGTCTGTTGTTTGCCTCCTTTTGTTTCGTAGGATATCCTCCTTTCATCTTTCTTCTGGTACGATTACCCCTGTCGCCTACAGGTTGCAGTACTTGGAGAGTACATTGCCGGTTAATCACCCTTATTACGGTTGGCGTTGTCGTATCCAAAATTGCAAACTGACGTGCCGTAACGTCTAATTGGTGTTATGTATGTATTTTTACAAAAAAGCAAAAATTTAAATGTTTGAAGAATTCTTTTGGTAACAAAAGTGAATAGAATTATTAGTAGATCATTTTAAACTATTAATTCAGAACAACAACTAACCCTACAGTTTTTACAATCAAAATAAGTGTTCGGGGGTAGACGTTTTTGTGGTCGTTGGCGTAGTCGTTGTCGTAGGGATATTTTTTGGTACCACCTAACATTTATGACAACGACAATTTTTTTCTAATACAAAATTAAAAAATATATATTTTTTTAATTGTAAAACAATTCGTTTGAAATCATCTCTTGAACAAAAACTAAGAAATTTGCATTGCATGTATCGTTATATGAGGACTCTAACAGATTTTCAATAGAAAGTTTGTCATCTGATAAAAATACGAAATTTATCTTATGCAAATGAATAAAAGTGGTAAAGTTTGTATTTATTATAGTTATTTTCCAATATATTTTAAAAATCAGTGCCAAAAAATGTTTTGAAATTGATTTGTTTCTATTTTTATATGCTGTCGTTTACAAAATCGGTCACGACTCTTTCCTCGTATTTCAACGCCATACATAGTACCCATTTGTCGTATTACGCCATACGTAATAACGATTTGTCGTATAAAAAAAAAATAAATAAATAAATGTTATATTTAAAACGAGAAATCCGTTCTGGAAATTACGAATGTATTTCTTTCGGTATGTTAAGGATATAACATGCTCTAAAGTCAGAAATTGTCGTTGTATATCATTTTTCATCACATAAAAAATTTAACTTACGACTACGCCTACGACAACGTCTACGTCACTTGAACGTCTACGACTACGCCAACCGTAATAAGGGTGAATAACATTCATTAGTGATTGGTTGTTCATTTGGTGGTTTGGCTGTGCAGTGCGATCGCAGAAATCATATGTTGGAAACAAGAGCTTTTGTCCAGGTAATTCGGAACGTGGATTTAATTAGTGAATTTCCTACCGAGATTTGTCATGATTGTCAACTGTGTTGGCAACGCCTAAAGTAATTATTAATTTTGCTTGAATTCACATACTCCCATTATATACAGTGATACTATTGAAAGTTATACAAATTAAGTACAGCTGAGAAAAGAAATTTTTCGTTTGTTTGATCAAAATCGATAGAATATTTTATATTAGCACTAGCAGACCCCGCGTTGCTGGCCCGTCGTAATGCGTTTTAATGACAACTTTTTATCGACTTTATGCTTGACAATTCAAAAATAGGTATTTTCTACCTCACTTCTTCGGTCTATATTTAAACCGAGAAGGATTTTAAATTTATCAACAGATTTTGTCTGTAACCTTTCTTTTCTCTTACGGACTTTGTCGGATTTTTTCGCCAATTTGTGCCTTTTAGGATAGATTATCGTCCATGTCCCCTGTCTTTATCCTAAAGCGATCTAATTATAAAAGTTTAAACCGAATTCTCCCTCTTATTGAGACTTATATGTTTTAGCTTTTCATGGCTGATGGACCGTTGAACATCACCATTTAAGTACATTTGTAAATATATAGTTTTTCTTGATCGGGGGCACAACCACCGTTGTCTCGAAAACTAATTTGCAACCTGATGTAATCATAAGTTTAGCAAATATAGCGATTATAAAATAATAGGCCCCGAAATCGTCTACAAATATATAGCATTTTGGACCACCGCACATTCCTGAACATTTTCGGAAAATTAGGTTCAGTAGTTTTGGAAAAATAATGTTTTGAAAATATTGGGCGTGGTCATCAGTTTCCAAGATATAACATATTAAAAAAGTGGGCCTGGTCCGGTATTTTGGCTCCAAATATGTACCTAGGGTGCACACCACTTCATTGCCTACCAAAATGTATGGAATTCA
Source organism: Musca autumnalis (assembly GCF_047663935.1). Taxonomy (NCBI): domain Eukaryota; kingdom Metazoa; phylum Arthropoda; class Insecta; order Diptera; family Muscidae; genus Musca; species Musca autumnalis. The sequence goes on along the minus strand of NW_027411644.1, from coordinate 126,483,745 downwards.
ATAAAATATGTAACCTGTTTTCGGGGGCGTGGTAAACTTTTCTTTCCAAAAAACCTAAGTTGGGTTATCACAACATTTGATTTTTATTCATAAAGGTAAGCCGTTTTTTTAAATATGCCCCCTTCAAAATTCAAGAAAACATGCCCGTACATTCCCTGAAATTTTCAGGAAAATCGGTTCAGTAGTTTTATAGATGTAATATATTTTAAAAAGTGGATGTGGTCAAGTCTTTGGTTCCTAAAAAAGTAGGTAAGGTCGGAGACACAACAACAATTGTCTCGCTAATTAAGTTACAAATAGATACATTCGTAATTATTGTAAATATAACATTTTTAAAAAAGTAGGGTATAGGGGAAGTACCCCGCCCTTTCCGAAATTCAACTGAATTTGTAGCCTATTTTAAGCGGGGTCATTCCTGTTCAATCCCTGGCAATTTCAGGAAAATCTGTTCAGTAGTTTTTGTAGAAATTTTCTCAAAATTTTCAAATTTTCTTTGCATAAAAACCCAAGTAGGGTTAGTAGGGTTATTGCGGGCAAATCGGTCCAGCCGTTATCAACTGATGCCATTACCAAAGAACGATATTTGATTTTTATTTATAAAGATTTAAAAGTTTAGACAAATCGTGATTTTCTTCAAAATCCCTTCGGTAGTTTTGTAGATATAACCTAATTAGAAAGTGAGTGTGGTCGGATCTTAAGTCCCAAAATAAGTACGTAAGTTCGGAGACACAATCGCCATTGACTCGGAAATTAATTTTCAAAGCGATACATTTGTAATTGTTGCAAATATTGCATTTTTACAAAAATAGGGCATAGGGGAGGTACCCCGCCCGATCCGAAATTCAAACAATTATGTAGCCCATTTCAACCGGGCGCCATCACTCTACGTTCCCTGAAAATTTCAAGAAAATCTGTTGAGTAGTTTCGTAGATATAACATATTTATAAAAGTGGGCGGAAAAGTGGGCGTGGTCAATTTTTCTTTGCATAAAAACCTAAACTGGGCTATGACTAACATTTTCACAAAAAATTATCCAAATCGCTCCAGCCGTTTTCAACTGATTCAATTACCAACAAACGACAATTGAGTTTTATATATAAAGATAAACAGTGGGTGTTAAGTGCTGTTGAAGCAGCGTTGCCGACAGTTTTTAATTGGAAATCGTCAAAAAAAAACGTCAAATCGTCAACAATATTTGAAAAATCGTCAAAAAATCGTCAACATGGTCCAAAACTCGGTTTGGTTACCTTTTAATGCGTTTTTTGGTGATATTTTTGTGCATGAGACTGACAACATAAGATATACAACCCACAGCAATAAATCTAACCCAATATCACTTAAATACTGCTATAAAAGCAGCTTTCAGAAGATGATAGTTTTCATATGATTATCGCGTTTGAAGTAATGCAGCATGGTAAAGCTAGGTACACATTGTCATTTTAAATGGTAGCTTAGCTCAAATATCGCTTGCTTGACAGACCGTCCATGTTTGTCCGTACACGTACATTTTGGTTGTTGGGCAGTCGAAAATCTATAAAAATTGTCATTCAAAACTGACAGCTTAAAGAGGTCATTTGTAGGAAGTTAATAAAGCTGGACTCATATTTTTCTATAACAAAAAATATAATTAATATTTTATCTCGAAAACTTTTTTAGCTCATGTAATTTGAATTTGGGCCAAAAACTATGAAATACCTGTGCCTAGATATGCCAGATATGTGCCTAAATATAGCCAATCCGTCTGGAAATTGCTATAAAACATTAAAAAAGCTCAAAAATCGAGTTTGGAACATTGCTTGCCTTAAAATCTTTTGTGAAACTTTGGTCAAAATGTAGTTATCGTCTTTTATTTCATGCATTTCTGGCTTACGTGAAAAATCGTCATTTTGGACCATAAAATCGTCAAATCGTCATTCTTCAATTTTGGGCCAAAAAATCGTCAAAATGACGATAAATCAGCAAATTCGGCAACACTGTGTTGAAGTCATACCAAATAATTGCAACGAATTTTACAAGGAAATATTGGTGTTTGCCTCGAAAAAATTTCATATCACTGTTGCTGTTTTGTTGGAGTTTTGCTGGTACGTTTTAAACCTCATCCCTCCAGAAAGGCCTTTCTACGTGGGAGCTCCGCCAAAACCAGGTTAGTGACAATCTGTTAACAGATCGAAGAAAGCTCGCATTGTTGAGAGAGGGCAATGAAACCCCGTTATCCGTCTCTGAACATTTTGGTAAAATTGTTTGAAATTATTTCGAATTTCTAACAAACTTAAAATTACTTTAAATGCTACAAAATCAATTAAATTAATAAAAATCAATTCAAATTCAGTGTAGCTTTCTTTGTATGTGTGCATTTTAATTTACCGGGCGTTGTTACATTGATGTTTTGGATGGTTATGTTACTGGTTGCCTGTTTACAGTCGACATGTTGTTAAAATCATTGCCCTTAAGCTGAAACCACATACAACGTTTGAGTAAAGTTTTGTGTCGTTTTGGCCGTTTTTACACTGTTGGGCATGATGCCGAAAAATTCAAATTCATTTGAAATATATGCCGAAAAACAGATAAACGCTGGACTTTGGTGTCGTCGTCGCCCTGTTATTGTTGTTTTTTTCTCGACGCCCAACGCAAAACTTTAATCAAACGTTGTATCTGTTTTGAGCTTTAGGTTTGTTTCATATATGAGATAATGCAGTTTTGGATGCGTTGGTTGATATTGTGCATGCTTAAATTGCCATTTTTTTGTTAAACAATTGTTATTAAAATTATTTTAACATTTGATATATCCATCCAAACATCAACTTACAAACCTTATTATAT